>NC_051186.1:141800170-142110169 GCF_013339695.2 Rhipicephalus sanguineus | reverse complement strand
TTAGTCTTTAACTATAAGGGCCTTTCTTTTATGTGAAACTGGAAAAAGAGTATTCCCTGACTCTGACAAATCTTTAAAAAACGCTTTACGCTTCGGTGTTGCAGAATAATAAATGAGGTGACCGGAAGTTTCTTGGGGTACACCACGTGCTCCTGCTATTGCAATCTTGAAACCGTCTATAGACGGTTTCAAGATTGTGCAACACCGAAGCGTAAAGCGCTTTTTAAAGTTTTGTCAGAGTAAGGGAATACTCTTTTTCCAGTTTCACATAAAAGAAAGGCCCTTATAGTTAAAGACTAACTCTTTTAGTGTTGTGTGTAGCTTACAAGAATATTTAATTCAAATATTTTGCTAGACACAGGGAGAAAAGTGTTGAAACTCTACGGGCTACTCGCCAAGGCTTTTGTTCCCCGCCAATTCTGCTAGCCAACGCCAGCGCACGAAACCGGAAGCGGTCCAGGGCCTGTGTTAGTAAACAGGGAAACCGTCAATAAAATGCGCAGTAACGTATCATAGCGCTCTTCTTGGCTGACAAGCGGTTGTTAAAAGCACGTGGGGAAACACTGCGCGTGATAGGACAAGAAAAAACGAGAATACGCACGTGCGCATTTGCGCAAGACAAAACGAATAAAAGAGTAAAAAATGATTAACAATGAGTAAAAAATGATGAAGTCACATAACGTGTGTGTCACCGGCACAAACATCAATAGCACGTCATAGGTACAACTGCGAGCAAGTTATTGATAAAGATAAACGCAGGTGTAACATCTTGTCATGATCCGACAACAAAGCTCAAAGAGGGAACTAATCTATCTGCGGGAAAGCATAGCGGCAATATTAGCGGGGGTAGTCAAGAGTGTTTTGGAAACTAAATGGGTAAAAAACGCCAGGCCTGCGCTGAAACCGCAGCACAGTCACAGCGAAAGCTGGAAGAGCGGCGTTTCTGGAGCCCGTGGTAAGCTAGCTCTCTTGGGGCTGCAATACAAGTACACTAGAAAGGTACCCACTACGCCATAAATCACAATTTTTGTGAAGATGGGAAGCACCTACTAGGCCATTATTCGTCATTCGGCGGAGAAGCGAGGCACCAGCTACAGGTCTGTAAGGCATTATGTCCACTTTGTTGACGCGACGACTGACGACGATGAAGAATTATGGCTCAGCCCTGTGTAATGGGTTGGAAGCTTTAAACGCCCACCAGTTATGTAATTTGTATTCGGTGACGCCCCGTCGCTATTTCCCTCTCCCTTCATGCTGTATAACATACGTTGACGTGGGAGAGAGACGGGGGGGGGGCGAAGAACTTTACTGAGACCCCGAGGAAATGGAACATGCGCTTATGGGCTTCCTTGGCAACCAATACAAGTGCACTTGCGAGGAACCCACTACGCTATAAATTATGGTAACTTTACTGAGACTCCAACGAAATGGATCATGCGCTTATGGGCTTCCTTGGCAACCAATACAAGTGCACTTGCGAGGAACCCACTACGCTATAAATCATTGTAATTTTTGAGAAGTAGGGCAGCAGGCACTGTGCCATTTTTCGTCATTCTACAGAGAGACGTGGTACCTGCTAAAAGCATGTAAGGCATTATGCGCACTTTGTTGATGCTGTGCCTGATGACGATGAAGAATTATGGCAGAGCCCTTTGTAATGGGTTAGAAGCATTCAACAACCTACTCGTTGCGCAATTCGCATTGTTTGACGCCTGGTTACAGAATTCGCGTTGTGCGACGCTTGGTGCTTATTTTACTCTTCTACCATGCTATATTGCATATGCTAATGTGGTTCCTTCCCGACACGAAGCCTGTATGGGACCTTTTTGCACAGCAGTTTCAAGCACCGGCATGGCTCAGAGGTTGAATACTGGGCTCCCACGCAGAGGGCCCACGTTCGAACCTCGTTCCATCCTGGAATTTTTTTCTTATTTCGTTTTTTTTCTTATTTCGAGCGATACTGGTTACGGACACCGGCGGCGGCGGCGGCGGCGGCGGCGCCGGACAACTACGGCACCAAAAACGGCCGGTGAAATGATTTCATAACAGCTTTCGCTGTAAAATGAAAGTTTGCCAGCGCTTTCATTCATACCACAAGTGACGGCTTTAAACTTATAGATTAAATACGATTATCGAAGCTCTCTTTCGTGGTGGGAACGGAAACCGGATTGAAGAATTGTAGCTGTAATATTATCAAATGAGTGGCCCGGAATGTGTACGTGTTTTGATAGCGGAAGGTTAGGAATGGTGGCAGCATGACACTTGTGGTTGTTAAACCGATATCTGAAGGGCGTTTCGGTTTGTCCAATGTACTGTAATTTGCAGACGGAACATTCGAGCAAATAGATGCAATTGTAAGTGTCACACGTAAAATTTCCTTTAATTGTATAGAAGAAATGAGAAGCAGTGCTTTTAGCAATGTGTGACGTAGTCATATGCGCGCAAACCTTGCGTCGTGGTTTTTTGCAAGGTCGACAACCGACATTATCGGGAACCCTTGTTTTAGATGAAGTTAGGATGTCATGCAGATTGCGAGACCGTCTGAAGACTAGCCGAGGTGGGAATGGAAAGATTACTTTAAGATGAGCACTCTGCGCTAGTATGTTGAAATGTTTTTTGAGAATTGAGGAAACGTTTGGCACCGATGCTGAGTGTGTTAGAACTAGATCCTTTTGTGCCTGATCGGATGGTTGCTTTTTAGCGCTGAACAAATCCTTGCGATTCAGCGCATCCGCGCTTTTGACGGCATCCTCAACAATGCGGGGTGGGTATTCCTGCTGGATCAAAGATTCGCGGAGTTGTACGCAGTTTGCATAAAAGTCTGACTGCTCAGGGCAAATTCTCTTAAAGCGGAGCGCCTGACTGTACGGTATACTGGTTTTCCAATGTTTTACATGTGAACTTTTAAAGTGAAGATAATGGTGTCTATTTATTTATTTATTTATTTATTTATTTCTTCAAATCACCTCACAGGCTCCTACATCGGAGTATTGTGTGAGGGGGGGTTACATAAGTAGGGGTAACAATAACTGGAGCATGTGAACAACTTTATACAATGCTTATTGACGTAATACAGAACACTAAAAAAAAGAAAGAAAAAGAAGAAAAAAAAAGAATAACCGGAAAATGTGCTTATACAATAGGTAAGTAACACATCAATTAGAAAATATTGCCGTTACCTCGGCCCTAAATTTGGTTGCATTTCGAATGTTAACGATGTGCTCCGGAAGACCATTCCAATGAATAATTGCTTGTGGCAATGCGGACGAATTAAATGCGATGGTTCTACCTGAAATGCGTTGGTAGCTTAATGGGTTATTCAAACGACGTGAGGTGCGGAAAGGTTTTACGAGATGCAGCGATGACTGATGGGCACTATAGACGATCTTATGAAATAAGCAAAGCAATGCAATTAGTCTGCGTGATTGCAAGGTAGCAAGAGAGAGTGATGATTTAGTGCTTGTTACGCTGGAGTGACGGTTGTAGTTCCTACAAATGAAACGTGCGGCGCGATTTTGAATAGCTTCAAGGGAATTAATTAAGTAAGCCTGATGGGGTGACCAAATGGGTGATTTGATCACCCCATCTGTCTGTAGGTTTCTGTAGGTTTCCTGTAAAGCCTAGTGGCTAGTTCGTTGTCAGAGATGCAAACTGTGACGTCCAGAAAGTTGACGGTAGAACGAGAGTATTCATGCGAAAACGAAATAGATTGGTGAACAGTGTTGAAATCAGCTATAAAAGATAAACGTTCATTTTCACCATGGGGCCAGATAAAAAAATGTCATCTATAAATCGCTTATAATAAAGAGGCTTTAACGCGCGATTTCTTATAAAGTCATTTTCCAGAACAGACATGAAAAGGCTAGCGTAATTAGGTCCACTGCGAGTACCCATTGATGTTCCACTTACTTGAAGGTAGTGGGAGCCATCAAATTCAAAATTATTAAGCTGTAAGATGAATTTAAATAAGGTAGCTAATGTATCACTTCCAATGGGCTTTTCATCAGACAGTTCTTCGTACGCTTGAATTACTGCCTTGATGCCATCGTTATGGGGCATATTGGTATACAGTGAAACCAGATTTAATGTCACGAGCACTGAATTATCTGGTATCACGAGTTCATCAATGTCCAACAAAAAATGATTTGTGTCTTTGAGATAGGACGAGAATTTACATGGAAGGCTATTGATTATTACATTAACGTAGCGGGAAAGTTGCTCCGTAACAGTGCCAATGCCCGAAACAATGGGGCGTCCAGGACAATTTTCTTTATGTATTTTGGGCAGCAAGTAGAACCTGCCAGGGACGGGACTAAGCGGGACGAGGGAGCGTACTGCCTTGTCGCCTAATTGATTATCTTTTACGAGATCGTTGATGGTATCTTGGACAACTGCTTTAAACTCTCCAGTGGGATCATAGTCTAAGTGCTTATAAAAAATCGGATTGTTATACTGTCTATGGGCTTCGCTTATATAATCTGTTTTATTCGTAATAACAACGGCACCACCTTTGTCGGCTGGCTTTATCACGATATCACTGCGTTTAGGCAGTGATGAAATAGCTTTCTTTTCCTGAAATGAAATGTTTGATTTGAAATGTTTGAAATGAAATGTTTCAAATCAAACATTTCATTTCAGGAAAGGAAAGCTATTTCATCACTGGCTAAACGCAGTGATATCGTGATAAAGCCAGCCGACAAAGGTGGTGCCGTTGTTATTATGAATAAAACAGATTATATAAGCGAAGCCCATAGACAGCTTAACAATCCGATTATTTATAAGCACTTAGACTATGATCCCACTGGAGAGTTTAAAGCAGTTGTCCAAGATACCATCAACGATCTCGTAAAAGATAAGCAAATAGGCGACAAGGCAGTACGCTCCCTCGTCCCGCTTAGTCCCGTCCCTGGCAGGTTCTACTTGCTGCCCGAAATACATAAAGAAAATTGTCCTGGACGCCCCATTGTTTCGGGCATTGGCACTGTTACGGAGCAACTTTCCCGCTACGTTGATGTAATAATCAATAGCCTTCCATGTAAATTCTCGTCCTATCTCAAAGACACAAATCATTTTTTGTTGGACATTGATGAACTCGTGATACCAGATAATTCAGTGCTCGTGACATTAGATCTGGTTTCACTGTATACCAATATACCCCATAGCGATGGCATCAAGGCAGTAACTCAAGCGTACGAAGAACTGTGATGAAAAGCCCATTGGAAGTGATACATTAGCTACCTTATTGAAATTAATCTTACAGCTTAATAATTTGAATTTGATGGCTCTCACTACCTTCAAGTAAGTGGAACATCAATGGGTACTCGCATTGGACCTAATTACGCTAGCCTTTTCATGTCTGTTCTGCAAAATGACTTTATAAGAAATCGCGCGTTAAATCCTCTTTATTATAAGCGATTTATAGATGACATTTTTTTATCTGGCCCCATGGTGAAAATGAACTTTTATCTTTTATAGCTGATTTCAACACTGTTCACCAATCTATTTCGTTTTCGCATGAATACTCTCGTTCTACCGTCAACTTTCTGGACGTCACAGTATGCATCTCTGACAACAAACTAACCACTAGGCTTTACAGGAAATCTACAGACAGGCACCTTTATCTTCACTTTAAAAGTTCACATGTAAAACATTGGAAAACCAGTATACCGTACAGTCAGGCGCTCCGCTTTAAGAGAATTTGCCCTGAGCAGTCAGACTTTTATGCAAACTGCGTACAACTCCACGAATCTTTGATCCAGCAGAAATACCCACCCCGCATTGTTGAGTATGCCGTCAAAAGAGCCGATGCGCTGAATCGCAAGGATTTGTTCAGCGCTAAAAAGCAACCATCCGTTCAGGCACAAAGTAATCTAGTTCTAACACACTCAGCATCGGTGCCAAACGTTTCCTCAATTCTCAAAAAACATTTCAACATACTAGCGCAGAGTGCTCATCTTAAAGTAATCTTTCCATTCCCACCTCGGCTAGTCTTCAGACGGTCTCGCAATCTGCATGACATCCTAACTTCATCTAAAACAAGGGTTCCCGATAATGTCGGTTGTCGACCTTGCAAAAAACCACGACGCAAGGTTTGCGCGCATATGACGACGTCACACATTGCTAAAAGCACTGCTTCTGATTTCTTCTATAAAATTAAAGGAAATTTTACGTGTGACACTTACAATTGCATCTATTTGCTCGAATGTTCCGTCTGCAAATTACAGTACATTGGACAAACCGAAACGCCCTTCAGATATCGGTTTAACAACCACAAGTGTCATGCTGCCACCATTCCTAACCTTCCACTATCAAAACACGTACACATTCCGGGCCACTCATTTGATAATATTACAGCTACAGTTCTTCAATCCGGTTTCCGTTCCCACCACGAAAGAGAGCTTCGACAATCGTATTTAATCTATAAGTTTAAAGCCGTCACTTGTGGAATGAATGAAAGCGCTGGCAAACTTTCATTTTTACCCATTTAGTCTCCTAAACACTCTTGACTACCCCCGCTATTATTGCCGCTATGCTTTCACGCAGATAGATTAGTTCCCTCTTTGAGCTTTGTTGTCGGATCATGACAAGATGTTACACCCGCGTTTATCTTTATCAATAACTTGCTCGCAGTTGTACCTATGACGTGCTATTGATGTTTGTGCCGGTGACACACACGTTATGTGGCTTCATCATTTTTTACTCATTGTTAATCATTTTTACTCTTTTATTCGTTTTGTCTTGCGCAAATGCGCACGTGTTTATTCTCGTTTTTTCTTGTCCTATCACGCGCACTGTTTCCCCCCGTGCTTTTAACAACCGCTTGTCAGCCATTAAGAGCGCTATGATACGTTACTGCGCATTTTATATTGCGTTACCGTCGCACGTTCGCATCACTCCGACGAAGGCCGGTCCCGCGGCCGAAACGTCAGTCCTTTACAGAACAATTTTTCCTACGCGCTTGATATTCTTGAACTTTTACTTCCGGGTCCTTTGTTAGCACCTAATTGTTATATATATATATATATATATATATATATATATATATATATATATATATATATATATATATATATATATATATATATATATGTGTGTGTGTGTGTATCGTAGGGGCGCTCACCGTATATTTATTTTGTTTATGATTTATTTATTTATTGATACGTCAAGGGTCCCAAAGGACATTACATGAGGGGTGGGCATCAAAAGTAAGAACAAAAGATAGAAAAAAGAAAAAAATACAATATTAACAACAAACAACAATCAGAATATGCAAAATACAAAAGACGACAATGATGACAATCTTAAAGGAAGAAAAAAAAGTCTATTTACAAAGGTAAGTCCACAAACAGCAGTTCTATGTATTCGGTAGCAGATCGGAAGCACGCTGCGTCACGGACGAGTGCGACATCTCCCGGAAGGCCATTCCAGTGTCGGGCATTTCGGACAAAGAATGACTTTGGAATGTAGTGGTGAGGGTTCGGGGTGGAATTACTGCGTTCATGTGGCCTGTTCGAGATGTACGATGAGTCTGTTGAATCAACTGCCTGTCACAAGGTATGGTGTGAAAGAATCCGTGGTAGAGGCATAGGCGTGAGATGCGACGACGGGAGATAAGAGGTACTAGCTCCAGTTTAGACGTTAGAGACGAAACGCTTGTGTGATAGGAGTACTCGGAAAGAATAAATCTAGCAGAACGGTTTTGAACAGATTCGAGGGCATTAGTGAGGTTAGATTGATGGGGGTCAAAGATAGCTCATGCATATTCATGTTTAGGTCGCACGAGCGTTTTCTAGGCAAGTAATCTTACGTGTGACTGTGCCATGAAAAGATTACGGCGAAGATAACCAAGCATTCTGTTAGCTGAGTTGATAATATTGGTCACATGATCCGTCCAAGACAAATCTTGAGAGAAGACCTAGGTACTTAAGGAATGCACATTCGATATAATGCATTTATTATTCTTGTACACGGAGGGTGCGTAGTTAGGTCGACGATGGAATGAAATGTTCACGGTCTTACTGGTGTTCAGCGACATGAGCCATGTAGCACACCAGTCTTGAATACGAAAGAGGTCTTCCTGAAGAGAACAGACGTCGGAGAGGTTATTGATAGGGCGGTACACGACGCAATAATCTGCAAAAAGACGTAATACAGAGGTTACAGCAGATGGCGGGTCATTGATGTAGATTAGGTCCAAGGACCGGTCCAAGAACAGTGCGTTGGGGTACGCCAGATAGAACAGGCGAAGTGGATGATGTGTAGGTGTTAGCATACACGAACTTTCCGGTTGGATACGAAACACTCGATCCAGTATATTTCAGCGAAAACGAGCCGAGACTGTCCATATAACTCCTATCGCAATAAATGATTTACGAGTTGTAAAGAGTGCCTTTATCTCTCGCCGAGGCCTTTCAGTTTTAGTAGCGAAGCTCCTTATAGCGGCACCCGTTCGTCCCCGTCGTAGTAGTGTGTAACCAGTCTTAAAAACGGAGGGGGCGTGCACACATGAAGGCTCCCTAAACACTATATGGTTAGGTAGCGTACTTTCGATGGGGACAAAAGAAACAGAAAGGACACGACACTCGCTACACTCGCAACTGAATTTATTTCAGGAAAAATACTTCAATATATATGCACCCAAGCACCCCCGAGCGGCACAGAAATGAACCAACCCTCAATATCACCTGATTAAAGACAAAATTTTGCACACTCCTGTGAAAGGATAAGTTATGCACGTGTGAAGATAAACCGACAGTCAATGTATTCTTATCTAGGACAAAACTATCTGCGCACACTCAAGCGATACAAAAACCAAAAGTTATCGAAATACGAGCAGCTTGTACACTATAATCGCTTGAGTATCGCTTGAGTTGGTTCATTGGTTCATTTCTGTGTCGCTCGGGGGTGCTTGGGTGCATATATATTGAAGTATTTTTCCTGAAATAAATTCAGTTGCGAGTGTAGCGAGTGTCGTGTCCTTTCTGTTTCTTTTGTTCGCATCGAAAGTATGCTACCTAACCATATAGGCATAATGATCAGTCACCAACTTGCCCAGCTCTCAACCTTATTCCCTAAAGACAATGCGCTGCGACAGTACGTGATATGTATCGCCCTCTCCTCTCCTACGCTTCCCCTCTTTCTCCTCTCCTAAGGTCCCCCCCCTATCTTGCCTCGCGGCGCAGCGGCGCCGACGCAGGCAGCGTCGCGGCAGCGTCTTGATTGAAAAAAGCGACTGCTTGCGCTACACAACCGTCCACTGACCACCCCGTATATATAGGCACTGGATTTTGACCTCCGAGGTAGTGCGTGTGTGCGATTTCTCCTGTGCGTGATTAAACAATGAAAATTCACAGCGTACATGTGAAATTAAAGTGAGCTGCAAGTCGTCATAACTCTCATCGAACCTTTAGTATAAACGCGCCCGATCTCACGTCGGTGATGATGTACTGGGCAGAATTCACGGAAGATTCACGGTTTACCGATGAACCTCCGCAGCTTCGCTCACTCATCATCATTCACTCTGTGGATATGCTGTGATTTTTTTAAGGAAAGGCTAAAAGGCTGTGTAGCGGGCAGAAACCACACATTGTTCTCAAAGGTATAGAGGCGAGCAAGCACGATTGCCTCGAAGTGTTTTAAATGTCAAAACACGTAAGATTGACGCCTCTTCCGGAGCTGTCGTCTCTGAAAATGGCGTGTGGCAGAAATCTGTTCCCACGTGATGGCGACACGTCCGCAAAAGCGCGAGATGCCCCTCCTCCTCGGCCGCGCAGGCAGTCAGGAGAGCCGTGTTGTGTGAACAGGTACGCGCACTTGCCGCCTCCCCGCGTTGAAAATCGTCTTCGCCGCTGTGGCCGCTCCGCCTTCGGTGTAAACCAGCCTAACCCTGAATCGCATGTTACCACAAACAAATACTTCGCCACTCACGGTAAGGTGTTAGTCCGTACATTCATGGTTTTCGGCGTCATTTAAAACGCATCGGTGAACGCGCTAGTAATAAAGTGGATTTTTTAAGCGCCCGATGAACTGCGATCTTTGTGGAGATTGACTAGCGCTTGTGCCCCTGCGATGAGTGACGTGCACGGGTGTTCAAAGTGCGCGCCATCGCAAGGTCGAGTAGAAGTAGAGGACGACAAAACTGGCACGAGTGCTGGAAAATAAAATGAGAATGAAGAGCAAAGACCCAATCAGAGAAGGCCACAGAAACCATGCAAAGCAAAAATAAGAATGCCGGAAGACAGAAAGTCGCCAATAGTGAAAGGCCACGGGATGCACGAGGAAGAAAGGGCGAAGCGTTCCTGGCGAGATGGGGTGGAGGAGCGAAGAATACGGGCGATGCTCTCGGCTGTCGGGTTCCGGACCCGAGTCCTGGTGACCAGCTGAGCCCGGAGGGACCTGCCACATACAATCAGGCCATAGCGGCGCGTCTCTGACGAGTTACTGCTGCGTGACGTCCTCCGCCCGTGGACACCCTGAGCTGTCGGGTTTCGGGCGCGAGCTCTGGCGTGGGTGTCCGGCCGGGACGCGGCTACGGCGTCGGTGCCTCCTCTTGGACTAACAGTCTAAGAAGGCTGTTTCTACGCGTGGTCTACGAGCTCCTCTCCGAAACCGGTCTACCACTACGGACCTTGGTGAGACCAGCGTTCGTACGTCGTCTCTCCGCTACAACTAGGAACTGATAGTTTTCGACTTTGGTTTCATGGTTTAGTTGGGTATTGTCATTTTGGTTTCAGTGTGTTGTGTGCTCGTTTTCCGTGTATGTAAGAAATGTGGTGTGCAAACGGCCTCGTCCTTTCGTGGGTGTCTGTGGCGACGTCTCGGACAACCATTGAATACGAACCTGCAAGTTCGGAAAAACACAATAACAATGCAAACAGCCCCCCAAAAGAGTGAATACAATACGAAGCATTCAACCTCTTTCGTTGAATGGGGAAAAGCTACAGTTTACAATCTGCCTTTAACTTGCGGTAGCAATAATTTGTTCAAAGTGCACTTTGACCGCAGGCACGTCGCCTGCCGTCTTCGTGCCTTAACGATAGGCTCCGGGAGCATGGTTAGAATGTGTCTGAAATGAGAGGGGGGTTTTTAGACGCACCTTGTAGAACTGGTACTGTAATGACCATGTGCGATCCTATTTACAGTGCGTGTTCAGTTGTGAGCAGAAGTGGAAATCTGTTAGCAGCCGATATTATTGAGTCGGAATTAATTGATAGGTCAGGCAATGCCTACGTGTCAAAACCATCAATTGCTCTTTTAAGAAACAGCTATCTTTCTTACGTCATGATGAGAATTTCGTGCGGACGGCACACACGTGTTGTGACAGTGACAATAACCTTTATTGAATCATCCTGAGAAATAATATTAAGGTGAGTCGAAGGCTGCCCAATCAAATTGGTGGCACCGCTCGTGACGCAACCGGGAGACGGTGACTCTTAGCGAAGTCGCGGGCCCTCTAAACAGCCTGTAGTTGATGTGTAAAGTTCCTAATATGCAGTAGGTCATTCCATTTGCCCTTGTCTTGTAAGCTGGAGCCCGCGTTGGGCGGGCACAGCAAGCGTATATTTCCAAGTGCGTTTCTTATTATCACTTTTGCTGTATTCGGTTTTCGCCCACAAAGACTGTCAGCAACGCTCAGCGCAAACCGCGCCTCATTGTTCGAGAAGCTTCGCAATTATTCTAGATAATTTTGTTAAGATTGCGCGCAGGACGCGAACACTCGTGCTTATTCTAGAAATTGCGCGACAACGAGCGATAACGCTGGAATATTCTACGGCACATATCCTTGTCAGTTGATCGACGGTCGACGCTCTGTTCGCCGCTATCAGTGCATACCGTGTGTATTGCTATAAAATAACTTTTCATTTCCCGGCCACAAGTATGGCCAAATAAAGAGTTTCATCTTGGACACGTCGCCTGCGGTCTTCGTCGACGTCACGACCACGTGACATCTGGTGGAGGTGCTGTTCGTTCATGTTCCGGACGCCCCTGTCAAGCCGTGAACCCAGCCCACAGCGCGAAGACATCGACGCCAACTATGACCAGCGAGCTAGCCGTAGGCAACAAGGTCTAGCACCGGAGTACGGACCTCTCGGAAGATCAGAAGACCAAGGCGAGGGCCACGACTGCGGCAACGTTGACAGCCACTGCGCCACCGCCCGCGATCGTGATGCAGCAGCCAAGGGAGCCGCCGATCTTTCGGGGATCATCATGTGAGGACCCAGAAACGTAGCTCGAGTCGTACGAGAGGACTGCGGCCTTCAACAACTGGGACCTCAGCGACAAGTTACGCTATGTGTACTTCACTTTGGAAGACAGCGCCAGGACGTGGTTCGAGAAGAGGGAGTCTACCCTGACAACGTGCGACATCTTCCGGACCAGGTTCCTCGCAGCGTTCACAAGCGTCGTGCGAAAAGAAAGGGCCGCCACATTACTGGAGACAGGGGTCCAGCTCCCGAACGAAAAAGTTACAATCTTCGCGCAAGAAATGACCAGACTCTTTCGCCACACCGACCCTAACATGACCGAGGAGAAGAAGGTCCGTTTCCTCATGCGACGAATAAGGCAAGAGCTCTTCGCTGGGCTCTTGCAGAACCCACCCAAGACAGTCCAGGAATTTGTCTCCGAGGCCACAACAATCGAGAGCACGTTGGAAATGCGCACCCGGCAATACAACCGCCGCTTGATCCAAGACAGCGCAGCGGTTCAAGCTATCGGCTCCGACGATCTGCGGGAGGCCATAAGGGCCATAGTGCACGAAGAACGTCGAATGCTGCCGTCGTGCCAGGCTCAGGATGGCGCGATCACAGACACCGTCCGACAGGAAATCCAGCAGTCGCTGGGCGTCTCTGAGTCAGCGCAGCCGCAGCTGCAAGCAATGAGCTATGCTGCTGCAGCGCGACGCAACGTCCCCCTCCTCGACCACGTCAAGACGCCACGCCGCCCCAGCAGTTCCGCCGGGAGGTACCACCGCCGCCACTACCGACGTAAACCGCCGCCCGCCGGCCAGCGATACACGCCGAGGAAGACCGACGTTTGGTGCGCCCCTCACAACCGCCCGCTCTGCTACCACTGCGGGGAGGCTGGTCACACGTACCGCCGCTGCCAGTACCGACAGATGGAGCTACGAGGATTCGCAGTCAACGCGCCGCGCCCGCAGCCTGGCAAACGGCCTCGCGACATCGACGACTACCTCACCGGGACACAGTGGCAAGAACGACGACCTTGCCGCTCACCGTCGCCCGGCCGCTACATGTCACCGCACCGCCGGCAGTACACTGGCCCAAACGGGGGCCGGTCGCCAAGCGTATCCGGAAAACAAAGGGCAGTAACCGATGGAGGTGCGGTTGCTGTAGAACGAACTACCGAAGATCCTCCGCCGCCGACGACGACGCCGCGACGAAACCTCCACAACACGACGCAAACCAGACAGCCCCCTGAAGACGAAATCTCGCGGACCGAAGAAGACCCGGCGACGCAACATGGAAGCAGCGGAACAAACCGACACAGCCGTGACCCGACGCGGCGACCCAACCGCAACGCTAGACGACGAACTAGCGACCTAGACGTTCTTATCGACGGCCACAACGTCACCGCTCTTGTCGATACTGGAGCCGACTATTCCGTCATCAGTGGGCCTTTTGCCACGAAGTTGACGAAAGTTAAGCTTGGGAAGGCCCCGAAATCCGTACCGCTAGAGGCCATCTAATAACGCCGGCTGGAGTCTGCACAGCAAGAGTCACAATCGATATTGTCACGTGGTCGTGACGTCGGCGAAGACAGCAGTCGGCGTTTATTTGGCCGAACTTGTGGCCGGAAAATGAGAACTAGAACTACGGCAATACACGCTGTACAATGATAGCGGCGAACAGTGCGTCGTCCGTCGATCAACTGACAAGCGGTGAAGCGCGTCGGCATTTATGCATGTGCTGCAGAATATTCCAGCGTTATCGCTGGTTGTCGCGCAATCTCTAGAATAAGCTCGAGTGCTCGCGTCTTGCGCGCAGTCTTAACAAAATGATCTACAATAATCGAGAAGCTTCTCGAACAATGAGGTGCGGGTTGCGCTGAGCGTCGCTGACAGTAAAACCGAATACAGCAAAAGTGATAATAAGAAACGCACGTGGCAATGCCCCCTCTGAAGAAACATCGTCCTGATGCTTAAAAACAGCAAGCAAACATTAGAGTCCTCAGGTTCGTTAACGAGCATAGTACGGTTTAAGGCGCACCACATGCACGACCTCGGGTCGAGCATGTGGTGTGTGGCAATATTCGCACGTGGCAATATTCGCACGTATCCTGCGAGTTTCGTAATCTTGCAACACTGCTCCAGGGACGTCACACTTGGCACGGACTTCTTAAACCATCAGGGCGCCGTCAACGACTTAAGAACCAAGTCGATAACCCTGTCGTCAGACAAAACGACACCGCGAGATACGAATCCATGTCAACATGCCCTGAACGTGCTCGAGGATCAAGTTACCATCCCGACTTGCTCCAGCGTCATAATTCCCGTCAGCACCGAAAAAGCTGAAGACATCGAAGGTGTCATCGAGAGCGATCAGCGTTTGCTGCTAGACCGTGACATTTGCGTCGCAATGGGCATTGCTCGGTTGCATGAAGGAAAAGGAAGCGTGATGCTAACGAACTTCAGCCGAGAATACAGACACCTAAGCAGGGGCACGACGATTGCATAAATCGATGAAATCTTGGCCGTCAGTGATGCGTTTGCCTTTTCAGATTCTGACGAAGCTACGACGACTACCGCAATACCTGAGTCACCCTTCTACGTAAACCCAAGTCTTCCCTCTCGCCAATAGCAACAGCTTCGATGCCTTCTGCAGAAATACAAGGACTGTGTCTCGTCGTCATCGTGGGTCCGACAAACGCCCCTTGCTAAAACCGCATTATAACAGAAGAAAATGCTCGACCACTCCGTCAGAGTCCCTACCGGGTTTCGACGCGGGAACGGGAGGCCGTTAAGAAACAAGTCGACGAAATGCTACGCGACGACATCATTCAGCCGTCCGACAGCCCATGGGCGTCTCCCGTGGTGTTAGTGAATAAGAAAAATGGGACCCTACGTTTCTCCGTCGATTAGCATCGCCTGAACAAAATCACAAAGAAGGACGTGTACCCTCTCCCACGGATAGACGACGCCCTGGCTCGACTCCACAACGCGAAGTACTTTTAGTCGATGGACCTCAAGACCGGCTACTGGCAAATCGAAGTCGACGAGAGGGACTGAGAAAAGACTGCCTTTATAACACCGGATGGCCTGTTCGAGTTCAAGGTCATGCCTCTTGGTCTTTGCTTGGCGCCTGCGACTTTCCAACGGGTTATGGATACAGTGCTGGCTGGCTTGAAGTGGCAGACGTGCCTTGTGTACTTGGACGACGTCGTTGTGTTTGCCTCAAACTTCGACGAACACCTTCGCCGCCTTGAAGCTGTACTTCAAGCAATCAAGACCTCCGGACTCACCCTGAAGCCAGCAAAGTGCCGTTTCGCGTACGAGGAGCTCACGTTCTTGGGCCACGTCATTAGCAAATCTGCAGTTCGCCCCGACCCGCGGAAAACAGCTGCCATTGTTCTTCCCCCCGCCCACCGACAAGAAGGCCGCACGCCGATTTCTTGGCTTGTGCGCCTATTACAGACGCTTCGTCAAGGGATTTTCACAGATCGCCGAGCCACTAACTCACCTCACGAAGAACGACGTGGAGTTCCAGTGGGGAACGGCGCAAGTCGAGGCATTTCAAGACCTGAAACGACGCCTGCAGACGCCTCCGATACTTCGCACTTCGATGAATACACCGATACGGAAATCCACACGGACGCAAGCAGCGTAGGACTCGGCGCCGTCCTTGTGCAGAAGACCGACGGACTGGAAAGGGTAATCAGTTATGATAGCCGGTCCCTATCCAAAGCAGAAGGTAACTATTCCACAAGGAAAAGGAGTGTCTTGCCATCATCTGGGCTACGTCCAAGTTTTGCCCTTATATGTACGGCAGGCCCTTCAAAGTTGTGAGCGACCATCACGCCTTGTGTTGGCTAGCCAACTTGAAGGACCCTTCAGGTCGCCTTGCACGTCGTTTACAAGTCCGGACGAAAACACTCCGACGCCAACTGCCTGTCTCGTGCCCCCGTCGACGCACCGCCGCAGGACGACCGCGACTAGTCCAGCGCGAGTTCTGCAGCCAATTGAACCACCTCACCGGCCGTTCCAGCAAATCGGGATGGACGTACTGGGGCCGTTCCCGACGTCGACTTCCGGCAACAAGTGGATCGTCGTAGCACCGAACTACCTCACCCGCTACGCCGAGACAAAGGCCTTGCCCAAAGGCAGTGCCGCCGAGGTAGCCAAGTTCTTTGTGGAGAACATCGTCTTGCGTCATGGCGCCCCAGAGGTCCTCATTAATGCGCACCTAACTCAGGCGATCATCAAATACAGTAAGACGAGCCTCCGCCGCACCACCGCCTACCATCCGCAGACCAATGGCCTCACCGAACGTCTTAGTAAGATCGTCGCCGACATGCTGGCCATGTACATACGTCGACGTTGAGCACAAGACGTGGGACGCCGTCCTTCCGTACGTAACCTGCGCTTACAACACGGCCGTCCAAGAAATGACGCAGATGACGTCGTACAAGTTTGTCTACGGAAGGAGCCCGGTGACGACGCTCGACGCCATGCTACCCAACGTCACCGACGAAGAAAATCTCGACGCCGCCGCTTACTTACAACGTGCCGAAGAAACTCGACAGCTCGCCCGCCTGGGTATCAAGACCCAGCAGCACAGCGACAGCCGTCGCTACAATCTTCGACGACGCTTCGTGGAGTACCAGCCCGGCGACCGAGTCTGGGTCTGGACGCCAATACGACGACGCGGACTGAGCGAGAAGCTTCTTCGACGATACTTCGGACCGTACAGGGTACTTCGACATCTCGGCGCACTCGACTACGAGGTTGTCCCTGACGGCATCACGAACTCTCAGAGGCGCCGAGCTCGACCCGACGTCGTGCATGTGGTGCGCCTTAAGCCGTACTATGCTCGTTAGCGCACCTCAGGACTCTAATGTTTGCTTGCTTTATAAGTTTTCGTTAGTATTGGATGTATTCAATTTCTGTTTTTGAGCTTCTGTTTTTAAGCATCGGGACGATTCTTTTTCAGAGGGGGGGCATTGCCACGTGCGTTTCTTATTATCACATTTGCTGTATTCTGTTTTCGCCCACAAAGACTGTCAGCAGCGCTCAGCGCAAACCGCGCCCCATTGTTCGAGGAGCTTCGCGATTATTGTAGATGATTTTGTTAAGATTGCGCGCAAGACGCGAACACTCGAGCTTATTCTAGAGATTGCGCGACAACCAGTGATAACGCTGGAATGTTCTACGGCACTTGGATAAATGCCGACGCGCTTCACCACTTGTCAGTTGATCGATGGTCGACGCTCTATTCGCCGCTCTCAGAGCATACCGTGTGCATTGCGGTAAATTAACTTTTCCTTTCCCGGCCACGAGTTCGGCCAAATAAAGAGTTTCATCTTGGAGACGTCGCCTGCGGTCTTCGTCGACGTC
This sequence comes from Rhipicephalus sanguineus, assembly GCF_013339695.2. NCBI lineage: Eukaryota > Metazoa > Arthropoda > Arachnida > Ixodida > Ixodidae > Rhipicephalus > Rhipicephalus sanguineus. Next base: position 142,092,600 of record NC_051186.1, on the reverse strand, counting down.
ACGACCACGTGACAATATGATGGAAAGAACAGTACTAGTGTCTACACTTAGCGTACGACTACTGGAACGTGAAATCGATCCGATTGAGCTCTCTGGGGGTGAGGTATGTCTATGTCTGCAAGAGCCTAAACGCGATGTGTCATGGTTCTTTTTGCCATATATGTGCTTGCTTGTTCGAAATAAAAATTACAGCTTCGCCGCAAGGGCGAGCCAATGAATGCGATAGCAACAAGTTCTAATGTCATACGAAGTAAGGCTAGCAGCTAACTCTTTTGGACACGATCTCGCGTAACTCCACAAAACATCGATGTAGGAGAATACGGCCGCTCCAGAAAGAGAAGCGGTTTTCGTCCAGTCTCTTCGCGTTGAGAGCACGGCATATATGAGGGTATACGAGCCGTTTGCTGATGCCTGCTGAGATAGCGTGTGTCCCAGCGAGATCACGCCTTTATAATGAAAGTTCACAGTAGCTGCACAAGCAACAGAGCCCCCTTCCCGTTCGTACCCACATGATTTTTGTCGGCGCACCCTTGATTTTCAATGCACGGAGTTCCTTATGAAGGGGAAAGATAAAGTTGAGCGCGAAATTGTAGACGCTTTTTTTCATCCATAAAGCAGGAGACAAGTTCGTGAGCAGGCCTTCCATTGTTTTGTCTGATGCAGAGATTTATTACCTCAAATGTTTTATATAATGCGTCGTTATTTCGCTTGCAGATCTAGGTTTGTGAAGTATTTTACTTTTAATGCGATAGCAATTATATGGAAACTCTCGGCAGAATTTTGCCGTCGCCGTCATGCACCGTATATATATAAGTATGTATATATATATATATATATATATATATATATATATATATATATATATAAAAGACCCAAAGACAAATAATTCAGAAAAATGCTTCCGAAGCGCGGAATCGAACCAGGGACCTCTTGCTCCGCAGCGAGTGGCGCTAACCACTACGCCACGAAACGTAGATCCTCCACATAGCTAACGGCGAGCGTTATATACACACCCTTTACCGCTGGACGGACTCAGAGATGGCAGGCGCTTATAAGCGTTTCTTCATTACCAGCGAGATGGCGCTAGGAGCGCGACGGGCGCATTTAAATGTCGTCGGCTCGCTCGCTCGCTTCTTCCTATATTTGCGCAGGGAGAACCTTGCCCTTCCGCAGTCTGCTCGCGCGGTTTTCTCGTGGTGAGGGGAAGAGGGATTTCAAGCTCTCACCGTGATGTCCGCGCTCATGTTACGGAGCGTACGAAAGTCACTCGAGCTCAAAGGACGCCGCTAAACGAACAAACAGAAGATGAGCGCGAACTATCAAGTGTCACAGCTGGACACTTGAAGCACGCTATATTTTCCTTCGCTGCTTCGGCCGCCTTTGCAACAGGAGCGCTGTTCAAACTGAGAGTATCCATTGGCGAGCCTCACTTCGCATTCATTGCTTCGCCCTTGCGGCGAAACTGTGACTTTTTTTCTTCGTGTTCATGTCTTTTCACGCGAAGCGTCGAAAGGTTGTTAAGTTTTTGTTCATGTTTGCCCTATAGTGCTCTTTCATTCCTGCATGTGAATGCTCTGCTAGCTAAAGAAGTTTTTAAAAGATTGTTTTTATCGCTGTTTTTCAGTTCTGGTAGAACGTAGTGTCCCACAAAAAAAGAGGAATTATGGCGCATACGTTTGCAATAAAGCTGAGTTGGCAATAATTCTGAGTTGTAAGTCAGGCCCCGTCGTATTTACTATGTGTCTCTGTCCGCGTGTTTTTTACAGCCGCACCCCAAACGTTTGACCATGAACCAGCTCGCCCAAACCAAAGTTATGCTAGTACCTACATGCCCCTTCTAGGCGGGCGGGCGGGGCGTTTCTTCTGTTCTTGAGCAGCAAACAACGCAGGCCTCGCACGCGAGTTGATGTTACTGCATGCGCCCTCCGTGCCACGGTGATGGGCCGTCTCGCTTCAGCCACGTTCGTCACCCGCACTCGCCCTTTAATCCGCGGGTAGGACACAGGATGCGCGGGGGTATGCTATCGATTTAGACTTGATGCCGAATATGACGGCGACGGTAAAAACCCGTCGACAGTGCCCATATAATTGCAATAACTAATTGTTGTAAGTCAGCGCTCGCGTGTGTCAAACCTCTATTTTCCTCGTCTTCTGCGCATCATCGTCATCAGCCTGACTACTCCCATTGCAGGGCAAACGCCTCTCCCAGATTCCGCCATTCAACCCGGTCCTGTGCTTGCTGCTGCCACATGATACCCGCAAACTTTTTATGCCACATTATACCGCAAACTATCAATCAGTTGATAGAGAGATGCGCGAAATATCCCCAACCTCTATATAGAGCCTTCATAGATGACGAGAAGGCATTTGATTCGGTCGAGATGTGAGCAGTAATGCAGACACTGCGGAATCGGGGCGTCAGCGAACCATATGTAAACATACTGGAAGAAAACTACAGCGGCTCCACAGCTACCATAGTTCTCCATAAAAAAGCGATAGAATTCCAATAAAGAAGGGGTGTAAGGCAGGGAGGCCCGATCTCCCTAATGCTATGCACCGCGTGCTTACAGGTTTTCAGGGCCTTAGATTGGGAAGAGTTAGGGATACGAGTTAATGGAGAGTACCTTAGTAACCCGCGATTCGCTGACGACACTGCATTGATGAATAACTCAGGGAACGAATTGCAACTCATGATTACTGAATCGGACAGGGAAAGCGGAACGGTAGTCCTGAAGATATTGTTACGGTACGACATGGGCTCTCCGAAGATAAAGAAGACGAGTAAACGTGAAGCGCTTGCGCGTGGTGCTCATCAGCCATATTGTATTGGCTGCCGATTCACTGGTATAAATATCTATTAAATCTACATCTCGCCTCCGTCACATTTGGTGGAGGTGCTGGGTACAACACGCCTCGCAACGGAACTCTGCAGCGGCCGTCGTTTAAGGGGCTTTTCTGCAACAATGGCGGAGGATACGGCGCCTGCATCTGCACCTGGTGTCTCTCAGGATGAAGATGACGCGGCGGCTGCATCTGCACTTGCGACAACAGCGGTCGTGCTGGAACAACCGCGAGATCTTGGCACGTTTAGCGGTACCAGCGATCCCGTAGAGGTGGACGTTGAGGATTGGCTGGCAGAGTACGAACGTGTGAGTACTCGCAACCGATGGGGCCCGACTCTAATGCTGGCCAACCTGATATTCTACCTCAAGGGTACTGCCAAAGTATGGTATGAGAACCATGAAACTGAACTCGGGAGTTGGACAATGTGCAAACAGAAAACGTTGGACTTGTTTGGGAAGCCCGTTGGACGAAAGATGGCCGCGAACAAAATGCTACATGGTACAAAATGGTACATAGAAGATGTGATATCATTGCGTCGCAAAGCCAATACCGAAATGCCGGAGGCCGACAAAGTTGGGCATATTCTTAAGGGGATTGCTGACGACGCCTTCAATCTTCTAATATGCAAGAATTACTCCACAGTGGACGCCATTTTAAAGGAGTGCCGGCGCTTTGAGCAAGCGAAGAGCCGGCGCACTGACAGCGTGCTTGCCCGACTTCCCAACACGGCTACAACGTCGTCTTGCGAAGATCGCGCGAAAACGCAACATCAAGCTCCAGTTTCCCCAGACCACGTCACTCGAAGCCATGGCCCCTGCTCAAGCAATGGGAAGGCACAGCGCAACTGAGACAATGGACAAGAACACGCAACACAAACGAGCGCTGACTTACAACTGGATTTATTTTGCAACCAACTGCCTTATAAACGCGCTTAAACTTGATAAATGACACATCGGTAGTCAAACAGAAATTATCGTTTTTTTTTCTTTTGGTTTATCAACCGCGATATACTAACAACCTGATTTTTGCTCTTTCCAAGAGCCAATGGACCAACATACCAAGCAAACAAAACCCAGAAATGGACACTTATCAACACATGGCTAGCAGCAATATCACAATGCTCACAATGCTCAAGTTTAAGCGCATTTATAAGGCAGTTGGTTGCAAAATAAATCCAGTTGTAAGTTAGCGCTCGTTTGTGTTGCGTGTTCTTGTCCATTGTCTCAGTTGCGCTGTGCCTTCCCCTTGCTATGAACCAACTCGCCCAGACCAAAGTCTCCCTGCTCAAGCTTACACCGATGCCGGTGATACGACACCGATCACGGCGCCCATGGTTCAAGCCATCGACCGTAAGGAACTCGCCAGCATAGGCATTCACTCTGTGTGCAGGGTGACCAGCCCAGAGCAAACTTCATGGCGTCCACCCTCGTCCTATCCCAAGCAGTGGTTTCCGGCCCGCTCTCGTGACCCTGCTGCTTGGAGGACTGCCGACAATCGACCAATTTGTTTTCACTGCCATCGTATCGGCCATGTAGCCCGTTACTGCGATACTCACTGGTCCTCGCCACCTCGGACGTCGTCTGCCCCATACCGCCGACAGGAGAGCACCCGCTTCACACCTCCGACCCAGTTTTCTTCCCCCTACATCTACCCCCGCTTCGGCAGCCGCTCTCCGTCGCCGCATGGTCATCAGTCGCGTTCGCCTCCAAACCGTCGTCAGTCGTCTCGCTCGACGCAGAATCGCCGGCCGCCCTCCCCGTTTAATCCTGCTCCTGCCTATCCGGAAAACTAAATAGTGCAGCGCCCGGAGGTGACGCTGCATTGTCGACTTCCTCCACAAATCCTCTCTTGACGCTTTTGACGAGACGAAGTTTACTAGACGTTGACGTTGATGGTGTGCCTATTTCGGCGCTTATCGACACTGGAGCTCCCGTTTCTGTAATGAGCGCACACCTGCGCCGCCGCCTGCATAAAGTACTCACGCCTGCCGCTTCCCGCACACTCCGCTTCGCTGATGGAGGCACTCCTGCCGTCCAAGGAATGTGCACCGCCCGCATTTGTATTGCCGGTCATCCTACATCAGTTCAATTCGCGTCACTGAGCAGTGCCCCCAAGACCTAATCCTTGGCTTGGATTTTCTCTCAAGTCATTCTGCACTCATTGATTGTGCGACAGGTTCTGTTCAGCTTGAGTTGCCGCAGCTTGCTGATTTACCAGCCGACCTCCCTCCGCGCTTACGCTCTCGCCATCACGCCCGATTGCCACCAGAAGCTGCTACGTACGTCGCCTTGTCATCTTCACGCGATGTGACCGATAGCGACTACCTCGTGTCTCCTATTGTTGACGTACTGATGGCCCGATACGTCGCTCTTGCTCACACTATTGTTTCTGTGGTTGATAATACAGTGGTCATCCCTCTTCTCAACGTCAGCCTGATGACTCAAGTTATTCCACAAGACATGTCTTTGGCCACCATCGCTTCGCTTGACAAATGCAAGATTGCCGCTTTGAACGCCCTTGTTGCGTCACCTTGTCGTGATGCTAATTGCACGCTGCCTGTTGACGACATTGACAAGATGATCGCGCCCGATCTAACCCCAGCGCAAGCTACAGATCTCCATCATCTGCTTGCGTCCTATCATGACATTTTAGGGGCGAAGCTCCTTAAGGCGGCACCCGTTCGTCCCTCGTAGTCGTCGTCGTCGTAGTAGTAGTAGTAGTCGTAGTCCGTAACAAGTCTTACGCTTTGACCTCCAAGGTGGTGCCGGTGGGAGATTTTTCCTGTGCGTTGTTGAACAATAAAAAATTCGCGGCGTTAGCTAAAAGCCGACTTCTTCTGTCTCTCATTCCCATTAGCAGCCATTCTTTACCTCCAAGGTAGTGCCTGGTGAGATTTCTCCTGTGCGTGATTAAACAATAAAAATTTTGTTCAAAACGCCGTTGATTGATGAAAGAAACCAACGAAAGACGCCAGATGTTTTGTAAAAGCAAAACAAAAGAACGCCAGATGTTTCTAAAGCAAAACGAAAAGACTCGAGCTGCTTAACGAAAGACGCCAGATGTTTTCTAAAGCAATGGTTTTCTAAACAATGAAAATTTACAGCGTACATGTAAAATTAAAGTGAGCTGCAAGTCGTCATAACTCATCGAACCTTTAGTATAAACGCGCCCGATCTCACGTCGGTGATGATGTACTGGGCAGAATTCACGGAAGATTCACGGTTTACCGATGAACCTCCGCAGCTTCGCCACTCATCATCATTCACTCCGTGGATATGCTGTGATTTTTTTTTTACTTCGACAACCGCCCTCTGGGCCAAACATCTGTCGTTACTCACCGGATCTATACTGGTGACGCCAATACTATACGCCGGCGTCCATATCGCGTATCTCAACAGGAACGTCAAGTAATTCAGCGCGAAGTCGACAAAATGATTACTAAAGACGTCATAGAGCCGTCGTCCAGCCAGTGGGCCTCCCAGGTCGTGCTCGTCAAAAAGAAGGATGGGAGCTGGCGCTTTTGTGTTGATTATCGCAATTTAAACAAGGTAACTGATAAAGACATCTACCCTTTGCCTCGGATCGATGACGCCCTCGATTGCCTCCTGGCGCCGAATACTTTTCATCTATCGACCTTCGGTCCGGCTATTGGCAAATTCCCGTCGACCCCATGGATCACGAAAAAACCGCTTTCGTTACGCCCGACGGGCTCTACCACTTCAAGGTCATGCCGTTTGGACTTTGCAACGCCCTGGCTACTTTCTAACGCATGATGGACTCTCCGCCCCGAGGATATAAGTGGTCCATCTGTTTACGTTACTTAGACGATGTTATCGTCTATTCGCCTACGTTTGACAGCCACCTCACACGTCTGTCTGCCGTTCTGGATGTTTTTCGACGAGCCGCTGTCCAGCTGAATTCGGCAAAGTGCCGTTTCGACGGCGAGAAATCACTATACTCGGACACCTTGTGAGTGCTGCTGGTGTCGAACCGGACCCCGACAAAGTGCGAGCAGTGCAAGAATTCCCAATGTCGTGCTCAACCAAGGACGTCCGAAGTTTCGGAGGACTATGTTCGTATTTTCGTCGCTTTGTCCGCAACCTCGCTGACATCGCTCTACCGCTTACTGATCTCTTAAAAAAGGACGTTCCCTTCACATGGGGCGCCGAGTAAGCAAGCTCTTTTTATGCCCTTATCCATCTGCTGACTCTGCACCGTCAATACTGGCCCATTTCGACCCTGCGTCGCATACAGAGCTTTGGATCGATGCTAGTGGCCATGGAATTGGGGCCGTTCTCGGTCAACGACAGCACTGCAATGATCGAATAATTGCTTACGCGAGCTGTCTTCTTTCGCCCGCCGAACGGAAGTTCTCCATCACTGAGCGTGAATGTGTGTGGGCCGTGACCATATTTAGACCCTACATGTATGGCCAAACTTTTAACACGAAAGTGTTTTATGCCGGGGTCCACCAAGTCTTCAGTGACGTATTTCCGTCACGGAAATGACGTCGAAAAAATATGCACGATCAGATGGCAAAGAAAAAAAGGTACCGTCTACGGGCATCGAACCCACGACCGCTCGGTCCGCAACAACAGATGCCGGGCGCGCTATCCACTGCGCCACGGTCACAGATTCGGGAGGCTTTACGAACGCGCCTTTTATATCTACCACTCTCCCGGTCGGCTGGGTGGTGTTGACCTCTGGGAGTGGTAAGCTAAAGTAATTCGTCATTACTGTGGCCTCCGCGACTAGCTGCTGCAACACGTTACGCGTCCGTCCCGTTCGGCGCGTTTTCAATAGAAGTTGAATTTTGTCAATGCCTTTACACACCGCGAGGTGCCGATCTTTGTCCAAGCGTCGTAAAAGCGTCGGCCTCGCTCACAGCATCACGCTAATACAAACCAAAAATAGCCCCGCGTCGCGTGCCATCCTCTCCTTGCTGTAACACCGCGTTCCATGCTCAGGCGCTCGCCCCGAGAACAATCGCGGCCGGGCTACCGGGGTGGCACGACGCGCTTTGCGTTCCCCTTTAGTCCGACCGTGGTGTTCAATCACATTTTAACATGGCGCGGGATGGCGACCAAGTTCTGCGTCCAATAAGCGACGCTCTTCTGACTATCACACCTCGTTCTCTGATTACGCTTTCACCGTTAACTACTACAGCTATCACAAGGGTTTGTTTAATCATTTAACATGGACGTTAGTCGTCGGGATGGAGATGTACCACCAATCATCAAAGTGAGTGCTTACACGTTAAACGGTGCCATTACTAGTAGGGCGGCAACAGGGGCTAGTTGGTACATATTCATGCTTGTAGTGCGCTACCGGTGGACACGGACCAACAAACAAGGAAAAACAACACAAGATGATGCGCAAACTCACAAACACTTCATTTCGATAACGTACAGCCTTATGTACGTACAAGAAAGAAGGAACACTAAATGACAAGGGGGGGGGGAGGGGATTCAGTGATGAGGCAGTATAACACAAAAAACAAGAACAATATACATATCATGGCTTTAAACAGTGTCACCGAAACGGGTCAAGAGATTACGCGTGCGGTAATACGGTTTGCTTCAAAAACTTAATTTCTGTTTGAGAAAGGGCGATCGAGGGTGTGCTAACGCACCCTTCGCTGATGTGCATGTAAAATGCTTCGGTGATTTCCCTCTCTGTCTGGTCGAAAGATCGTGCCAAAACTTTTGTGTCAGGGAACATCGCCTTGCATTTACATTCTGCGCAGTGGGAAGCCAAATGACCAGGGTGTGTCAACAGCGATACAGCGTAATTATGCTCTTTTAGTCGCTCATTAATGCACCTCCCCGTTCGGCCTATGTAGTTCTTATTGCAGGAGAGGGGAATGCCGTAAACAACGCCTTCTGTGCATTCCACAAATTTGTTTCTGTGCCTAACGCTACAGCTCGTTTCCTTCCTTCCGCTTTCACCACTGTTGACCCTTTTACAAAGCCCTTTTAGTTTGTCTGGCGCTGAAAAAACAACTCGGGAGAACGCAGCCGCTTCGACCTCCTCACTCCAGGCGAACGTTGTGCACGTGTCCAAACTAAAACCGTTTTGCTCAGCTAGCTCTTCGTCGCCATAGCAAGCGCCGCGACGGCGCTTCCGCCGCGGGAGAGATGTTACGGTGCGACGCGGGCTCTCCGAAGAGAAAGAAGACGAGCAAACGTGAAGCGCTTGCGCGTAGTGCTCATCAGCCATATTGTATTGGCTGCCGATTCACTGGTATAAACATCTAATAAATCTACATATCGCCTCTGTCACGATATTATGCAGAAGACTAAAGTAATGCAACAGTCTCGGAAGAGAACGGCGCTTTGCGATAAGTAGCAACGCACTAGATTCTCTAAAGAAATGCGACTACTTAGTACAGAATGGTCCCGCGGAGTAGAACCATGAGACTAAAGTAAGTAGAGGATGGGATGGAGCACATTTGGCAAGCATTGTAAATTCATGAATGATAGTGTAAAATATGTGGCACAAATGACAGCTGAACGGGCTTAGAAGCTCAAACAGCCGTTTATTAGCGTCCGCATATGAGCCCAGCACGTAAAAGCTCCTTCGTTCCTGGTAGAACGAGCTCACGAGCACAGCCGCATGCTGTTTTTCTTCTTCTTGTGGGATGAGCGCGGGAAATTCAACATATCTGGCCGCGTAGTAATCACGCCTGAAATTCTAGGTGGTACAGTCTTTGTACGGCCCTTGTAGTCACAAGGCCGTCTTGTAGTTTTATCTTGCACGAGCGAACCTAACCATCATCTCCTTCGTAGACTTCAATCACCCTTGCGAGTTGCCACACTTGACGTGGAAGGTTTTCAGCATATACAAAGTACGACGTCGCCTTCCTTAACTTTCTTCTTATCTCCGTTGTCGCAGAAGTGTGCTGATCTCAGTTGGAGCAAGTACTCTCTGTCCATCGTTTCTAAAAGTTTTCTACCAGGCGCCTTCTGTACAGAAGTCTCCGGGTGGCCTCCTTACGCGTCGAGATGTCCGTTTCCTCGATGCTGCCTTGTGGTATCGCCGTGAATCTTCTGCCAATTAAGAGATCAGCCGGAGTCAATGTGCATGGTTCCCCGTCTTCCGACTGAATAAATGTGAGAGGTCTTGAATTTACGGCGGTTTCAACTTCTGCGGTCACCGTCGTAAGTTCTTCGGAGTCGAGGGAGGCTCGTCGGAGAATCTTGCGAAGCGTTGTCTTCACAGTTTTTACCAGCCGCTCCCACCATCCACCCCACCGTGGAGCGTTGGGCACAATAAAGTTCTATTTGATGCGCTTACTGCTCAGGTGTCCGGCGACATCATCTTGTAACGGCATGGTGCAAAGCTTTTGCAAATCTTCTGATGTTTTCTTAAAGGCCCTCGCATTATCTGAATAAATGACTTGGGGAAGTCCTCTTCTGGCAAAGAATCGACGTAACGCCATCAAGAATGCCTCAGATGTCATGCTGGACACAAGTTCTAGGTGGATCGCTCTTGAAGCTGCACACGTGAATAGAGAAATGTAGTTGTTCGCCTCTCCTAACGGTGTCTTCACGAAGAGAGGTCCCACGAAATCTACTCCAACCACTTCAAATGCGTACGCTGGTGTCACCCTATGTTTCGATGGAATGGTATAACGTTTGCACAAGTAACATTCCCTGGTCACTTTATTCACCAGGCTTCGTGCTTTGCACACCCAGAAGCGCTCTCGTAACCAGTATCGTAGGAAGAAATTTTTTTCGGGGCGGGAGGTCACGCCCTTGATCTGACGTGGGGTCCGGGCAGGTATGTGTGGTCGAGTGTCATTTCGTGCTCTGTAACAAATAGCAGAGAAAAATTTCGGGCGGGGGGGGGGGGCACGAGCCCGGTGTGCCCCCCCCTGGCTACGCCACTGCTCGCAACTGAGTCACAGTATCACGCACACCTCCGTGCAGCACTTCGCCGTGGGCTCAGATTACAAGTAGCCTTGAAAAGTGATGATGGCTTGTGAATATTATTGGGTGCTTGACACCTACAGGAGATTCTATCCGAATTAAGCGCGCTCCAACCCGAAGTATCCGATCTTCATCTTGGAATGGGCGGAGGCCTGCGATGGGTGATGTTATGTTGACAGACGCTCTTCTGCGATAGCTTTGATTTCTGCGCTGAAATTTATGCGTCCTGTACGTGTCGAATCCAGTACTGCTTCGCACTCGATAGCTCCTCTGCCGTGAGGGGACCAATTTGTTTATCGCCGCCATGATGCCTGCAGCGATTGACGCACCTCTGCACCCTTGTTGTAACTCTCAGCAGCTTGTCAAGTCTGCTGTAATACTCCCCTTCAAGTAGCGGAAGCGAGACATGAGTGGTAAGGGACACTTGAACAGCGACCCTTTCAAAATAGCCAAGTTTGTCGTTATCCGCTGTTTGTACTGGTTGTGATGCCCACAGGTGCTCATGTTTCTGAAGCCGGCGAGGTCCATGCCACCACGACATGCTCGTAGCTATCTGGTCTAAAGATACGCCTCATGTCAACAGCTGTGCCCGATTGTCATTACCAGGGCAATACTTCCAAGCGGAAGGCTCGTTTCGCCCTTCTATCTCAGTGACTGTTGCGAACGAAGTGTTTCCACTTCTGTGCATCGCCCTTATGCCACGATAACGTTATTGTCGAATCCGGCCACATGGTGTAGTCATTCTAAAAAGAGACAGGGCGTGCAAACACGGACACAAGAAAGAGATCAGGACACCACAAACGCCGGCGTTTGTGGTGTCCTGATCTCTTTCTTGTGTCCGTGTTTGCACGCCCTGTCTCTTTTTAGAATGGATACGTACCAACTAGCTCAGCTCTCTGTTATTCTAAACATGGTGTAGCGCAGCTGGAAGCGCGTAAGTGCGCTGGATATGAAGCTCAGCAACCTTGCACCAATCAGTGCTCCTAGAAGTTCTAGACGAGGCTGAGTTACCGTCTTGATGGGAGCAACACGTGCCTTTGCGATTAGTAAGTGAGGTCGTCTTGCTCTGTCAGACACGATGTAGAACACTGCGCCGTATGCTAACGTATGCTAATGTTAGTCAGCGCCTGTGTCTGTGCCATTTCTTGTTTCTGTTCGTACTCGTCTCTACGCGCTGTTTTCGCCTCGGTAACGGACTTGCATCGCAAAAAACGTGCAGTTCTAGTTCATGGGGCAGCTTCCCCCCGTTGCTGTTGGTGTAGCGCGGTACCCTAATTGACTGAAGCCTTGTCAACTGGTTCACCCAGTCCTGCCATTCCTCTCGTAAATCTTGAGGCAAGCACTCGTCCCAGTTGAGTCCGCGGGTCCAGATTTTCTGAAACAGTATTCGTACAGACACCGTCTATGGCGCGATGAATCGCATCGGGTCGAACACTCTTGACGCTGCTTGTAGAACAAACCTTTTCGCCTATGATTTTGCTTTAATAAAAGCAAGCAGATTTGCCATTGAGGAGCTGAATTCATCGCTCTGAGGACTGCAGGCAATTCCAAGTGTTGAAAAAGAAAAGGAATAAACGCGTGCAGGCGAGCACTGCAGTAGAAGAAGAAGAAGTTGGAACGATGAACGGCTGTCTGTGTGGTTCCTTGGCTGATCGATAGTTTCTTTACATTTTGGTGCCGAAAACCCTCGTGCGGACACGTCTCTCTCATCGCACGACTCAAGGGGACCGTCTACTCGACCGCGTCGCTCTGCGGGCGGCGCGGACTCGCAACGGATCGCTCGTGATCAGCGTGGGCCCGACACTTCGACATCTGCACGGATGGATCGCCTAAAGACCAAGCGCGCAGCTCGAGGAGCCCAGAATACCAAGCTTATACAGGAAGCACGGTCCCTGCTGACGGATCCTACCGCGGCCAATCCCAAGCTAACAGGCATTTATGACCGTTTGTCGGCTAGCAACAGCGAGCTCTCGAAGATTAATGATGCACTAAAAGAGCACCTAGCTGACGAGGAGCTCGAAGCGGAGTACGTAGCGGCGGTGGAGTACAACGACCAAGCCATTAGCATGCTCGCCGAGATTCGATGCAGAGTAGCCGATTTGGGACGCGGAGACAGTACAGCGGCGACTGCTCCTCAGAACGCAACCCCATCAGCTCATAATGCTCCGACCAGAATTGGCCCAAGACTGCCGAACCTTGGCATGCCAACATTTAGAGGCGACATTCACGAGTGGTCAGCTTTCTGGGAGCAGTTCGAGCAGACTGTTCATCTCAACAACGCTCTATCAACTACGACGAAGCTTTTCTATCTACGGCATTACCTTGCCGGTGAAGCGGCAGCGGCGATATCTGGTTTTCCGACTTCCGAATCCTGTTACGCAGACGCCATAGAGTTGCTAAAAGAACGCTTCGGAGATCGGAAACGAATAGAGCAACACCACCTGTCAGCGCTTCGCAGCCTCCCTCACGTGAAGTCAGGAAGCGACGTTCGAGGCCTCAGGCGACTTTACGATGCCGTGCAGCTCAACATCAGGTGTCTGACTGCGCTAAACGTTCCCACGCTCAGTTTCTCAGCGATTCTTATCGACATTTTACAGCAAGCATTGCCGTATGACATCGTTTTGGCCTATACACGTGGAAAGCGCAGTCAAGCGTTAAGGGAAAGCGGGTCTTCTGCAAACGTCTTCGAGCCAGCCGCTGCAGCTGCGTCATCGAATGCAGAGTTAAAGGAGCTGCTTGCCTTTACACGCGTCGAACTAGAAAGCCGGGAGCAGTGTAAGCCATTTGCAGAGCGACCGGTTGATGACCGTGCACAGCGAACTCGAGGCAGCAGCACCAGCACCGCTTCTGTACTACACAGCGCATCGTCCAACTGGAACGAGTGGTTTTGCTGCAAATCGAAGAAACACGGCACACGCGCATGCGACGCCGAACTCTCTGTCACTTCTAAGAAAGAGATGCTGACTAAGGACAACCGCTGCTATCGATGCACGTCACGAGGTCATCAGGCACGGTCCTGCCAAGTCAAACTCACGTGCTCGAGTTGTCATGGGAGGCACGCATCAAGCACGTGCGACCCTAACTACAGGAAGAACATGACAGTGACACCTCGACCAGTGGACGCCTCCGGGAGCACAGTAGGAATGGTGTCATCACAGTCGGTTATGCTGTGCGACAAGGATTTACTGAGCGGGAGCGAGATAAATGACAGAGAAGTATACTTGCAGACCTTTCGCGCCTTTGTCGTGAAACATAACAGCTCAAAATATGTCCGAGGGGTTCTCGACGGAGGCAGCCAGCGATCCTTCGTCACGGAAGAGCTCGTCAGGAAGTTATACCTGCAGGTACTGGGAGAAACACGGATTAAACTGAACACGTTTGGCTGCGCATCACCAAGTATTGCGGAAAGACGGAAGGTTGTAGAAGTTCCCCTGCGCAGCCAGCACTCTTCCGACACCCGCATAGTGCGTGCAATTGTTGTCCCAGTTATTTGTCACGACATTGCTTCCCCGAAAGGTGACAGCCACTTCCTTCAGAACCTGCGGCTCGAAGGGAAATTCATCGCGGGCGAAAAGAAGTTCGACGCGGAGACGGAAAATGGCCTCAGGTTGTTGATAGGAGCTGACCATCTTTGGCAAGTACTGTCTGGAGAAATTGTAAAGAGCGCAGAAGTTCCAGGACTGGTAGCGATCGACACAGCGTTTGGATGGACGCTACAAGGACCCAGTCAGCAAAAAGCCTTTCTGGACTGCGACTCCAGCCTCATGGTCTGCATTCTAAAAGTACAAGCAATTGGTGATGACGAAACAACGTCACAGATCTTGCAGTCGTTTTGGCAACTAGAAGCCATGGGCATTACAGATTCGGGGGAATCTCCGTCCCATGAGTCTGTTGCAGGATTCCGTGGATCTATTAGCAAGAAAAACAACAGATACACCGTGGCGTTGCCTTGGAAAGAAGATAAGAAACCGCTCTTAGGAAACAACCGGGAAATCGCGCTGTCACATCTACAAAGACTAACACGGAGGCTATCGACGAAGGAAGGACTGCTGCAGCGATACGACATAGTCATCCGGCAATATCTGGAGTTGGGTCACGCTGAAGTGGTGCCTAAGGATAGTCCTCTGGATCGGGATCGGGCCATATATTATATGCCACATCGCGAAGTCGTAAGGGAGGAACCGTTAACTACCAAACTGCGGTTAGTGTTTGACGCATCATCACACGCTCAAGGCGTACCATCCCTTAACGATTGCTTGGACAAAGGAGTGAACCTCAATCCATAATTGTTGCAATCCTCCTTCGCTTTCGGTGGTTCCGGGTCACCATAAACTCGGACATCGAAAAGGCATTCCTACAAATTGAGATACAGGAGACTGACCGAGATGCCTTCCGGTTTCTGTGGTTTGATACTACTCCCATAAGCCAACACAGCAAGCTTGTCGAATGGCGCATGACACAGGTGCCGTTTGGATCAACATCAAGTCCCTTCTTGCTCATGGCAACTATACACTACCACTTGGATAACGCGTGCGAAGATAAAGCACTCGCTTCTACATTGAAGAAGGCATTTTATGTCGACGATTTATTGGTGGGTGCGGAGGCATTCCATGAAGGTCTGCGCATCTATGAACAGTCAAAGGCAATCATGAGAGATGCAGGCATGAACCTCAGAAAGTGGAAGACCAAAACCATCAGCTGCAGAACATTTTCGACAACCAGGAGGAGCAAGTAGAAGGAGCAACCAGAGAAGCAGCTGCGGTCTTGGGAATGCAATGGGATATAGAAAAGGACTACTTCAAGTTTTCTTCCAAATCTGTGGCACAATATTTAGCCGCTGGCCAGCCCGACGCGAAACGTACTCTACTAAAGGCTGCTTCTCGAATTTATGACCCGCTTGGCATTCTATCGCCTTTCACCGTAACAGCGAAGCTTTTGTTTCAACGCCTTTGGGTTTTAGGCCGTTCCTAGGATGATCAATTACCCGAGGAGATCAAGACGCCGTGAACAGCCTGGTGTGCGGACGTGATTCACCTTGGCCACATAAAGATTCCGCGCCGCGTGACAGACGGGCTTCATGGAGCAGTGGAAGAGGCTCAACTGCACATATTCGTCGACGCCAGCCTGAAGGCTTATGGAGCATGTGCCTATTTGAGAGCATTCGACGAAGACGGGAACTCGGCTACTTCACTGATAGTAGCCAAGTCAAGAGTGGCACATATTAAGACATTACCACTACCAAAGCTCGAGCTTATGGCCGCGGTAGTGGGAGCCAGATTGCTAAAGTACATTTGTTCCTCATGGGATTCAAAAGATTTCCACTGCGTCATGTGGACTGACTCTATGACCACATTGAGCTGGATCCGCGGTGACCATAGCAAGTTGAGTCAGTTTGTAAAACACAGAGTGACTGAAATAGCAAGAGCTACTGAACCAGTGCTATGGCGCTACTGCCCGGGTGAATACAACCGTCAGATGTGCTGACTAGGGGCATACCTTTGAAGACTCTACGTGCATGTCGCTGTTGGTGGTATGGACCTGAATGGTTGTCCCAGCCGAAACCAAACTGGCCTACCGAACCGAACCAGTGCACACCGATCAACGAAGAGGCAGAGATTGACACTCAACATGTATTTCTTCAAGCATCATCCAGGAACTTACACCCTGTGATTGATTTAGGCAAGCACAACAATCTGCAGAAGCTCCTGCGCGTCACCGCCTGGGTCTTCCGCTTTGTGGATCGATGCCGTGGTATTCAAACATCGCTCAGCGAAACAATTTCGACACTGGAGCTATGCAAGGCTGAAAGGCTTTGGGTACAACGAGTTCAACTCGAAGTATTGGCGAAGGACGTCGAACGGCTTCAACTTGGAGACACTCTATCAAAACACTCGAAGCTGCTCGATCTTCACCCTTTCCCTATTGCGAAACCCAGCGCCACTGGGTACCAGCGTCCAGTGCCATGCCTGATTATGGGGCCAGCATCGCGCTGGATACTGGGCCGCTGGAGCGGCGTTCTACTGGGAGGCGCTGGGTACTCAAGCGCGAAACGGCTCTACAGCGTTAAAACGGCGGTCCCGACGTTCCCTGAATAAATATATTAGTACAGAAAATCATATAGAAAGCATCAGTGGAATAAAAAGAGAAAAAAAAGCCGTATGAAAAAAAAAAGCTCCACGACGAGGATTCGAACTCGCCACCTCTGAATCTCCAAGCGAGTATTCTACCACTGCGCCACGCTGAAACACGTCAACGACGTCGTAAAAGGGCTAGTCAATACAGTAAGACAGCGTTTCGTTTCATATTTCGGTGTCGCGTATTCAAGGAAGACGCGATCTTCCTTTCCAAATCACGCTTGCTTCTTTATTTGACACAAACAAACGGTGGCCGGCAACGAATGAAATGCCCAAAATGGGAAGAGCGCTAGGTTTCTTTAAGAATTCCCGTTTTAACTCCGAAACATAACAAATGGATCGAGGAGCAGGGTACAGTTTGACGGCTGTTACTGCCGATTTTTAACAGCCGTTTCTCGCCCTTGCTAATGATGAACATGTACAGAAGCTTTATGATGACTCGTTCGATAAACACGCGCCTACATGAATTCATACTGAGTAGTTTTCTGACGCGAGCGACGATATTACTGTGGGGCGGGCGTGTCTGTATTCTGACTTGCAGTTCTATCGATACCTACAAGTATAAACCGCTCCGCAAAAACAAATACAATTAGTTGAAAAAAGATGTCGGTGTGTTAGTTCACTAATGCGTACCGGTTGACAGGTATGTGTTCTGACGTATGAGTCAGAGAAGTACCGGCGAGTGCGGCCGGCTGCTTTCGGTGAGCCTGCGTTTGTTGCTGAAGGGTGATTCCACGATAGATCGAACATGCCTGTCCGGTCCCATTTTTTGTTTTGCCTGGATTTTTTATGTTATGTGGGCACATTCAAAGTGCACGGAACTGAAAATTTTATTTCCAAGAAACGCTCCCAGTGCGCAAAAAAATATTTGAAGGTGGCGGCGCGGGCGTCCTGTTTTTGCTCACTGCAATGTTTTCGCATTTCACGGCCAAATTTAGTGCGAACTATAAATGATGTGTCGAAAATTTTTTTGCTGGTTTTAATACGCATTACTGTGAATTACATCCATGTTTTTTTTATCCCGTCCTCAAAAAGGCGAAAATGTGAAAAAATGGCAAACACGGCCGAAATCAAAAAAGTGAGCTAAGTTTGAGGCGCCTTGGCGCCTTTGCTATTACAAACAGAAACTT
The DNA here is from genome assembly GCF_013339695.2 of Rhipicephalus sanguineus. Classification (NCBI taxonomy): domain Eukaryota; kingdom Metazoa; phylum Arthropoda; class Arachnida; order Ixodida; family Ixodidae; genus Rhipicephalus; species Rhipicephalus sanguineus. Next base: position 142,074,561 of record NC_051186.1, on the reverse strand, counting down.
GAAAACGATGCCAAATATAGAAAACAGCCTTCGCAACATTTACACCGAAGATCATTTCCCTGCAAGCAGCGCAAAAAAAGAAAAAAGTAGTTAAAGAAGCGAGTTTTTTCAAAAAAACACATTTTCAAAAAAAGAAATAAAGAAAACTCCGGTCTCAATTTTGACGACAATTTTTATCGAAGAGCGCTTATGTCAATGAACACACGGTTTTAATATCATATGTCCCCATTTGCTTTGTTTACGAGATATAACTGGCCAAAATGACCCTTGCTGTGTGTGCTCACTTCAGTGCGACCGATGGTTGTTATCAGCTTGCATTGTGCGTAAATCTCAGTTTTAATTATTCTGCTGCAGCAAAACCTTGCTCTGGTGGCTTTTCGTCAAGAAAAATGTGTTCTCAGATTTTATTTGTGTCTAGCGTGTGCAAAAGTGGGCTACTGCCGCCCTCTAAATGGCTAACTTGTAAACAGTTTGCAGCCGACAACCTCGCGTACAATCATCTGAGGAAAGATGGGCGCGCCTGTTGAAGATATCAATGACTTCTTCTTCGTGAAGAAATGCCTGGTCTACCTCATCGCGGTTAGCTGTAGACAGGTTTTCCTTGAGGAGCGTAAGGCAATGCAAGCAGACTTCGCAGGTGTCGCGAAGATCCTCAGCCTATGACAGTAGCTTCTGGAGGTAGGCAACAACAAAAAGAGCAAAGAAAAAAAATTTGCGGAATGAAAACGTTTTCCTCAGCAATCTTCATTTTGTGAACGCGTAAATAATTGGCACAGAACAATCGCACGTAGCCATGGGCCGCGCGCATCGCGTGTAGTGAACAGCTAGACCTAGATCAAGTAGAAACGTTTATACTGAACGGCGCCGCACAAATTATCTCACATCTGCGCAGCTGTCGTGAATGCGTATCCAGAACTGCTCACGGTTTAACATTTTATGACTAAGGGTGTCTAACAACTTTGGGCTGTAATAATTAATTTGTAAGACACACTCATTGTCAAAACTAAGGGTAATAATGCCCGTCTGGCGCCACCAATGACCTCTGCTGTCCTCGACGTGGGAAAGCACTTTAGTAAAGTGGCAACAAAACATCATCAATTGGGCAGCTTCGGCCACTCATGGCTTAATCATGCCGCACCGCACGTTTTCTGGCTGTTGAAACGCTGAGGTAAAGGTCGAGATGATACAGGAAGACGTTATCTGCGACGCCGAAAACATGTGATAGCGGGAAGTGAAATAAACGGCTCGGAAATGATTGAGCTAACTTTTTACAAATGTTGTTTAAGCACAGGGTGCGTCGAATGGGGAAGATGGTTAGCGCGTACAATGCACGTAATGGAAGGGAAGCAAGCAGGCAGTGAGCAAACAACTGCATAACAGCGAGCCTGCTGATTGTGGCATTTAGTTACAGATTAAGTTGGCCTTCGCTGCAGACAGATGCCTTATTCTGTGTGCAAGGAGAGTTTTGACAAAGTGCCCTAAACCATATGCTCGCGGTGTCTCGCGTGCTTCTGATTAGCGAATACTGGCGAGGTAAGTTGAGGTTGTAAGCTGCAAACTGAGTACGCGTTAGCCCTTAAGAGAGCGGCAGAAGCCCACCCCCGCACACGCTACACACAATTAAAGTTTGAGAATACATTTTTCTTGACGACAAGGCACCAGATCAAAGTTTCGCTGCAGGAAAATAATTTAAACTAGATTTACGTGCAATGCAAGCTGATGACAACTATCAATCGCACTGAAGTGAGCACACACAGCAAGGGTCATTCTGGCCCGTTAAATCTCGTGAACAAAGCAAATTAGGGCATACATATTGCCACCTGGTGTTTTGAGCCAGCATGCCGTGGGCAGCCGAAAGAGGCGAAGAAGACGAAGGCAAGGAGCGCTTGGATTGTGTCTGTCATTCGCGTCTTGTCGTTCCGCTGTTCTTACCCCTACAGCGCCTATAGCGCGTGACAAACTGGTGGTGGTGCGGGGTAATCTATGTACCGTACCCCTCCGAGTAGCAAGATATCAAGCATCGTGCCGGTGGTTACTCCTGTGCGCCGAACCAGCAGAAGGATTCGAGGACAAGCCCCTGAGTTTGAACTGCTCCCAGACAACATGGCGGCTCCGACCATCCCAACCGACAGCAACCCGACCGGTACGGAAGGTACAACGCCGCTTCATTGTACTTTGCTCAATCCTCGAACGCCAAATCCCTTTCACGGTGCTGCACATGAGGATGTAGAAGATTGGCTTGTCCACCACTACTTGTTGCCGCGCACAACAAGTGGGACAACGCGGACAAGCTGCGGCACGTCTATTTCAGTCTCATGGATGGCGCACGTGTTTGGTACGAGAACCGTGCAGGCATCTTAACATCGTGGGAAGACTTCAAACGCCGTCTTCTTGAGACTTATGCCAGCCCTGATCGTCGGGAGCGAGCTGAGCGTGATCTCCAGTCCCGCATACAAATGCCAAACGAAGGCGTTGCAATGTATGTAGAGGACATGACACGTCTCTTCCGACGAGCCGACCCCGACATGCCAGAAGAGAAGAAGGTGCGGTACCTCATGCGCGGGGTGAAAGAGCAGCTCTTCGGTGGGCTTGTGCGCAGTCCGCCCACGACTGTGTCAGAATTTCTTTCTGAAGCCGTGACCATAGAAAACACTCTTCGGCACCGGGCCCCATCATACGAACGACAAGTCAACGCTGCCTCAACTACGGACTGCTTGGGAGCTTTCGGTGGCCGCATCGATTTCTTCCGAGAGCTCATACGCTCAGTAATACGCGAAGAACTTCAGAAGCTGTCAGTACCCTCGCTGCCCACTATCTCCTCTTTGTCCAGCGTTGTCCGAGATGAAGTCCAGCATGCCCTAAGAGAACCGACTTTTACGAGAGAACCGCCTTTTACGAGAGAACCTGAACCGCCGATTGACTTCCCCCGGATGTCGTATGCTCAAGCTTTGAGGCAACCGGTCACACCTGCAATGCCGCTTCACACCGCGGCCCCAGCCATGCTGCAGACAGTCCAAGCGGCCCCGTATTACAACGACCATCGACTGGCCCCGCGGAAATCAGACGTATGGCGCGCACCAGATCGACGTCCCCTCTGCTTCCACTGTGGCGAAGCTGGGCATGTATACCGACAGTGCACCTACCGGGAGCTTGGCCTACGCGGATTTTCGGCGAATTCACCGCGACCTAGGTTCGGCCAGCGGCCCCCTGAAATCGAAGACTATGTTGCCCAGCAGCGTGGATCCTCGTCATCCCTGCACCAACCTCGCTCCCCATCACCGAGGCGGTTTTCCCCTAATCGCCGTAGCTATTCGAGCGCGGTGCAGGGTCGGTCACCCAGCCCACGCCGGGAAAACTAACCACAGCGACCTTCGGGGGCAAGGCCGCTCGGACTGGACATGCTCAAGGCCCCCCATCGACGCTTACGCGGACCGACGATCCACCGACGACGACGTTACCGGCTGGCTCCGGAAAGGTTTCCTTGGACATTCCAGTACTGCTCGACGGTCGCAAAGTCAGTGCTTTAGTAGATACGGGTGCGGACTTATGCATCATAAGTGAAAAACTGGCCGCTCTTCTGAAGAAAGTGACGATGCCTTGGAACCGAACGCCAATTCGTACTGCTGGCGGGCATATCGTCACACCACTCGGCGTTTGCACGGCACGAATACCGATTCGCGGTTGTACCTTTGTTGTCAGCTTGAGCGTTCTCCGTCAGTGTTCTCGAGACCTAATAATCGGAATGGACTTCCTTAGGGAGCACGGTGCTATCATCGACACTCGACAATGCCTCGTCACGTTCTCGACAAAGAGAGCCACAGCAGCGAACGACACCAGCCACCATCGAGTATGTCTGCGTGTAATAGACAACGCTGTCACGATACCACCGCGCGCAAGTGTCGTGGTTAAAGTGGCGTGCGACGGATTAGTACACGGCGAAGTGGTCGCGGAAAGCAATCGTTCCCTACTCCTTTCCCTAGGTGTCTGCGTAGCGCGAAGCCTGGTTGACCTCCGTGATGGCCACTGCGAGGTTTTTGTCACAAACTTCAGCTACGAGCACCGGCACCTTTTCCCTGGTACTGTCATCGCCTACGCCGACCCAGTAGCCGATGTCACTGAGTGTTTTTCTTCCGAGGCGATCGGCACTGATGAAGCACCTCTCCGCGGAGTCGACATAAGTCCCACGCTTCCTGCCGAAAACAAACAAAGGCTGCACGACTTGTTGCTGGAGTTCCACACTTGCTTTGCACGTTCGTGGAAGATACGTCAGACATCGATTGCGAAACATCGTATCATCACCTACGACGACGCACACCCTATACGGCAGCAGCCTTACCGTGTTTCACCAACTGAACGACGTGCGATTCAAACGCAGGTGAAGGAAATGCTTCAAGACGGCGTAATACAGCCCTCAAGCAGCCCGTGGTCGTCGCCAGTCGTCCTTGTTAAAAAGAAGGATGGCACACTTCGGTTTTGTGTCGATTATAGGAAGCTTAATAACGTCACAAAGAAAGACGTGTACCCGTTGCCTCGGATCGACGATTCTCTAGATAGGCTCAGGCGCGCAAAGTACTTTTCTTCAATCGACCTGAAAAGTGGCTATTGGCAAATAGAGGTCGATGAGCGGGACCGCGAAAAAACTGCTTTTGTAACTCCGGACGGCCTTTACGAATTTCGAGTGCTCCCTTTTGGCCTCTGTTCCGCTGCGGCCACATTCCAGCGAATGATGGATACCGTTCTCGGTGACCTCAAATGGAAAAGCTGCCTCGTCTACCTGGATGATGTCGTTGTCTTTTCGGAAACGTTTGACGAGCACCTTCGTCGCCTTCGGAGTGTTCTTGAAGCCATTCGATCGGCTGACCTCACCCTCAAGCCTGAGAAATGACATTTCGGCTACGAAGAGCTGAAGTTCCTCGGCCACGTTGTGAGCGCTGCTGGTGTTCGGCCCGATCCCGAGAAGACTGCTGCCGTGGCAGCTTTTCCAGCCCCGACGGACAAGAAAAGTCTTCGAAGATTTCTGGGTCTGTGAGCGTATTATCGCCGCTTTATCGAAAATTTCTCTAAGATTGCGGAGCCACTAATCAGACTTACACGTGACGACACACCATTTCTATGGGCTGAAGAACAATCGACTGCCTTTGCGGAACTGCAACATCGATTGTCTTCTCCTCCCGTACTTGGCCATTTCGATGAGGACGCTGACACAGAGGTACGCACTGACGCCAGCAACATTGGTCTCGGAGCTATCTTGGTGCAAACTCAAGATGGGACCGAAAGAGTTATCGCCTACGCGAGCCGCACTTTGTCACGCGCCGAGATCAACTATTCAACGTCAGAGAAGGAGTGCCTCGCGGTAATATGGGCTATTACGAAGTTTAGGCCTTATCTCTACGGGCGCCCATTTAAAGTCGTGACTGATCATCACTCTTTATGCTGGTTGGCTAACCTCCGAGACCCTTCTGGCCGATTAGCAAGATGGAGTCTGCGACTTCAGGAATTCGATGTCACCATCGTATACAAGTCGGGTAGAAAGCATGAAGATGCCGACACGCTATCACGAGCCCCTCTCGAATCTGAAAGTGCAGCCGCAGAAGACGACAGCGCCTTCCTGGGGACTCTCAGCGGAGCGGATCTAATCGCTAAACAACGAACGGACGCTGAGTTAAGGCTCATCATTGATCATTTAGAAGGCGGCACTGCGTCAATCCCTCGTCCTATTTCGCGAACTTTGCCGTCATTTTGCTTACGAGAGGGCATATTATACAAAAGAAACACCGGTGTCGGCAGCAGATCTCATCTTCTAGTCGTACCTAAAGAGCTTCGCGATGACATCCTGTTAGCTTGCCACGACGAGCCGACATCTGGCCATCTGGGCTACTCGAGGACCCTTGATCTGGTGCGACAACTATATTACTGGCCTAAAGTGGCTGCTTGCGTCAAGCGCTACGTGAAAGGATGCCGCGAATGTCAGCGTCGCAAGTCACCACCCTTAAAGCCTGCAGGCCTCCTACAACCCATCGATCCACCGCGTACGCCGTTTGATCAGGTTGGAATGGACCTCCTTGGGCCGTTTCCTTTGTCTTACTCCGGAAACAAGTGGATCATTGTCGCCACTGATTACTTGACGCGTTACGCTGAGACGAAGGCACTACCGCGCGGGACAGCATCCGAAGTCGCCCAGTTTTTCATGCATCACATTGTGCTTCGTCACGGCGCCCCGTCATTCATCATCACTGACCGAGGGACAGCGTTTACGGCAAAGCTCTTGGACGACATCTTCAAGCTGAGTTACACGACCCACCGGAAGACCACTGCATACCATCCTCAGTCTAACGGTTTGACAGAAAGGCTAAACAAAACGCTGGCGGACATGATCTCTATGTACGTGGATGTGCAGCATAAAACGTGGGACGAAATCCTACCGTACGTAACGTTTGCGTACAACACCGCAACGCAGGAAACGACTCGATTCACACCATTCCGCCTCGTTTATGGTCGAGATGTTCAATCCATGCTAGACGCTATGATTCCTTATGACGACACCTCCCAGCACGGGCAGCTAGCTCCTGACGTCGACGATTACATTCAGCGCGCAGAGGAAGCGCGTCAACTGGCCCGCGTGCACATAAGAACGCAGCAGTGTGCAGATGCACGAAGGTACGACAGCCACCATCGACAAGTTACCTACGAACCTGGTGACCAAGTTTGGGTTTGGACTCCCATTAGACGACGAGGTCTCAGCGAGAAACTCCTGAGCAAGTACTTCGGACCGTACAAAGTACTAAGGCGTGTGAGCGAGGTTAACTATGAGGTTATCCCAGACGGAGGCTCAGCATCGTCCCAACGCCGTGTACCGCGCACAGAGGTTGTACATGTCGTCCGCCTAAAACCATATTTTAAGCGGTGATACTCCTATTCTTCTTTTCGTCGTGCAGCAAACTTTCTTTTCCCCTTGCTGTTGTCAGTTAACTCTCCAAAGAACTGTGAACTGCGTTTTCTTCCCTTATTGTGGACCACAGACCGCATTTTCTTTCGCCTGCATCTTCGCTATATGTTATAACGTATTTCTTTTATTTTTTTTTCTCTTGTTTAGTTTTTTTCCTTATCGGCCCCTTAAGTGCATCTCTTGTGTGTCAGCATCGAGTCGATGCTCCGTTGGGAGGGGGAATAATGCCACCTGGTGTTTTGAGCCAGCATGCCGTGGGCAGCCGAAAGAGGCGAAGAAGACGAAGGCAAGGAGCGCTTGGATTGTGTCTGTCATTCGCGTCTTGTCGTTCCGCTGTTCTTACCCCTACAGCGCCTATAGCGCGTGACAATATTAACACGGTGTTTTCACTGACATAATCGCTCTTCGGTAAAAAAATGTTGTCAAAATTGAGGTCTGAGTTTTTTTTTATTTTTTGAAGATGTACTTTTTGAAAAAAAGCTCGCTTCTTTAACTATTTTCTTCTTATTTTGCACTGCCTGTAGGAAAACGATGTTCTGCATAAATGTTGCAAAGGCTCCTTGAAATACTTGACACTGTTCTGAAGTTTCTGTGTGAAATAGGAAAGGCGCCAAGGCACATCAAACTTAGCAATTTTTGTTGATTTGGACCGGGTTTGTCAGTTTTTTTCACATTTTTTTCCTTTTGAGGACGGCACAAAAAAGCATGGATGTAATTCACAGTAATGCGTATTAAAACCAACAAAGATTTTCGACACATCATTTATAGTTCGCGTTAAATTCGGCCGTGAAATCCGAAAACATTGCAGTGAACAAAAACAGAAGGTCCGCGCCGCCACCTTCAAATATTTTTTTGGCACGCTGGGAGCGTTTCTTGGAAATAAAATTTTCGGTTCCGTGCACTTTGAATGTGCCCACATATCATATAAAAAACCCAGGCAAAACAAAAATATCGACCGGACAGGCATGTTCGATCTCTCGTGGAATCACCCTTTAAGGGCGGCAGCAGCCCACTTTTGCACACGCTAGACACAAATAAAATCTGAGAACACATTTTTCTTGACGAAAAGCCACCAGAGCAAGGCTTTGCTGCAGCAGAATAATTAAAACTGTGATTTACGCACAATGCAAGCTGATAACAACCATCGGTCGCACTAAAGTGAGCACACACAGCAAGGGTCATTTTGGCCAGTTATATCTCGTAAACAAAGCAAATGAGGACATATGATATTAAAACCGTGTGTTCATTGACATAAGCGCTCTTCGATAAAAAATTGTCGTCAAAATTGAGACTGGAGATTTTTTTATTTTCTTTTTTGAAAATGTGCTTTTTTGAAAAAACTCGCTTCTTTAACAATTTTTTTCTTTTTTGTGCTGCTCGTAGGAAAATGATCTTCGGGATAAATATTGCGAAGGCTGTTTTCTATATTTGACATCGTTGTCAAATTTCTGTTTCTAATAGCAAAGGCGCCAAGGCGCCTCAAAGTTAGCACACTTTTTTGATTTCGGCCGTGTTTGCCATTTTTTCACATTTTCGTCTTTTTGAGGACGGCATAAAAAAAGCATGGACGTAATTCACAGTAATGCATATAATAACCAGCAAAAAAAATTTTCGACACATCATTTATAGTTCGCAGTAAATTTGGCCGTGAAATGCGAAAACATTGCAGTGAGCAAAAACAGGAGGCCCGCGCCGCCACCTTCACATATTTTTTTGGCGCGCTGGGAGCGTTTCTTGGAAATAAAATTTTCAATTCCGTGCACTTTGAATGTGCCCACATAACATATAAAAAATCCAGGCAAAACAAAAAATGCGACCGGACAAGCATGTTCGATCTCTCGTGGAATCACCCTGAAAGCGCGTCGCATCGATGGTCATCGCTCTTTGTGCGGACACCGTACACAAGAAAAAATAGTTAATTTATGTTAACTGATGTCCAGACTATACTTTACAGTAATTCTTACACGTTGGAATTGCGTGTGCTTAAACCAAGAAGCGCCGGTGGCATGTAGACGGACTCGGCCGGTACGCTAGGCCTAACACTCGCTGGGAGCCGCACTGGTAGCAATGATCTCGGCGCAGATGAGTTGCGATGGTTGAAGTTAAGTACTGCATTTTAGCCTCGAAACCCTTTTAATTGTTACGTAACGTATAGCTGAAGTAAGTGGAAGTGCAAGAATTGCCCGAGATGCGTTTCCGGTGTGGCGATATCGAACGACGGCTGTTTTTCTGGCCTCCGTTGGGAGGGGTCGCGAAGCCAGCGCTCATTTACTTCTTGCCAACTGCACGGCGATGTAACGATTTGCTCTGTATGTTCAGACCAACGCCTCCAGACTTATAAACATTACAATATGAAGTCATTACCGCCACACATCACGGATGCAAAACTGATATGTATATGAGCGGCATGCACAAAATGTGTATTCATTGCTGCTACGTACGTGCTCCGCAAAAATTAACGACGTTATTGGCACTGCGTGAATAAAAAAAGCGTGGTAGAAAGCAAAATGATCAGTGTTGGCTGCTTTGGGTTATTAACATATTTTTCTCCCCATTCGACAGGGAAACATTAAAAGTGACCGTGATTTCACAGATATATCATATCACGTATACCATGAAAATAGTGCGCATCTCCTGGTGTTAGGATAGCATCTATCGGTACCATCGAATCAGACATTCGATATTCAACGATACCAAAGAATTCCGCCGCGCACGATACTGAAAGCAGCGCGCGGCACTGGCAGAACAGTGCAGGCTCCAGCATACGTACCGGTATCACGCTGGGGGTACCGGAACGGCGCTGGTTTTTGCAATAGGGTCATCCAGGAACTTACACCCTGTGATTGATTTAGGCAAGCACAACAATCTGCAGAAGCTCCTGCGCGTCACCGCCTGGGTCTTCCGCTTTGTGGATCGATGCCGTGGTATTCAAACATCGCTCAGCGAAACAATTTCGACACTGGAGCTATGCAAGGCTGAAAGGCTTTGGGTACAACGAGTTCAACTCGAAGTATTGGCGAAGGACGTCGAACGGCTTCAACTTGGAGACACTCTATCAAAACACTCGAAGCTGCTCGATCTTCAACCTTTCTTGGACCAAAGCGGACAGCTTCGGCTTGGCGGACGACTTGAAAGAATCGACGCTACGTGTGACGAAAAGCATTCGGTCATACTACCACAGAGGCATCCCTTGACGGCTTTGGTAGTGACAGAGGCTCACTGCAGAGCTTTGCATGGTGGTGTGGCAAGCACTATGATGCAAATACGACAGCGGTATTGGATTATCCGCGCTCTACAAGAAGTTAAACGAATCATTAATGCTTGCTTTCTCTCCCGAAGGTACAACATGAAACCTGGAAACGTACAATATGCGCCGATACCTGAGGACTGGCTTCTCTCGTCACGACCGTTTGAGGTAGTAGGATTGGACTTTGCAGGTCCACTATATATAAAGCAACAGGAGCTACATGGTGATGCATCGAAAGCTTACATCCTGCTGTTCACCTGTGCGACGACGAGAGCAGTACACCTTGAACTGACGAGTGCGATCGCGACAAGTGCTTTCTTACTAGCGTTCCGCCGGTTTCTGGCTCGCAGAGGGGTACCAGCAACACTGTACTCCGACAACGCTCTTGCCTTTATGAGAGCGTCACGGGACCTCAGGAACATCTGGAATGTCATGAAGAGCTCTCCGTTCGCGTCTTTCCTACTGACCCATCGCATCGAATGGAAGTTTATCGTTCCGGGTGCACCTTGGTGGGGTGGTTGGTGGGAGAGGCTTGTCCGAACAGTGAAGTCATCGTTGCGCAAGGTGATGGGAAAGAGCAAACTCACCAGCGAACAAACCGAGACGATGCTACTGGAGGTTGAAGCAGTTGTTAACTCAAGACCAGTGACCTACACGTATACGGACGCCAAAGAGCCTTCTCCGATATGTCCGGCGCATTTTCTTGTTGGGCGTTCCTTGTTAGCTTCTCCAGAGCGGCCCAACAATGACTACGACGCTATAAGTGCTCAGACTACTCGAAGTGACATCAGCAAGAAGTTGAGACACAGACAGAAGCTGATAGGTCACCTGTGGATGCGATGGAAAAAAGAGTATTTGCTAGAACTGCGGACATTTCACCTATAGCCTGCACATCCCAGCAGCTGTCTCCGAGTAGATGATGTGGCAATCATCGAAGAGCCTGGCAATTCTCGAGGTGTTTGGCCCCTTGGGCGAGTCACAGACGTTTACCCTGGTCAAGATGGCGTAATCCGAGCTTGCCGGGTGAAAGCCCAAGACGGAAAGTTTTTAAGAAAGCCAGTACAGAAATTGTACAAGCTCGAATTGAGCGACACTACTGGGGGGCGGGAGTATGTTGAAAAAGAAAAGGAATAAACGCGTGCAGGCGAGCACTGCAGTAGAAGAAGAAGAAGTTGGAACGATGAACGGCTGTCTGTGTGGTTCCTTGGCTGATCGATAGCTTCTTTACACCAAGTACTTTACTGAAGCTTCATGAAGTACAACCATCTTTTGGCTGGTTGGTCGCTGCTCGCCTTCAAACAAGTTCATAAGCTCTCTGGAGTTTGTCGTCCACTTGCGAAGATTCGTGCCTGCAGAGAGCATGAGCTGTTGCGCCTCTTTACAAAACTTGGCAGCTTCGTCGTCCGTGTCAGCTCCTGTCACTAAGTCGTCGACGTAGAACGATTCGCTCAGGGTCTTCGCGGTCAAGGCCATACTTGGTGGCGCTCTTCTTATGTGATGAAGAATGGTTACCGTCAGCAGAAATAGCCTGCATGTCGCTGCAAAAGGTACTCTCGTCATCCTCCTTTCCTGCACTTGCTTCTGTAGGAACTCAGCAACATTGCCTTCTTCGAACCACAGAAATCGAAAGGCATCTCTGTCCTCTTCTTTTATCGAAATCTGAAGAAAGGTCTTCTCGATATCTGCGTGAAACTCCGAGGACATTAAATCCCCCTTTGAGTGCAGTGCCAGAGAAACGCCGGATTCTACATCTGAACACAATGACCGAGTCTCGCTCGACATTTCTGTGCTGATAGATGGTCTCGAGGTCAGCGCATTGGTGGATACAGGTGCAGACTATTCAATTATTAGCGGAAAACTGGCAACTAGTCTTAAGAAAGTGATGACACCTTGGAATTGAACGTGTATTCGCACAACTGGAGGACATTTTGTTACACCATTGCTGTACCGCAAGAGTGAAAATCCGTGCGTCACCATTTGTGGTGACCTGCCTCGTCCTCCGCGGCTGTTCTTGTCAGCTCATCCTCGGCATTGACTTCCTTCGCGAGAACGGCGCGATTTTAAATCTCCGCGAACGTATGGTGACCCTCTCGACGCAGCGCGCAACAGATCGAAACGCCGATAGCTGTTGCAGACCTGCGCTGCGTGTTGCTGACGAAAGCGTGACGCTGCCACCACGAGCGACTGCTTTCATAGAGGTCACTCGTGAAGATCTTCGAGACACTGACACGGTCGCCGAGAGCGACCTATCGCTTTTGCTGCTTCAAGGTGTGTGCGCAGCCCGAAGCCTTGTGCGTGTTCGTTACGGATGGTCACAGATACTTGTGACGAATTTCAACTTCTGGCACCGGCATCTTTTCCGCGGCATCACTGTGGCCTATGGAGACCCTGTAGCTGACGTCACGGAGTGCTTTGCGTCCGAGGAAATGAATGATGGTGACAGATTTCTGGACCGCATCGACGTCAATTCGAAGCTTTTGGACGAGAGGAAGGCGGCACTTCACAACCTTTTGAAGGAATTTCAATCTTGCTTCGCCTCATCGTCTCGAGTCGGTCAAACGACCCTCACGAAGCGCCGAATTATTACCGACGATGATGTTCACCCACTCAGACAGCAAACTTACCATGTTTCTGCTAAAGAACGCGAAGCTATACAAACGCAGGTAAAGGAGATGCTCGACGATGGTGTTATTGAACCGTCCAGCAGCCCGTGGTCCTCGCCAGTCGTTCTAGTGAAGCAGAAAGACGGAACGCTACGATTCTGCATTGATTACAGGAAGCTCAATAGCGTCACTAAGAAAGACGTTTACCCGCTTGCACGGGTCGATGACTCTCTCGACAGGTTGCGACACGACAAGTATTTTTCATCGATCGGTTTAAAGAGCGGCTATTGGCAGATAGAGGTTGATGAGCGAGACCTAGAAAAGACAGTGTTTGTAACTCGAGATGGGCTTTATGAATTCAGAGTTTTTCCTTTCGGCCTCTGTTCTGCTCGAGCCACTGTCCAGTGGATGATGGATACCGTTCTCGCTAGCTTGAAGTGGCAATGATGCCTTATATACGTCGACGATGTGGTCATATTCTCTGAGAGCTTCGAAGAACATCTGAAGCGCCTAAGAATGGTTATGGAAGCTATTAGTTCTGCTGAAGTCACGCTAAAACCCCAGAAGTGCCATTTCGGGTATGAAGAGCTGAAATTACTGGGACATGTCGTGAGTGCGGATGGAGTTCGGCCCGATCCAGAGAAAACTGCAGCTGCCGCCGCCTTCCTTGTTCCGTCAGACAAGAGAGCAGTGCGACGTTTCCTCGGCTTGTGTGCTTATTATCGTCGGTTCATTGCCAACTTCTCAAAGATAGCCGAACCGCTCACGCGACTCACCCGAGAAGATGTACCCTTTGCCTGTATTACAGAACAAGAGGCAGCTTTCGCAGAGTTACGGCAGCGAATGCAACGAGCACCTGTTCTCGTCCATTTTGACGAGGACGCTGCTACTTAAGTACACACAGATTGCAGCAACGCCGAACTTGGCGCTGTCCTTGTACAACGACACGGCGGCGCTGAGTATGTCATAGCTTACGCCAGTCGGACACTCTCCCGAGCCGAGGCCAACTACTCTACTTCAGAAAAGGAATGCCTCGCAGCCTTGTGGGTGACGGAAAAGTTCCGACCTTAACTCTACAGCCGTCCCTTCAAAGTGGTGACTGATCACCACTCGCTGTGCTGGCTGGCCAATCTCAGAGATCCCTCTGGCCGTCTCGCTAGATGGAGCTTGCGCTTGCAGGAGTTCGACATCACGATTGTGTACAGGTCTGGGCGCAAACACGCAGATGCCGACGCGCTTTCTCGAGCACCTGTTGGACATCCTGATATGGACTTAGAGAAGGCCGATACTTTTCTCGGAGCAGTCAGTGATTCTGACTTCATGTCAAAACAGCGAGCAGATCAAGAATTGCGCCCTGTTATCGATTCCTTAGTAGGCCGAAACTCCCACGTTCCTCGAAACATTGCTCGCGATCTGACATCCTTTTGTCATAGAAGGCGCATCCTTTACAAGAAAAACGCGCGAGGTAGCGACAATGCTTTTCTCCTCGTTGTCCCAGCCTAGATGCGTGATGACGTTCTCCTTGCGTGCCACGACGAGCCCACGTCAGGACACTTGGGTCACTCGCGGACTCTCGCCAGGGTGCGCCAGCAGTACTACTGGCCACGACTATGGGCTAGCGTACACCGCTACGTGCAGGGCTGCCGCGAGTGCCTGTGAAACCCGCGGGCCTTCTCCACTCGATTGCACCACCGCGGACTCCATTCGACCTTGTGGGCATTGACCTTCTAGGACCCTTCCCTTTGTCGTCCACCGGAAACAAATTTATTATGGAGGCAACCGATTACTGGATCTGCTATGCCGAGACAAAGGCGTTACCCCACGGCACGGCGTCTGAAGTCGCGAAGTTCTTCGTGCACCACATGGTCCTACGGCATGGCGTGCCGTCATGTGTGATTACGGATAGAGGGACGTCATTTACGGCACAAATGATGGAAGACATTTTTCAACTGAGCTGCACAAGTCACCAAAAAGCAACAACTTGTCATTCATAAACAAATGGACTGACGGAAAGACTTAACAAGACCATAACAGACATGCTCTCAATGTACGCGGACGTACACCACAAAACCTGGCACGAGACTTTGCCATACATCACGTTTGCGTACACTACGGCAACGCAGCAAACAACGCGATTTTCACCTTTCCGCCTTGTTTACGGACGCAACGTGCAAACCATACTTGATGATATGCTTCCGTGCGATAATAGCGATGAACTTGCTCCAGACGCTGAGCAATACAACCAGTACGCCGAAGAAGCTCGTGAACTGACTCGCGTAAACATCAGTCACCAGCAAGACGCAGATGCGCGACGTTACAACCTTCGCCCTCTAAACACCTACCACCTTGGCGACCGAGTGTGAGTGTCGACACCTATCCGGCGACCAGGCTTGTCTGAAAAACTTCTGAGCAGCTATTTCGGACCATACGAGGTTCACCGACGTGTCAGTGACCTCACCTACGAAGTATTTCCGGACGGCGCAGTGTCTTCACGTCAATAACTTCGGCCCGAAACCGTGCACGTCATACGACTCGAGTCGTGCTACACACAGTAACCCTTGTGCTTTCGCGCTACTTCTGTTACCATGTGACTGCTGTGGTTGTTGTTTAGAAGCGAAGTATCTTAAGGCCGAGCTCAATCCGGTGGTGGTGGTTGTGTGCGGCGTGACCACCCTTACTGCGCGTGCGCATACCCTCTCCGCACACTTCCTCTCCACTCACCGTCTCCCATTCCCCTCTCCACTTTCCTTCTCCTCTTCCCCTCTCCACATTCCCTCTCCCATACCCCTCTCCCCTTCCACTCTTACTCTGAAACGCGGGCTTGACATGCCGAAATTCTCTCCTGCGCAACGCCGCGATGAGCTCGAGCGCATGCGCGTCCCCTCCCCTTCTCTCTCCTCTCCTACGCTGCCCCCTCTCGCTCGCCTGTCGACCGCGTTCCCCGCTCGCCCTGTGAGAATTAACGGCCAGGCTAGATGGAAGATACGACGCGCGTAGCGTCCCTCTTCGCGTTCCACGACGCGAGGTCGGTAGCATGCCCAACGAACGCCAACGGAACGCGATCGTGCAAGTGCTCCGGCTTCGCATCGCCTCATGGTCCCCTTTAGCGGGAGATGGTGTAATTTTTTTGTATTTTCCTGTTTGCACATGGCGAGCTTTCAGTGAGAGCTTTCAAGGACCATATCACGGCCATTCGCAAAACGTCGCTGGAGGAAACCGCCTCAAAGACCATGACAAGGTACTTTCATGAACTCGCCGAAAAACGGGGGGAAATCTTTTGGAGGGCTTATTTCAGTAGCCTGCCTAGACGAAGGTCGAGGAATAAAGAGGACGAGGCAGGACTGGTTAACCGATCCGGGAAGGCTACACCGGATGAAATTTCCAGCATCTTAAAACCAGGCCCGAAGTTTGCTGCCTCACCGCGGGTTGACCCTTTAAGTTTTCTTAGCATGACAAGAGCAGTCGCCAGACGTGCTCCCGACGAAGAAAAGTCTGCTTGCGTCATTGACATGTTAAAGGACACGAGCTGCTACAAAGTTTGCTGACAGCGTAGAGAGTTAGAATCTGCAAATGTGGTCAAGTTTATGAAGAGCCAAAGTCTAAAGCTTCTGCTTTCTGGCAAGACGGGAGCGTTTGTGGTCATAGACGATCCAACGTACAAGGACTTGGCTACCCGTGCGATAGAAAAGAATTTTTTCAAGGCCACGAAGAATGATACTAAGCCTAAGCAATCGAAGAAAGAAGCAGTGTACCTGTGCTCTGTGGCGCAACTTGAAAAGCTAGAAAAAGCGGTACGTCAAAGCAAGGAATTATGCCTCAAGCCCTTCTCTGTCAAGACGCATAAAGAGGGACACCCATTCCGTGTTAGCATAGAAGACAAGGAGACGTGGCTAAGGAATGTGGCGAATTACTTGCAGATTCAACTGGGTAGTCTACCTATTGAAGACCCTTTCAGGATCCGGAACTCCGACGCTGTAGTGGAGTACCTTAAGGACCGCACTACTGTAAGCTGTTTTTCCATGCTAAAGACATTTGTCAGCATTCCGCAACGCGCCGTGTTAGGTGCTGTTGAATCTGCGATTAACCTGTATGACTGCGTGAAGTTCCAGAATCAGTGTGGCTGTGGCGTAGACGTATTTCTAGATTTGTTAGGGATTTAGCTACCTTCCCAAATGATTGAATATGATGGCAATTTTTACATGCAAAGAGACGGCATTTCGACTGGCTCCTGTATCGCTCCCGTATTGTCTCACCTGTTCCTGGCAGAAGGCGATCGTAAATTAGCCCAACAAATGAATGACCTTGACATATCAGCCTCTTTCAGATATGTAGATGTTCTCTTAGTGTGTCTCAAACCAGGCGTAGTACGTAACTCTGAAGACATTGTCAAAGCATTCCAAACCGCTCATTGAGGTCTTGATTTCACTTGCGAAATCCCAGAACAATCTAGATTGCAGTTCCTCGATATAAAAATACGGTTCGAAACGCAGCACACGTGCTGACATTATAACACCAGAGGAAAGAAAGATGTCCTAAGCTTCCAGTCTAACCATTCAAAACTCATCAAAAGAGGCATATCATTGTCATGCATTTGGCAAGCGCTCAGAAAGTCTTGCCACCATCTTCTAGGCCATAGCCTCAACAACCAGTTTAATAGATTGAAAGACAGTGGCTATCCCCAAAGCATGCTTGTAGCAATCAGCGAAAAGCTTTTGAAAGAGACCAAAAACCGACGCGCAGTCGAAAGAAAAGAAATGGAAAATTAACGGTGCAGATATCTAATCTCTTTGTCCGTTAAGGCTATCGAAGGTGAACTAACACATGCTTCATTCTAAAAAGACAGGGCGTGCAAACATGGACGCAAGAAAGAAGTCAGGACACGACAAATGCCGACTAACAACTGAAGAGGCGCACAACGGCGCAAAAGACAGAAGGCACGAAAACTTATCTGTGAATGCCTATGCAATAGGCGAACGTATCAATCCGGCACGCGTGGGGGCTACGCGAAAGATAACTGTTAAGGCATTTGATTTCATCTTTATGTAAGTTAATCGACGGTTGGCTCACGCATGCGCTACCACTATTCTCGATATGCCACCCCTTAATCATCAGACGCGTTTCTTCATTTCTATGTCGGCACAAAACTGCGCATTCATTGAAGTTTGGCGTGCATTTACACTCTCGACTATGTAACGATAGATTAGGAGGTGAGCCCCCGGTTAGCGATCTTTTATGTTCCAATAATCTCTGGTTAATGCAGCGGCCCGTCTGTCCTACGTAGAAGCGGCCGCAGCCGAAAGGAACCTTATACACCACACTCGTACGGCAATCAGTGAATTTGTTTGTGTGTTTTACGAAACAAATATCGGTCCGCTTCTTGTCTTTTACACTCGCTCATTCTTCCTCTGCACAGCGGCACATATCTGACCTAGCTTATTGGCAGCCGTGAAAACAACATTAACGCCGTATCTACTTCTTACTTTCTTTAGCCTGTGAGATACGCAAGCCTGTGAGAAACGCTCAGCGACAGTGGCCACTGCATCACGGGATAACCTACATCTAAAAGACACGGAAGCTGTGCGTTAAAGCTATCACACATTTTGTGCTCACGAGACTTGGTGAGGGCAGCTTAAGGCAAGACATGGCGATACCGTTTTCTGCAGCCTTCGAGTGCTTCGACGAAAAATTCAACAGCGGTTTTGAAGATCTAGAAGCATACTGCCAGCACACGTGGTTCTTCTGAAAGGTTAAGGAAATGTCTGGAAATTGTATGCCATTATTCCGAGGCAATTCTTCAGTAAAGTTCAGCAATCCTCAATTTAATTCAAAAATTTCCCCTCAGTGAGGTTACCACGTTTTCAAAGCCCTCACCACTACAAAAAATCAAGTAATCGTCCACATAACGAAAAATCTTTGACAGAATTACCTAAGGCACTTCCCAAAAGTTTGTCAATCTTGCTAAGGTATAAATCCCTAAGAACCGGAGCAACCTTAGAACCAATACTTATCCCTGATTTCTGCACATAAACGCCTTCCTTCCAACCTACCAGCGTCGACTTTAAATACCTGGAAAGAATTTCTAGAAAAGCCCCGGTAGAAACACCACAGTTATCGGTGAAAACCCTCTCGTGTCCTTGTTCGTTAATACTGTCACGTGGTCGTGACGTCAACGAAGGCAGCAGTCAGCACGTCGAGATGAAACTCTTTATTAGGCCGAACTTGTGGCCGAGAAACTGAAAGCTGCAGCAATACACTGATAGCGGCGAACAGAGCGTCGACCGTCGATCAACTGACAAGCGGTCAAGCGCGTCGGCTTTTATACGGGCGCTATGGAACTTTCCAGCAATATCGCTGGTGGCGGCGTTATCTCTCGACAAAGCTGGAACATTCGCGTGCGGCGCGCAATCTTAAGAAAACGATCTACTAAAATCGTGAAGCTTCTCGAACACTGCTTCGCGGCCAGCATCGAGCGTTGATAACTGTCCTTGCTGGTCAAACTCGAACACATCAAAATAAAAGAAGAAGCGGGCGTGGCATTGCCCCCCTCTGAAAAAGCATCGTCCCGATGCTTGCAACAGAACCTGGAAAGGAAAAAAAACAAGTGCATACACAAATAAATTACAATAACAAAGGAAAAAGTAGAGTCCTCAGGTTCACTAACGCGCAAAATACGGCTTAAGGCGCACGACATGGACGACTTCAGGTGGTGCGCGGCGTCGCTGGGAGTTCGTAATGCCGTCCGGGACGACCTCGTAGTCAAGGGCGCCGTGACGTGGAAACACCTTGCATGGCCCGAAGTATCGCCGAAGAAGTTTTTCACTGAACCCACGTCGGCGTATCGGCGTCCAGACCCACACACGGTCACCGGGTTGGTACTCCATGTGGCGTCGTCGAAGATTATAGTGACGGCTGTCTACCCTCTGCTGGTTCTTGATGCGCAGGCGGGCGAGCTCTCGAGCTTCTTCGGCGCGTTGCAAATAGGCGGCAACGTCGAGATCGTCTTCGTCGGTGGCGGTTGGTAGCATTGCGTCGAGCGTCGTTGCCGGGCTCCTTCCGTAGACCAGGTTGCACGGTGTCATTTGCGTCGTTTCTTGCATGGCGGTGTCGTATGCGAAGGTCACATACGGTAGGATGGCATCCCACGTCTTGCGTTCGACGTCGACATACATGGCCAGCATGTCGGCGATGGTCTTGTTTAGCCGCTCGGTGAGGCCATTGGTCTGTGGGTGGTATGCTGTGGTCCGGCGGTGGCTTGTTTGGCTGTATCTCACTATTGCCTGAGTTAGGTCAGCAGTAAACGCCGTACCTCTGTCGGTGATGAGGACCTCTGGGGCGCCATGACGCAGGAGGATGTTCTCAACGAAGAACTTCGCTACCTCGGCGGCATTGGCTTTGGGCAAGGCCTTTGTCTCGGCGTAGCGGGTGAGGTAGTCAGTAGCTACGACGATCCACTTGTTGCCGGAAGTCGACGTCGGGAACGGCCCCAGTAGGTCCATCCCGATTTGCTGGAACGGCCGGTGAGGTGGTTCGATTGGCTGCAGAAGTCCCGCGGGCCTAGTCGGCGGTGTCTTCCGTCGCTGGCAATCTCGGCAGGTCTTAACGTAGTGGGCGACGTCGGCAGCAAGGCGTGGCCAGTAGTACTTTTCCTGTAGTCTTGCGAGCGTGCGAGAAACACCCAGGTGTCCAGACGTCGGGTCGTCATGCAGAGCCTGGAGGACCTCTGGTCGCAATGTCGAGGGCACTACGAGAAGGGAATCGGCTCGAAGCGGCGAGAAGTTCTTCTTAAGGAGAACACCGTTGCGCAAGAAAAACGACTTCAGTCCTCGCGTGAATACCTTGGGAACAACGGTGGTCCTGCCCTCGAGGTATTCCACAAGGCCCCTTAGTTCTGGGTCCGCTCGCTGTCGTTCGGCGAAGTCTTCGGCACTTATGGTTCCCACGAAGCAGTCATCCTCCATGTCGTCCTGCGGCGGTGGCTCGACGGGTCGCGGGACAGGCAGTCCGCGTCGGAGTGTTTTCTTCCGGACTTGTAAACGACGGTTATGTCAAATTCTTGAAGTCGTAGGCTCCACCGTGCGAGGTCCTTCAAGTTAGCTAGCCAACACAAGGCGTAGTGGTCGCTCACAACTTTGAAGGGCCGGCCGTAGAGGTAGGGGCGACACTTCGATGTAGCCCAGATGATGGCAAGGCACTCCTTTTCTGTTGTGGAGTAGTTCATTTCTGCCTTTGATAGCGACCGGCTAGCATAACTGATGACCCTTTCGAATCCGTCGGTCTTTTGCACAAGGACGGCGCCGAGTCCTACGCTGCTTGCGTCGGTGTGGATTTCCGTATCGGCGTATTCGTCGAAATGCGCAAGTATGGGAGGCGTCTGCAGGCGTCGTTTCAATTCTTGAAATGATTGAACTTGCGACGTTTCCCACCTGAATTCGACGTCGGCCTTCGTGAGTTGCGTCAGTGGCTCGGCGATCCGTGAAAATTCCTTGACGAAACGCCTGTAATAGGCGCACAAGCCGAGAAAACGGCGTACGGCCTTCTTGTCGGTGGGCGTCGGGAAGTCAGCGATGGCAGCTGTTTTCCGCGGGTCCGGGCGAACACCATCCTTGCTGATCACGTGACCCAAGAACAAGAGCTCCTCGTATGCGAAGCGGCACTTTTCAGGCTTCAAAGTGAGTCCGGAGGTCTTGATTGCTTGAAGTACAACTTCAAGGCGCCGAAGGTGTTCGTCGAAGTTTGAGGAAAACCCAACGACGTCGTCCAAGTACACGAGACACGTCTGCCACTTCAAGCCGGCCAGTACTGTATCCATAACCCGTTGAAAAGTCGCAGGTGCCGAGCAAAGACCAAAGGGCATGACCTTGAACTCGAACAGGCCGTCTGGTGTTATGAAAGCAGTCTTTTCTCGGTCTCTCTCGTCGACTTCTATTTGCCAGTAACCGGTCTTGAGGTCCATCGACGAAAAGTACTTTGCGTTGTGTAATCGATCCAGGGTGTCGTCTATCCGGGGAAGGGGATACACGTCCTTCTTCGTGACTTTGTTCAGGCGACGATAATCGACGCAAAAACGTAGAGTCCCATCCTTCTTATTCACTAGCACCACCGGGGATGCCCACGGACTCCTCGACGGCTGGATGATGTCGTCGCGTAGGATTTCGTCGACCTGTTTCATCACGGCCTCGCGTCGAAACTCTTTACGGGCTCTGACGGAGTGGTCTGGCGCTTTCTTCTGTTATGATGCGATGTTTTGCCACGGGAGTCTGCCGCATTCTTGACGACGACGAAAAGCAGTCCTTGTATTGCAAGAGCAGGGTTTTGAGCTGTTCTTGTTTGTGCTTTTGAAGGCTGGGATTGATGTCGAAAGCTGGTTGCGGCGCTCTATTAGTCGGAGTAGGCTCGGGTGAATCGGTGAGGCCGAAAGCATTGCTGGCTTCTACGATTTCTTCGATGTAGGCGACCGTCGTGCCTTCGCTCACGTGCTTGTACTCGTTGCTGAAATTCGTGAGCATAACTGTTGCTTTCCCTGCCCGCAGCTGTGCTACTCCTCTTGCGACGCAAATCTTGCGGTTAATCAAGTGGTGCTGGTCGCCTTCAACAACGCCTTCCAGGTCTGCTGATTTCTGAGTGCCGACGGAAATGATGACGCTGGAGCGAGGGGGAATGGTGACCTGGTCTTCCAGCACATTCAAGGCGTGCTTTCTTGGCGGAGTGTGCGGCGGTAGTGCCTTTTCCGTGGACAGTGTTATTGACTTAGACCTCAGGTCGATGATTGCACCATGAAGCCCTAAGAAGTCCATACCAAGGATGACATCTCTCGAGCAACGCGGCAGGATTACGAAGTTCGCGGGATAAATGCGGTTGTTAATGGTGAGTCTCGCTGTGCAGATTCCCTCCGGCGTTACGAGGTGACCTCCAGCTGTCCGGATTTCGGGGCCTTCCCAGGCTGTCCTAACTTTCTTCAGCTTCGTGGCGAACGGTCCACGGATGACAGAATAGTCGGCTCCGGTGTCGACGAGGGCTGTGACGCTGTGGCCGTCGATAAGAACGTCGAGGGCGCTAGTTCGTCGTCTTGCGTTGCAGTTAGGTCGTGGCGTCGGGGGGTCACGGCTACGTCGGTTTGTTCCGCTGCTTCCACGTTGCGTCGTCAGGTCTACTTCGGTCCGCGAGGTTTCGTCGTCAGGGGTTCGCGTCGTGTCCTGGAGCCTTCGTCGTGGCGGCGGCGTCGGCGGCAGAGGGTCTTCGGTATTTCGTCGTACAGGAACCGCACCTCCATCGGTTGCTGCCCTTAGTTTTCCGGATGCGGGCTAGGTGACCGGCCCCGGGTTGGGCCAGTGTATGGTCGGCGTTGGGAAGAGACGTAGCGGTCTGGCGACGGCGATCGGGAAGGTCCTCGAGGGGTCCACTGCGCTCCTGCCAGGTAGTCGGCCATGTCACGTGGTCGTTCACCCTGCTGTGGACGCGGCGCGTGGACGGCGAACCCACGCAGTCCCATCTGTCGATAATGGCAGCGGCGGTAGGTGTGGCCGGCTTCTCCGCAGTGGTAGCAGAGTGGACGATGGTCGGGGGCGCGCCAAACGTCGGTCTTCCTCGGCGTGTATCGCTGACCGGCTGGCGGGCGGTATGATATGGTGGCGGCGGTGGTGCCTGGCGGCGAAACTGCTGGTGCGGCGCGGCGTCTTGACGTGGGCGAGGAGGGGGGGCGTTGCGTCGGGCTGCAGCAGCATAGCTCATTGCTTGCAGCTGCGGCGGTGCCGGTTGAGGAACACCCAGGGACTGTTGGATTTCCTCGCGTAGAACGTCCGCAACCCACGTCACTTCGGGCTGTGCAAAAGGTGCGAGCTTTCGCAGCTCCTCTCGCACGATGGCTCGGATCGTTTCGCGCAAGTCGTCGGAGCCGAGGGCATGAACTGCTGCGCTGTCTTGGAATACGCGGCGATTGTACTGCCGGGTTCGCATTTCCAGCGTCTTCTCGATGGTTGCGGCTTCGGAAACAAATTCCTGGACTGTCTTGGGTGGGTTCCGCATGAGCCCTGCAAAGAGCTCCTGCTTAACTCCTCGCATGAGAAGGCGAACTTTTTTTGCTTCGGGCATGGTAGGGTCTGCGTGGCAAAACAGCCCGGTCATCTCTTCCGTGAAGAGTGCCACGTTTTCGTTCGGCATGTGCACACGGGTCTCGAGCAGAGCCTCAGCCCTCTCTTTGCGGACGACGCTCGTGAATGTGGCGAGAAACCTGGCGCTAAAACTGTCACACGTTGTCAGGCTTCGCTCTTGGTTCTCGAACCAGGTCCGAGCGGCACCTTCCAAAGCGAAATACACATGCCGTAGCTTGTCTTCGCTGGTCCAGGCATTGAAAAGGGCGACTCGGTCGTAGGCTTCAAGCCATCTTTGCGGGTCTTCGAGTGATCATCCGCGGAAGGTTGGCGGCTCCTTGGGCTGCCGGAGAAGGATCGGCGCAGGCTGCACGGGATCGGTCATCGTCGTTGCGGTCGATGTTGGGATCTGGGGCTGCCTGGTATTTTCGGGAAGGAGCCCGCACTCTGGCTGTAGTCCCTTCTGCCTGCGGCTTGTTCGACGATCCGGGTTTTCTTTGTCGTAATCCTCGTCTCGGCTTGGGCTTGGGTCAGCGCTTCGCGGGGGCGTCCGGATCATGGAAGAAGCAGCACCTCCACCAGATGTCACGTGGTCGTGACGTCGACAAAGACAGCAGTCAGCACGTCGAGATGAAACTCTTTATTAGGCCGAACTTGTGGCCGAGAAACTGAAAGCTACAGCAATACACTGATAGCGGCGAACAGAGCGTCGACCGTCGATCAACTGACAAGCGGTCAAGCGCGTCGGCTTTTATACGGGCGCTATGGAACTTTCCAGCAATATCGCTGGTGGCGGCGTTATCTCTCGACAAAGCTGGAACATTCGCGTGCGGCGCGCAATCTTAACAAAACGATCTACTAAAATCGTGAAGCTTCTCGAACACTGCTTCGCGGCCAGCGTCGAGCGTTGATAACCGTCCTTGCTGGTCAAACTCGAACACATCAAAATAAAAGAAGAAGCGGGCGTGGCAATACATTTATTAACACATTTTAACAAGTCCTCATGCGGCAAGGAGTAAGAAAGGTCTTCAATATCCATACTAAAAGCTTTACAACAGCCGCGGTTCTCCTCTGAGAGGAACTGAACTGAACGTTGCTTTACAAATGGTGGAGAGTGCTGTCCGGTGTCTGAATCCTCTCAGGCCACCAGACCCTCTCTAACTTCACCTAGAACACATCCCTGGAGCTCCGTTCGGCTCGCCGCTTATATCACCTGCGTTCGCTCATGTTGCAACACGAGGGCCCCAGAATGGCAGCAAATTCAATGCTCGCGCCGGCGGCTACCCCTTCTTTAACGGTCACCAGCCCTAAAAAGGATCCACCGATGTTCGCTGCGTGTAGACGCTAGGATATTAGCGGGTACAGAAAAACTGAGCCAGAAGCCATCGTGTCGCCATGATAGAACGTGTTCTCTACTTCTTCTTCTTCTTCTTTTCCTTTTCTGGCTGGCTGCGTTTATTTATCATTTTCTACATCCTTCCCCGCCCCGGAAGTAGTAGGCATTTCCAGGTGATGCAGAGCTTGAGCGGGTCTTTTAAACACCTTTCCGTCGTGCGTCTTGATGGTGCAAAGCCCGCACCAGTCCATGACGACCAGGGTATACTTCCAATAGTCGACCTAAGGCCAAAACCACAGATTCTGCCTGTCGTCTTGTAGTAATTCGGCACCGTCTAACATTATACATCGCTTGAATCTTGGAGGGCATCCATACGGAGGTCTTAATTTCAGGAAATACTCCGTTTTCCATCTTTCCCAACGATGAGGGTCCTGACGGTACTTCCTGATCACATCTTTCATGGCAGTCCGATGACAAGTTGTGTCACAGGAGTGGTGATCTGGATGAGCGATGATTGAATTCCTGACGAGTAAGCGTGCACAGCATGCCCGATAGGGACTGAATATTCTGGAAGTTCTTCGTGGTGTAGTTCGCTTCGTGTCCACCTTGACTGAAACTAGCGACTTCGTTACTGCATTTAAAGTACATTGCAAGTAATCTTCGTTGGTGTTCCAGCGCATACATAGAACTGCTGCGGAACTGCTGTCACATTCTTGTAGACACGCTTTGTTTTCCTCAGAATCTTCCAGGTGTTGGATGTCGTTTCTTTCACATTTCCGAAGGTCATTACGGCGGTGCCCAAAATTGACTTTGCTTTGTCCTCACCTAAGGCTTGGTCACAACTGTCGTCTCCTGGCCGCAAGTCGTCGACAGAGAAACTCTGCTTCGAAGTCCGGGCAAGTGTTTTGTCTTCTGCGCTTACGTTGTTTAAGTCGTGGTGTAGTACTAGAGAGTCTCGGCCGCCAGATTGCTTGATTGTCTGCTTAAACTGCAGATGTTTATCAGAAGGACATCCTTTGTTGTAAGTGATGCTCATAGACTCTATCTTCGGGAAAGACCGTGATATTTCCGCTTCAGATTGTTCCACTGCATCCACTCGCAAGACGCTGACCAGATGAGTACCGCAGTCCAAGAAGGTCTTTTGGGAGACCGGTCCTTGTACTGTCCAACCAAAAATAGTATCGATCGCCACAAGATGTTAGAAAACCGATTCCGGTGTCTGTTGCGTCCTTAGGCAAGTAGTCGCTCGCGAGCAACTTCCCTTGACCTCTTAATTATTGAATGAATGTGTTGTTGGCTGACGGCACCGTGAACTCGTGGCAAATGGTAGGGACGACTACAGCTTCTATGCGAATGTCAGCCTTGTTGTGTCTGTTTCGAAGCTGTATTTCAACCACGTTCCGCTTTTCTGGTGCTGAAGAGCAAGTGCTTCCGAAGGTATTCAGTGCTAACCGTGTCTGCCTGACCACCTTCGGGCTAAGCTTACTAGCCA
Source organism: Rhipicephalus sanguineus (assembly GCF_013339695.2). Taxonomy (NCBI): domain Eukaryota; kingdom Metazoa; phylum Arthropoda; class Arachnida; order Ixodida; family Ixodidae; genus Rhipicephalus; species Rhipicephalus sanguineus. The sequence continues at coordinate 142,047,850 of NC_051186.1, read as the reverse complement.
CATCTTCCTTAATAAAACTTCTTTGGCTTCCTCCATCCAGTATACTTCTAACGCATTGCCTGCTGTCATTGTTGGCCAATTCCGTGCGGAATGTCTGCAGGTACACCGCGTTGTTCTTACGTGAGAGTTTGATGGATGGTGTTTCATCGCAGGAATAAATTCTGTTAGAAGAAACGCACACTGTGGTGCTCTTGATTTTCGTGTTGTCGTCGTGGTAGCCTTGTAAGTCGGGTCGCACATATTTGAAGCGTGTCTTCCGCGGCAGGAACTGCCGGTGAGCTTGACTCGGCAATACTTCGCTCGATGTCCTCTTGACGTGCAACGGAAGCACCTGTTGTCCTTTTTTAGCTGCTCTTTCTTGACAGCAATATGCATATTGACGCTGCAGCTTCGCGTCCCATGTTGATGAGTACGGCAGAAGAAACATTCCCATCTTGCGACAGACGAGGCGTGGGAAAATGACGCCGTTGGGATGCCACTGTGTGTGCTGTCCGTGCGATCTTCAATACAAGGCCTTGGATGTGGGAACGCGTGGTGTTCCCTGCTTTCTAGCACCACTCGCATGAACAGCAAAAGATCGTTCAGCTCGGCATCCGACGCAGCTGACGCATCTGCTGGTGCATCCGAAGAGGAGCCTTCAGCAGCACGTACGTCAGAGAGCCGTGTCAAGGCGCGTTGTCATTTTGCTCGAGTGAAAGAGAGACTGATGTCGCGCGGTAGAGCCTGCTGCAAGATGTCGCCGAGCATAGCTGAATATGTCAGAGTAGGCACGTTCAGGGCTCCAAGGCAGCGAATATTCAGTTGTGTGGCATCATACAATCTTCGGAAACTGCGAATATCGTTGGTTGATGTCACGTCCGGAAGATTCCTCAGTGCCGTAAGATGGTGTTGAAAAATTACACCATCTCCCGCTAAAGGGGACCATGAGGCGATGCGAAGCCAGAGCACTTGCACGATCGCGTTCCGTTGGCGTTCGTTGGGCATGCTACCGACCTCGCGTCGTGGAACGCGAAGAGGGACGCTACGCGCGTCGTATCTTCCATCTAGCCTGGCCGTTAATTCTCACAGGGCAGGCGGGCGAGAGGGGGGCAGCGTAGGAGAGGAGAGAGAAGGGGAGGGGACGCGCATGCGCTCGAGCACATCCCGGCGTTGCGCAGGAGAGAATTTCGGCATGTCTAGCCAAAGCCACCTAGCTTTGGTCTAGCCCGCGTTTCAGAGGAAGAGTGGAAAGGGGAGGGGAGAGGGAGAGTGGAGAGGGAATGTGGAGAGATGGAGGGGAGAGGGAAAGTGGAGAGGGGAGAGGGAAAGTGGAGAGTGGAAGGGGAGAGGGTGAGTGGAGAGGGGGTGTGTGGAGAGGGTATGCGCATGCGCAGTAAGGGTGGTCACGCCGCACACCACCACCACCACCACCACCACCACCGGATTGAGCTCCGCCTTAAGATACTTCGCATCTAATAATCGTTGTTTTGTCGCCGAATCATTCCTTGAACATAGCCACAGCGTCGGCGTAATATGATTCGGTCGTGGGCAAACCCGCGATCGCTGCTGCTGCGTCACCGGCTAGGAAATTTTCAGGTAATAGAATTTAGTGGAAGGCGTCAGGTTGTTGTTGAGATGAACAACTTGTTCAAATTGCTCCCAAAGGCCTGTCCACTGTGCGATGTCACCTCTGAACGTTGGGATATGCAGCTGAGGTAACCGTGGCGCCATGAATCTTGTGGCAGCCTCAATTCTGAAAGCCGGTGCTTCTGTGCTTTCACCACTGGGAGCTAAAGCATGGCCGTTCCGATCTCTCTCCATTTGGGATATTCGGCACTGTAGCTTAAGAAGGATGCCAGCGCTTTCATCCTGGTATTCAGCTATAGCTGCATACTCCTGTTCGATATTTTCTGTCGGAATATACTGCTCATATAGCTCATCGATCTGAGAGAGCTCGTCGTTGCTAGCCGCGAGTCGTTCCTTCACAGCTAAGAGCTTCGCGATCTCGACGTCAGTGGAGTCGCGCTTCTTGAATTATCTTCGTGTTCTGCGCGCGTCGTGCAGATCGCTCGCCTTTTGTCGATCCATTGGGCATCCTTCGCATCCACGATCCGTCGATTCCCCACCGCCCGCGACGCGAAGCGAGAGTAGATTCCTGGTCACCGTGCGTAGAAGGAAGGCGCGTCCGCACGTGGGTTTTCGGTACCAAAATGTAGACACTACGATATTAGCGGGTACAGAAAAACTGAGCCAGAAGCCATCGTGTCGCCATGATAGAACGTGTTCTCTACTTCTTCTTCTTCTTCTTTTCCTTTTCTGGCTGGCTGCGTTTATTTATCATTTTCTACACAGCGCACGTAGTCCAGCGAATATAAGACATTGAAAAAATTGGGGAACGCTTAAGCATCGCCTTCAAGATTTGAACGCGATAGCGATATCATGCTCCTAGTGCGTACTTCTACCACTACGTGTGTGTAACGGAATGCGCACACTAAGGTGTGTGCCTTATGCAATGGGTAGCATGATTTAACCAGGAGCAATTATGGGGGTGGTGGTGGTACCAACTTTATTAAGAACTCCGCAAGTTCGTGGCCTGGGCCTAGGCCACCCCCGAGGAGGACCGGAGACCCTGTCTCTGCGCCGCCTCACGGGCTTGCTGGATGGCCCACAGTTGATCTTGGAGGTTCGAGCTGCGCAGCGCGGCCGTCCACAGCGCTGCAGCTTCATCTGGGGAGACTGCATTTTCTTCGCCTATAACCGCGCATTCCCAGAGAATGTGCCTAAGAGACGCGTGAGTCCATCCGCATAATTTGCAGTTATCGTCTGAATAGACGCCTGGGTATATCCTCCTGAGGTGAACGGGGTTGGGGAAGGTCTGGGTTTGTAATTGCCTCCAATCTACCGATTGGGCCCTGTCGAGTTTGGGGCTTGGGGGTGGATAAATACACCTGGATTTTTGATAAAAGTTTGTAATGTCACAGTATCTAGTCATTCTGTCCCTCTCTGTCCAGCCCTCCACTGGATTTCCATCCCCTGGAGAGGACCTTTCTACACGAGCGCGGAACGTGAGACCTCGCGCTACGCGATGGACCTCTCCATTGAGGTTGGGTACGGGGGTGTGGGGGGACGTATGAGCCGGGAACCATATAATGTTTCGTTCTTCCGTCTCTTCAGAGGTGATATAATTCGCGTTCGCTTTGAGGATAGCCGCGGCCTCTGGTGAAATTCTGCCTTGTGCATAATTTCTGACCACCGCCTGTGAGTCACTTATATATCTGCAACCGGGGCAAACGATGGCTAGGGCGATCGCCACTTCTTCCGCTGCCTCAGGGTTTTCGCCGCGTACACTGCACGAGCTGACCAATTGTTTATCAGTGTTGAGGAATATCCGCGTATTCCGCTGCGTCTACAAACAGCGCTTCCTTGACCCTATCGAATGCTTGTAGTAAAGACCTGGCTCTATTCTCTCTTCGACCCTGATTGAGTTCGGGATGCATGTTCTTAGGTAGGCTAGCCACCTGTAGCTTTTCTCTGATCGAGCTGGGGAGGGATGTCTTGTCGCCGTGCTGCTTCTGATAGGATATCTCCAGTTTGTCCAGGATGCTCCTGCCCGTTCGTGTCCTGGTTAGTCTCTCGAGTTGCGAGATTTGTTGAGCCTCTATCAATTCTTCGAGCGTATTGTGGATGCCCAGCTGTAGTAGAAGTTCCGTGCTTGTGCTGGATGGATGGATGGATGCTATGAGCGTCCCCTTTAAAACGGGGCGGTGACATGTCTGCCACCAGGCTCGAAGAAAAAAAAAGCTTTCTTGTTTCATGTTGGCCTAATACCTTATCTACATTGATTAAATCTATGTTATTATACCAAAAAAATATAAATTCACGGTCCATGCCTCTTAAGGCAGAATGACCTTATTTTTCCCCCATTATTTATTTTTGTTCTTTATCTCTACTTTTCTGCCACCAATACTCTAACCGTCTCTTACTTATTTCTATCGCGGACGTGTGCAGCTTTCCATTGTCCCTAAAACCCAAGGCTTCATGTAGACTCGTGCCCACACGTATACCTGGGTGAATATCGCCACATTCAATCAGTACATGTTCCATCGTTTCCTTAGTTCCCCCGCAGCATGTACATTGTTCTTCTTCGTTACCGAATCTCGCTTTATAACTACGCGTTCTAAGGCAGCCCGACCTTGCTTCAAACAGTAAAGCGCTTCCCCTTGAATTATCATAGAACCTTTCCCTCCTTATTTCGTTTTTTCCCTTTCGGTAGTTACTCAGAGCCGGCTTCTTTTCCATCGCTGCCATCCAATAAGTCCTCTCCGCCTCTCTGACCTTCCGCTTAATGCTCCTTGTTGCCATATCGCCCGCACTGCTAGCCGTATATTTACTGGTGAGCCTCCTAGTTCTTTTTCTCCACTGCGTGTCAACGCTTTTTCTATACAAATACCTGAAAACCTTCTCTGCCCATCTACTGTTCTTCATTTTCCTCAGCCTCTCTTCGAATCTCATTTTGCTCTGAGCTTCCCTCACTTCAAAGCCTGTCCATCCCATATCACCCTTTACAGCCTCATTTGTCGTCTTCCCGTGAGCGCCCAACGCGAGGCGGCCCACCGTCCTTTGATTTACATCCATTCCTGATTGTACCTCTGACTTCATGCACACTACTGAGTTCCCAAATGTAAGCCCCGGGACCATCACACCCTTCCATAGCCCTCGAAGTACCTCGTACCTATTGTATCCCCATAAAGCTCTGTGCTTCATAATTGCAGCATTCCTCTTTCCCTTTGCTACCGATGCTTTCTCTTGTACCTCCATATATCTATCCCCCTCATTTACCCATACTTCGACGTACTTGTACTCGCTTACCCTTGGTATTTTTTGGCCCTGTATAAAGACCACATGGTCTTCGTGATCATTGAATACCATCAATCCACATTTTGTTGCACTAAATCCTAGTCCTAGAGCCTCACATTCCCTTCCGCATATATCTGCCAGTCGCTGCATATCATCTTGACTGTCCGCAAATAAGACAATATCGTCAGCATAAAATAGACCTGGAAGCTTCTGCACAACCATCGTGCCGACCTGCTTGTGTGACAAATTAAATCCAATGTTGCTACCTTCTAGCGATTTTTCCATCCTCACCATGTACAGCATGAATAACAGCGGGGACAAAGGACATCCCTGTCTCAGCCCCTTGCTAATTTCAACGCTGTCCTTGCTACTTATTCCTTCCCATTCTACACAAACTGTATTTTCTCGGTATATTTCCCTCAAAAGCTGTATACAGTCGTCACCTATGCCCACTTCTTTCAGTATATCCCACAAAATTTCCTGATGAACGTTGTCATACGCCCCGGTAATATCTAGATAAGCTACGTATAAGGGCCTGTTTTCTATTTTCGATATTTCTATACACTGGGTAAGAACAAACAGATTATCATCTAACCGCCTGTCAATTCGAAATCCATTCTGAAGTTCTCCCAAAATGTCATTTTGTTCTACCCACGCTTCTATTTTTAATTTTACTGCCTGCATCGCCATTCTGTATAGCACCGATGTAATGGTTAGTGGTCTATAAGAGCGAATGTTATCCTTTTCTCCGTTGCCTTTATAGATAAAGTTCATTCTACTTTTTCGCCAACTGTCTGGTATTTCCCTCTCCTGTAAGCACTTTTCTACGGCTTTCAGCAGTGCTTCTTTAGTTTTATGTCCGAGTTCGTTAATGAGGCTGACGGGAACCCCATCTAAGCCCGGAGTAGTGCGCTTAGGAATTTTTCCTTCGGCCTTCTTCCAATTGAAATTCTCTAGTACTACATCTTCGTCGGTTGCACTCCTTTGCGTACTTTTACTCACTGGGGAAATCCCCGGGGCGACCTTTTTAAACGAATCAGCTGTTATCTTTCGGATGTAACCTAGCGCTTCATACCCTTCCAATTGATTTCCTCCGTCATCTACCATATGTTGTTGCATTGTGACAGACTTCCTACCCAGCGCTTTTAGGTGGCTCCAAAATATCCTAGGCGCGGCCTTCTTCTTTTCGCGAATCTCTGTCATCCAGCGTTCACTTTCACCTTTAATTTTTGCCTCGACTAATTTCTGCACAATGGATTTTTTCTCTAAATATATTTCCCATATTTGGTTGACTTCGTCCTGTGGCCGCTTCTCCTTTTTTGCTTGTCTGTGCTCCCGTGATGCCTCACGTCGCTTCTCGATCGCCTCCCGGATTTCTTTGTTCCACCAACTTTTTGGCTTTCTCTTTCCTTTCCAACAAATAGTTTTCTTCTCTTTTTCCATTTCTTTCGTGATTACATGTAGCAGCTCACTATACTTCCAGTCTTTGCCTGGTAGTTCGTCTACTTTTTCCTCGACTCTTGCGGCTATATTTGTTATTTGTTTGTCATTTAGATACAAGCTGCCAAACTTTGATTCTATGTTCTTATTTTCAGTTTTATATCCCATTTGTAATATTATGCTTTTATGATCACTACCCAAGCTGTTAATGCCTTCCTCGTCTATTCTCATCTCTCTAAGCTTGTCATATACTCCTTCTGTCATGAGACAATAATCAATGCTCGATTGCCGGTTTCCGACTTCCCACGTGATCTGCCCCTCACACTTAGGCCCCACGTTAACTATCTCAAGACTACGTTGCTCGCAGAGATCTAGCAATAACTTGCCATTGGTGTCTGAATATCCGTCAAGGTCATGAATGTGAGCGTTCATGTCCCCTAGAAGGATTATTTCGGCATCATGACCAAATTCTTTAATATCGGTGCTTATGCATTTCACTATCTCCAGATTCTTTTCTCTGCAGTTATTGCCTGTCCACAAGTAAGCTACACCTAGCCACGTTTTCTTTCCACCTACTGTGCCCGAAACCCACATGTGCTCTGAACACGTTTGTTTCACTCTATCCAATTTTGTTCTGCTATGAATTAGCATTCCAACACCCCCACCTCTCCTTTCTGAGGTGATCCTGTTACATCCTTCCCAAATATAATTGTCAATATGTGGTGGCTCTTCCAAGTCTCTAAGGTGTGTTTCTGTAACCGCATAAACACCTATCTGTTCCTTGCTTAACTGCTCCTCAATCTCTAACCATTTTGCCTTTTTTCTGCCACCCTGCATGTTTATGTAACTAATTGCAACACGCGCCTTCTCCCTTCTTTTACCTTTTCTCTGGTTTGTCGCTATACTGCCTGTCAAAGAGTCCCCCTGGTTGTTTTCCTCATTACAAGCTACCCTGGGCACCGAAGGGCCCGCGTGCCCCCCAAAAAAGCTACTGTGCGGCCTGCCAGTCGCCAGCCCACCTCATGACCAAGCCTCTTATCGAAGTGAATTCTGTCTCTTTGGAAACCGCCCCACCTGTGCACCTCCCTGTTTATATCCACTACCTCGAAGCCCTTCTCTCGACTAATTCGCCATATCACTTTGTTTGCGTCGACAACAGCTCTTTGCAAGTTGATATCTCTCACTGGTACTTCCGGTATTGTGCATACTGCTATCTGCACCTGAGAGGAAATGGCGCGCATGTCCTCGACCCCTTTCGCCAATGTGGTCGCTAGTTCGGCTGATTCTTCATTCAAGACGTCGTTTAGACCTCCCCCGATTATCACGAGGTTACGTCCATTAGCCTTAGTTGCGAGTTTTGCGCTAGCTCGTCTCATCACTGATCCCAGCCTATGTCCCGGGAACTTCCCTATTAAAACTCGTTTGTCGCCTCTCACCCTTTCCTTGACTGCTTCTTCGCATCTAACTAAATTCGAGTCCCCGGCGATTATCACGTGCTCCGACTCTTCTGCTGGACCGTCCCGCACCTGGCCACTGCCTCGGTTACTAGCTTGTGCCACTGCTGCTTTGTCCCCTCCCCTTCCCAAAAGTACTTCGCGGAAGCTGGGTCCTGTGACCCTTGCACCTGTCTTTTCCAAACCTGTTTCCCCCTTCGAGTCTACCACTGTGGGGGTCGATGCCCCGCTGTTCCCACTGTCGCTTGCTTCTTTGTTCACCATGACTACCTTTGCTAACCCCTCCTCGGCTGACTTAAGCCTTTCCCCCATAGCCATCGTTTTTTCCCGCTCTGTCGCCAACGCGATCTCCAGCTCGGCGATTCTTACCATGAGCTTATTCTGGGCAGCCATCATTATTTCCATTTTCGCCTCTAACTCGCATTGCTTACACTTGGCGTCAGCTCCCTCTGTCTTCTCATCCGTACAAACCTCTATTTTCCATCCCATTCCGCACCCTGAACACTTTACGGTCTTTTTGACCATGGCTAGATCGTTCACACGGCGGATTAGATACACTTAAAGTCAAATGGTATCACAAAACTCCGCAAGTATGCTATACTTCAAAGCACGTGTGCCTTTCAGACACGTGGTGACCGAACGGAAAAAAAAACCCAGGCGACTGTCACACAGGAAACAGTACAAAATTGTAAGACCTATTATGCTTCAAAGCTTCAATCTAGTGGCTTATGTACTCATATAACTAAAAAAACAAGCTCGAATCATGCAAAAAAAAACTTATCTGACGCTGTCATTCCGGAGCCCACGAAAAACACGTCCGTCCTCTAGCAGAACCCTCGCAATTCCGACTATCAGGAATGCCCAGCGCCATCTTGTGCGTTCTTCTAATTAGAGTGTTAAGCTTGGCCTTTTCTGCAGTGTACCAGTTGTGGTAGGCGGCCACGTAGGTTATATGACTAATGACGAAGGAGTGTATGAGTCTGACGACACTGGCCTCCTTCATACCGCGATGTCTGTTGGTGATTCTTCTGATGAGCCTCATCGTGTTCGTGATTTTAGTCTCCAGATTCCTGATCGTTGCTCCGTTGGCGCCGTTGGATTCTATGATGAGTCCGAGCACCGATATTTGCTTGACCCTTGGTATTTCGTGTCCTTCTTTGGTGCGTACACAAATGTCTTCGTGCTCAGCATGCCGGATGTAACACTTGGGGGGCCTTCCCTGAAGCGTCGGGCGGTAGAGGAGAAGTTCAGATTTTTCTGGTGAGCAGACAAGACCGGTTCCTACGAGGTAATCTTCCACTATCTCAACCGCGGTCTGTAGTCGCTGCTCGATTTCTCCGTCGCTTCCCTCGCATACCCAAATCGTAATGTCGTCTGCGTATATGGCGTGATGCACTCCCTCAATGGCGTTTAGGCGTTCGGGGAGGCCGATCATAACGAGAATAAAGAGCATCGGCGAGATGACGGAGCCTTGTGGGGTGCCGACGCTGCCCATACTCCTGTCTTCTGATGCGAGTTGGCACAGGGTTAACGAGACACTCCTGTTAGTGAGGAAATCCTTAACGTAGTTGTACGCTCGGTTGCCTAGATTTAGTGCGGCCATCTTGCGTAGTATGGCTGCGTGAGCTGCGTTGTCGAAGGCTTTCTTGAGGTCTAATCCTAGAATGGCCCTAGTACCTCTCGTGTTATTGTCAAGTACCTGGTGTTTGATTTGCAACATTGCATCCTGCGTGGAGAGATGAGCTCGAAACCCGAGCATGGTGTCCGGATACGCTTCGATGTCGTCCAAGTGTGCGTTCATACGACTGAGGAAGGCGTGTTCCATCAACTTTCCGACGCACGACGTAAGGGATATAGGGCGAAGGTTGTCAAGATTTGGGGGTGTTCCGGGCTTGGGGATAAGCACCATTTTCGCTCTTTTCCATTGGCCAGGTATGGATCCTCGGGTCCAGCATTCGTTGATGTACTTGGTCAGTTCGGAGATGCTCTCTTTGTCTAAGTTACGAAGGGCTTTATTGGTTACGCCATCCGGTCCCGGGGCCGATTTGCTATTGAGCTTTTGCAGAGCGGCCCAGATTTCCGCCTCGTCAAAGTCTCGGTCCAGGAGCAATTATGCGCGAGAAACTTTTTCGAAGTTGCGATGCACCCACTATGTGGTCTTAAAGGAACACTAAAGGCAAATGTTAAGTCGACGTTGATTGTTGAAATAACGGTCCAGAGACATCGTGGTGCTACTTTTGTGCCAAGGAAGTGCTTATTTTGAAATAAAATCACGTGTTATTGGTGCGAATCGCGTTAGCGCACTTCAAATCACCCGCCTGAAAGCGGTCTTTCCCATGTAACTAGTGCCGTGCGCAACGTTGCCCGCCTTTACTGCGCGGCGGCGGGCACTGGCGACGTGCACCATTCGGGCATCCGGCAACATCACATGCATGCGGCATTTTGTCGAACTTTCTGTCAGAGCGACTTTCACAAGCGTGGAAAACGCACACGGCGGTACGCGATACCGAAACTACCACTGAGACGCGGCCGCGTGAGCGAAGCCGGGCGCCGGGTAAAGCGCAGTTCGGCGAAAACGGAACTTTTGAACCACGCGCGCCGTTCCCCATGGCAACGCTTAAGAGGTTCTTTTTTCCATGAATCCAACAAACGAACAAGCAGCATTTTATGGCGTGTCTTCATGCATGGGAGCCTCTTTTTTATTGTAGCTAGGGTGATTACTAGTGATTAATTGTAGTCGGACTCTCTCACGTCATCGGCATCACTTCCAAAATATCCCACTCTTGGCGCTCATCGTGTGATACATTTAGCTTAATTTCTCGGTAAGTAGGGAGCTGCTGTTGATAATATTGCCGTTTTAGACGTTGTCATACATTAAGCTTTCACTCTGACATAAATTGTTATTTGCATTTAGTGTCCCTTTAAGGGAATACACGCAGTAATGTGTGTGCCTTTATTAACGGGTGGCTGGCTTTCAACTACCAAGTCGTTATGATATTTACATGGCGTGTCGCCCGGCGGCAATGTACGCTTGCACCACGCAATATTACTGCTATATTACATCTCGTACTGTGACACCTGTATACAGGACGCGTATGTTTGTGAAGCACCAAAGTTACTTTCAGTGCAGTTTCAAGCAGAGGCGTGGCTGTTTGGTGGAACATCTCCTTGCCACGCAGACGGCCTGGGTCAATTCTCACTCGGACCCAACACTTTTATTACTAATTTTATGTTAACACGAAAGTGTTTTATGCCGGGGTCTACCAAGACTTTCATGACGTATTCCCGTCACGGAAGTACGTCAGCGTAATGAACGCCATGAGATGGCAATGAAAAAAAAGAAGGAAAAATTCCGCTGACAGGAGTCCAACCCACGACCTCTCGGTCCACCGAAATAGCCGCCGGATGCTTAGCCCACTGAGCTCCCGCCATACGCATAACGCCGGCTTCATGAACGCACCTTTTATCTTTCTCACATTCCTCTCACAGTGCTCTTGGAGGATGGATGGATGCATGAGCGTCTCCTTTATAACGGGGTGGTGAAATGTGGGCCACCAGGCTCAAAAAAAGAACTTCGTTGCTGCGACAATCCCATTCGGCGCGTTTCCAAGAGAAGTGTAATTTCATCAACAGTTTACCACACCGCGAGGTTGCGGCTGTCCGACGCTCGCCTGGCTGTCGCAACGCGTTCCTCGCTCGCCCTGTGAGAATTAGCAGGCAGGCTAGACGGTTCCGAGTGGGGCATAGCGCTAACACACACGGACGAGGAAGAGACAACAGGACAGGCGCTAACTTTCAACTGATTGTTTATTTCCGAAAGCAACGGTATAAATTCATGGGCGATGAGTGGTGCTTTGCGTACGGATCTATTTATACCGTTGCTTTCGGAAATAAACAATCAGTTGAAAGTTAGCGCCTGTCCTGTTGTCTCTTCCTCGTCCGTGTGTGTTTGCGCTATGCCCCATTCTGAAGCATATAAGCAACTAGCTCAAAAATCCACGTTGACAGGCTAGACGGATTACATGACCACGGCCGCTCGACGAAAAACACGGTGCGGCCTGCCGCGTGGAGCGGATACTGCGTGGCGCGCCTAGTGTTCCGGGCTGCCGCCGCGGCGCCACCAGTAGGGGAGCCTCTGGGGAGACCGAAAGCGAGAGCGCCGGAATTATTGCGGCGGATCGCGGCTTGAGAGAGCTGCTATGCGCTTGTTAGTTTTTAAGGGGTTACAATAAATTTGCTATAGCGTTAACTATATTGGTGATCGTCCTACCGAATGTGCGTCGGCGATGCTTCAACCTAAATATAGCAAGTGTTAGTTTTATCTGATGTGGTTGCTCGTGCGAGTTGCGATTTTTCGCGTCATGTTTTCACTCTTTTGTTGCCGCTGCGCTGTCGACCCTCGATAACGTATGTTTGCGCTACAGTTATTTTTGCAAGAGGAGAGTCGCTCATTAACAGGTGCGGTTGTATTTCCAGAATGATTGTTGCTCACACCTTACAAACAAAAGCATTGTGAGCATGAAGCGAGTCATAATAGCTTTATTGCACGTGCGTGAAAAAAGCATCACTGTGTTATTTGGAAAGACAGGCGCAGCACTTTCCTGGCCAGAGGTTTTTGCACCAAGCGTACGAGACGCTCAACAGACATTAACATTTCCTGCCCAGTTGGCAAGAAGCGTTCGTGAGAGCTTTCTAATGAAAACTTTGCAGACTTTCATGGCGTAGTCGTCCGTCCCGCAAGTCCACTTTCAGCACTTCCATGGGCATGGAGAACAGCTGGTCACCTTTCAGGCATCTCGTGAAAAAATATCCGACAGGAATAATATATGATGTTGACAAGCCTCTTATTACAAAACATGGTAATCGGTTTGCCACTTGGGGTGCCGCTGTTGAGTGCTCTTCTTCACCACGGTGAACGAGACCAAAAAGTTTGTCGACTTGTCGGTCGTATATGACCCTCTGATGTATGGCCATCTCGTCAATGATCAGGGAGCAGAACGCTTCTTGCTCTACAATGAGACCCTCGAATTGGATGCTTCTTTATCAACGAAGTGACACTAATTTCACCTGTTGAGTGGCCTACATATTTCTGGAGCGTTGAGCGACAAGGGAGCTTAAAGAGATTTCTGGACCTTGAATGCTCATTACCTTTGTTGGAGCATGCCTTCCAAATTACACATTCCTTGAGACTGACGTCACTGTAGTGGGGCTTCTTCGTCGAGAAACTTCGGAGTTGGTTTTTAACAAACTCGGCAGTCTTGTAACCTTGCGCAGCACCATTGAGCACCTGCAGAAAACAGGCAATGTCCGTGTTATTTTCATAAAGCTGTGCGCGCTCCTCAGCCTCACCCACTTTTTCTTGAAGGGCCTGCAGTGCTCCTTTCATACGAGCGATCTTCGCTTGGAAGCAGCGCGTTTTTTAGCTTCTTCTGTCAGTTTAACAATGTCGAATGCAGTTTGACATGGTGCATCTGAAAATGATGCAATTTCAACACACGTTCCATTCCCTAGTTCGGAGTTGCTGGGCGTCATGGCTTCAGTGCTGTCACTTGACTAGCTGTTTTGGCTAATGACAGGCCTCTCTTTTGAAGCAGCAATGCCCGAGCACTCGGCACGCGCTGCGCAGTATCGTCTTCTATTTCCAGGCGTGGCCACATCTTCCTCGGAGAAGGCGTGCTCCTCGTGCTCATGTAGCTTAGATAACCAGGAAACACTGTCGGGACAGCTGTTGGCAAAAGTATCCCCCACTTCTCTGTCTTCTTGTAGCCCTGCTCCGTAATATGCAAGGCGCACACCAGAGACCTGTCATTCGGCTGCCATACTGTTCCCTTCCGGCCGGCTCCTTCTCGGGAAATGTTTCGCAGCCATGCTGCCCTGCGTTCTGCGTTACTGGGAAACTCGTGGTAGCGTACTTGCGGGTCCTTCAATGCATTCGTGGAACACAACGACACACAACAGTTGCGCAGCATTTTGCCTAACGCATAAAATATCACACATTCGCAAACTGTCGTGAGTGTCAGTCAGTGCGAGCGATTCACGTGGAGAAAAAAAGTCACAGTTTCGCCGCAAGGGCGAAGCAATGAATGCGATAGCAAGAAATTAATGCTATACGAAGTGAGGCTCGCCAATGGATACTCTCAGTTTAAACAGCGTTCCTGTTGCAAAGGCGGCCGAAGCAGCGAAGGAAACTAGCGTGCTTCAACTGTCGAGCTGTGACACTTGATAGTTCGCGCTCATCTTCTGTTTGTTCGTTTAGCGGCGTCCCTTCAGCTCGAGTGACTTTCGTACGCTCGGTAACATGAGCGCGGACATCACGGTGAAAGCGTGAAACATTCCTCTTCCCCTCACCGCGAGAAAACCGCGCGAGCAGACAACAGAAGGACAATGTTCTCGCTGCGCAAATATAAGAAGCGAGCGAGCTCGACGACGACTTTTAAATGCGCCCGTCGTGCTGCTAGCGCCATCTCGCTGGTAATGAAGAAACGCTTATTATCGCCTGCCGTCTCTGAGTCCGTCCAGCGGTAAAAGGTATGTATATAACGCTCGCCGTTAGCTACGTGGAGGATCTGCGTTTCGTGGCGTAGTGGATAGCGCCACTCGCTGCGGAGCAAGAGGTCCCTGGTTCGATTCCGCGCTTCGGAAGCATTTTTCTGAATTATTTTTCTTTGGGGCTTTTATATATATATACGTACTTATACATATACGGTGCATGACGGCGACGGGGACGGACATTTTCCAGCCGAGACTGTCCATATAATTGCTATCGCAATAAAACAACCACTATCTCGACCTACCCGCTGAACGCGCGCTCCTTCCAGCCCGCGTATCACGTGGCGCCCTCCATAGAGTTAATATACTGACTCTAGAGGAAAAGCTGGGCCGCGAGACCTATAACCACAAGAACGCTGACATCTTGGAACGTTCTCATTCTTGCCATCACATATCAATCCTAAAGAAGCATCTTCACAATTAAAAACTTGCGGATATTGTTTTGTGTTTATTTTGAATACTTCTACGAAAGAATACGACGGCTATTTATGAAATTTACTGCGCGCAGAAAGGAGCGTTTGCAGGCTAGTTAACTAGATGGCACCACCATATCAACACTCGCGAGTACGCGAGTGTGTGCTTGCGGCCGATTGCGCTGGTTTGCGCGTCGTTTTAAAGCCATTAAAGCCCCTGAAACTTCGTTCGCGTCGTGTATCTCGTAGTTGTCATAGTGTCCCGTTGTGTGCGTTTTCTGTCGCCGCATACCACTCGACTTCATGTGACAGCCCTTTTTTCTTTCGTGCTGGAAACTTCAGAGCATCAGTGCAAAGCAGGACGGACGGCAAAGAAGAGATTAGACAAGCCCTGAAAGTTATGTACGAACTAGTCGCTACCGATTTTTTAAAATACTTTTTAACGGCGATAAAGCTTCGTGGGCCGTGTAACTTTAGTTTCGATTGAAGCTTTCGGGAGATGTCTCACTCACATTCGCCGCTGCATGTTGCAATCGACATTTTTCTGCTTTACGGCTCTCTGCGCTGAAGTACGGCAGCAATGAGCTGAAAAAGAACGTGGATACAGGTGTCTCGCCATTGCAAGTCGAATCAGCGCGCGACCACGGCCTACGGACTTTGCTTCGAGCTGCGAATCTGTCGAGTGACCTTTGTGCCAGCGAACGGAGAAACTTTGGTAGGGAGTGCCTAGTAAAAACCATGCACAAACAGGTGGAAATTTTAACTGTTATCAACCGAACCAGCTGCACAGACAACCGTACACTAACACACGGCTTCACGCATCAAAACACAGCTGATGTTCTCTGAACAGCGCGTAGCTGGCTTAGGTTGGTAGATTAAAACCGATGACTACCGTCAAATATAGCGAGCGTGTCAGGGTCTGGCAACGCTGGCAACGATCGTTTTGTTCCATCATGGCGGAACTCATGCGGTTATAAGTTTCAATGCATGGGCCCTATGGGGAGCTTTTCCTCTAGAGTCAGTATATTAACTCGATGGCCCTCCCCTAGTACTGACGCCCTCCTAGCGAAATGCGGCGACAACTGTCAACTCCGCTTCCACGCTCTCGCCCATTGCCTGCGCCGCGACGCGGTAGGCCGCACCGTGTGTTTTTCATCGAGCGGCCGTGACCCGACACTCGTCGCGTGTCTCTTCGCATTTCACGACGCTTTCAAGGAGTACATATCGCGTATCACTGTTTACTATGTGCTTGTTGATGTCATCTTTGCGAGGGATTCACCCATATGTGGTGTTCACGTATATCTTGACAACTTCAGCTACCGCGACGGCTAAATCATGGTGATGGGCGTTAGTCGTCGGTACGGAGATGTGCGACTAGGCGTCAACGTGGGTCCATCCACTTCAAGCGGCGCTATATCAACAGCAATGTTGTCAGGTGGTCGTGGCGTCGACGAAGGCAGCAGTCCGCGCGTCCGAGATGAAACTCTTTGTTTGGCCGAACTTGTGGCCGGGAAACTGAAAGGCAAACTGCAGCAATACACTGATAGCGGCGAACAGAACGTCGGCCGTCGATGAACTGATCTGCGGTAAGGCGCGTCGGCATTTATACATGCGGCATCGAACATTGGAGCCTTATCGCTGCTGGCTGCGTTAGTTCCAGAGTAATCTCAACTGTTCGCGTTTGCGCGCTCAAGCTCATCAGAAGATTGTAAGATAATCTGGAAGGTTCCCAGACATTAGGGCGCGGCTTGCGCGAGGCGGTGGCTACGCGTGTAACGGACTAGTTACATAAAAATGACAAAAAGAAGCGCGCGTAGCATTATAAATTGTAAAAGCTGTCATATGGCAATTCACTATAAACAATCAACTACTTCTGTGACGACACGTTTCAGTTTCGTGTTATACCGATTCCTATGACGGAGGAACCAGCCATATTTTCTTGGTTTTTCTGCCACGGACAAGATGATTTTTCGCTCACAATCAGCGACGCCGACGCTGACGCCGACAGGGCAATTTCTGCGAAACGAACTCTTTAACGCTAGTGCGTTAAAAGTGGCCCTAGGAGTACGGTCGCGTGAGTGCCATCAACCACTGGGATGAGCCTATGAAACTCACCTACGTAGCGTTTCACCTCAAAGGCGTTGCAAAGGCATGGTTCTTCAAGCATGCGATATATTTACCTAATTGGAGCTCTTTTACACTTCAGCTACGCCAGCTTTTTGCCAACCTGTCTGTACGCTTGGATATCGCGAACAAGAAGCTTGCTGAGCGTGTTTACCACACGGCTATATAGAAGACGTGCTCGCCATCTGCCGCGGCGTCAACAGCTCAATGGCGGAGAATGACCGTGTGCGCCACTGCTCAAGATAATTGGCACTGTCGCATTTACTGACCAAAGCCACTATTTTCACTGCGCGTCAGCGCCTCGATGAGCTTCTGACCATACGCGTCCAACCTCAAATTTCTGATCGGAGGCCGAGAAACGACATAGAGCTGCGTGCATTCACCCGCTCTATCATCCGAGAGGAACTTCAGGAACAAGCTTCGCCGTGCCATCTTGAGGCCCGTACGGCGCTTGCTGGTGCCAACATACGTAACGTCGTGAGGGAAGAACTGGCTTCCATGACGGGCACGCAACTCGCGAGCCCGCATCCTATGCGAATGCCAACTTACGCTCAGATTGATATAACACCACTACAGGCGCCCAGAAGACACCACTACAAGCGCCTTTAATGCAGGTTACGCTCAACTCTCGCACCAACAGTACCTGTCGAGCCTTGCAATGCCTGGCGCACTTTTCGGCCGGTTTGTTTTTATTCCGGCGTCTTACACCATATTTCGAGATTTCGCCGACGCTGTCAGCAAGACGACAGACGAGGATACAACGATTTTATACCACCGGGACGAGTTTTACACCTTTGGAACACAATATCGTCGCCTATACCAGAGTAGCCCACGTCGATAACAGTCTCCACAAAATGCGAAAACTAGAAGGAGCGCGAAAAAAACGACGACAAAAATAGGAACACGCACAACAGGACTAGCGCTGTACTGCCAACTGAATGTTTATTGAAAAATCACCACTTATAGCTATGCCACCAAGAACGCCTTGTCACACAAGAAACGCCACAAAAAATCTACGATTGCGGACATGCGTATTGCTATAATAGCAGGTGTTTATCGAGAAAAGATCTCTCATGAGTAGCTAAACTAAGTGACGCCGCGCTGACACACCTATCTCCAGCTTTATTGATAGCATAAGCTTCCACGATTTCACTTCCATGGAGCTACTTAGATATCTTAATTTGGAACATTTGAAGAAGATAACAAGCAAGGCAGATTCTGGGTTCCTTGACGTGTTTTTCACGTGCAAAACGCACAAACCCACCACCCGTGAAGGCTAATTGTGTCTGAAAAAGCTTCGTGGCAGTTGCATGTCGGAAGGTCTTGCAAGGACATTTGAAGAAACTTCCGTTGAATGACCCTTACTTAGTGAAAAGTTCTGAGGATTTCGTGAACGAACTAAGAGGCCTTTGTATCACTAACGGAAACAGTGTGACGGCGTTTTCTGCAGACGTAGAAGATTTGTTTCATTCTCTTCCATGCGATGGTTTGCTATTCATCTTGGTTGAAACAGCGCTCACGAGACGACGACGAAGTAAAAGAAAGCACGGGACAGGCGCTGACTCGCAACTAAAGTTTATTAGGAAAAATACGCATATATATAGGTGATGTGCAACAACAAAACAACAACTAAATACAGCAAAAGCGAAAAAATCCAAACAAGTCTCAGGCAAGTAAAAACAAAAAAGCAGGTATCGTACTCTGCAGGTGCTGCAAAGGTACGAAAATTCTGCGTCACTCAGCGAAATCGATGGCATGCTAACACACTTTTCTCCTTCTAATGTGGAAGGCCTCGGTCACTTTCCTTGCTACCTGCTCTTTATGATGCGTTAAAATCGTTGTGTCACTGAAGAAAGGTGCGCAGCCGCATTCGTGGCAATGAGCGGCGAGAGAAAGAGGCTTTGTTTCTGTCAATGATCGTTCGTGTTCACGAAGACGAACGTTAACGTATCTTCCGCTTTGGCCAATGTAAGTTTTTCCGCATGATAATGGTATTTATTACACTATGGCCTCCTTGCAATCTGTAGAGTGGTAGGTTGTGGTTAATTGCACAGTTGCCAGGAACATTTTCCCTGCCTTTCTTCTGCTTATCAGTGCTTTGCTGTACCTTTGCGCAAATGGACACAAGCTTATGAGAAGATGAAAAAACTATATCAACCCCATATCTTTTGGCCACGTTTTTTAAACCGTGTGTCACTCGGTGAGTGTACGTATGACCGTGTACGTTTTTGCTCTAGCGGTCCGCTCATCATTCCCAGGCTGCGTTCCATTTGTTTTAGGGGCGTAGCTCCTCTTAGTCTAACCTTGTCACGTCTCCGTTGTCCGGCGTAAACGGCAGTATCTCTGTCCGGCGTAAACGGTAGATGGCGCTGTCTCATAGAAGTACATACAAACTGCAGTTCAGGGACGATATTCTAGATGGCGCTGTACACAATCTGTGTTGTCATCACCATTTCTCGTCTCATTTCCTAGATGACGTTGGTCGAATAGAATTGTGTGCAATATGGCGCTTGTGTGAATCGACACTAGATGGCGCTAGAATTGCCGCTGCTCTCCGATTGGCTGCTGCGCGGGGATGCGCGGGGAGCGAGCGCCTCTCTCATTCTCCTGGATCGTCGCCGTACGTGTCGGATTGTTGTTGGAGCATGGACGATGCGCAGCGGCGGGCGCTCGCTTGGCGGCAGCCAGGCGCATCCCGAGACGGTGCGCGCCAAGGACGCCGCTGCTAAACGGGCTCAACGAGAAGCCGATCCCGAGACCATGATTGCTTCAGGAGCTTCGCCCAAGCTCTTCATCATTCACCCGTGGATGTGCTGTAATTTTTTAAGTGTTTGCGCATCTTCTCGCACGCTTGGGCAATCACGTGTTCCGGAAAACCCGCTTGCTTAAGTCTAACTATCTGTTCATCAAAGCTTAGTTGCAATCAATCCTGGCAGGACTTCTGCAATGCAGCACGGACACTAGAAAAGGCTATACCCTGCTGTATTATTTTTGAATAACTTGATGTGAAGTTCAGAAGTGGCTTCAGTGAACGAGGATGGTAGCGCCAACAAGCATGAGAGGGTAAAAATTCTAACTGCAGGTCTAGGAACTAGAGGGCTCCTTCCTTCATCATCTCAACCGTGAAGTTCAGGCCGCTGCCGTTCTCGCGGAACATCTTCAAGATATTGGCCGAATATCGACAATAATCACCAGCTTCAAAAAGCACTAAATAATCATCAACATAGCGGAAAATATGTTTTGCCAGTCCATCTAAACCATGTGCCAGCTTGCTGTCCACAAAGCTCAGAAATATTTCACACAGAATGGGCGCCACTCTAGAACCAATATAAATTCCTTTCTTTTGGATGTAGAGATCTTCTTCGTGTTCAACAAATGTGGACTTCAGGTAGAATGATACTAACTCTAGAAAGGATTCCAGAGGAACTTGACAACTGCTCAAAAAGGCGTGTTCATCGTTGAAATCACATACGCACATTTTCACACTTCTCATTAATTCATCATGGGGTATTGAGTAGAATATGTCTTCTACGTCAACACTAACAGCTTGACATTCACCGGGGTTTTTTTGCTGCAGGAGCTCTACGAGGGCAGAAGAATTGGGAACACGGAACGAATCATCTACATTTAAAGTAGCTAAATGCCTCTGCATGTATCGCGACACAGCATATTGCCAAGCGCCTCTCTGTCAGAATTGACCTAAACGGTATACCACGTTTGTGCGTTTTCGCGGCAAAGAATACATGCACGAAACTGTTTCCGGCCTTTTTGACTTGGGTGACAATTCTCGTCTAGCTTCATGGCATTCAGCAAATTCACGGCAGTTCGTTTAACTTTGGCCAAAGCGGAAGATGCGTTAACGTTCGTCTTCGTGAACACGAACGATCATTGGCAGAAAGAAATCCGCTTTCTCTCGCCGCTCAGTGCCACTAATGCGGCTGCGCACCCTTCTTTAGTGACACAATGATTTTATCGCATCATAAAGAGCAGGTAGCAAGGGAAGTGATCGAGGCCTTCCACATTAGAAGGAAATAAGTGTGTTAGCATGCCGTCGATTTCGCTGAGTGACGCAGAATTTTCGTACCTTTGGAGCACCTGCAGAGTATGATACCTGTTTTTTTTGCTTTTATTGCCTGAGACTTGTTTGGATTTTTTCGCTTTTGCTGTTTTTAGTTGTTATTTTATTGTTGCACATCACCTATATATATATGCGTATTTTTCCCAATAAACTTTAGTTGCGAGTCAGCGCCTGTCCTGTGCTTTCTTCGTCGTCGTCTCGTGAGCGCTGCTTCAACCAAGATGAACGCATACCAACTCGCTCAAGCTTCCATTCTTATGATGATTTTCTAGCCGCTGTGCGGAAAAAAATCTGTGAAACAAATGAACAAGACTTCCGAAACTCAGCAGGCATAAACGTTGACAATGTCATCACGCTTTTAGAATTTTATTTCAATTCGACAGCCATTAATCACAATGGAACTTTTTACATTCAACGCACTGTCACGGTCTCTATAGATGGAAAAGCACGACACAAGAACGTTTCGGATCACGAAAAATCCTTATAACTGGAAAGCGTAAATATGAAGAACCCCAGTATCAAACAAGGCATGCAAAACAGCTATAAAACTCCCTTAGCAACCATGTACAAAAAACTAAGTCATAGTTACAGTTAGTCACAAGTGCGTTGCATTGACGTAGCTGCTGCTTCGGTGTCACATCGTACGGCTCGTCGCGTCAGCGATGTTCGCAGCGTCGCTGGTGTACGTCCGTCAGCTGTACCGCCGATGTAGCTCAGGAACGACGTCGAAGTCCGCTCTCCGCAGCGGCTGTACTGCTCGTCCACTCTGGTGCGAGGCCTACGGGGCGTAGCCGTAGGAAGCCTGGCGTGTCCTCACGGGGATGACGTCGTTGTGCCCGAGCTCTGCTCCTGGCCGTGCTCCCGCAGCTCACAGGACGTTGCTGCGAAGGCTGGGGTACGTCCTTGCCAGGTGCACTGCTAGCCGTCTCGGGTCTCACGTCATGCCGCCGCTGCCGCTCGCCCACGCCTCTCCTCGTTCCAAGCGCGCTCTGTCCTCTGCCGGCCACGTCGCCTCTCGTGCCCCTTGCTTGCTTCTTCTTCCTCAGGTTCTTTTCTTAATTCCGTCTTCAATATGTATTCTGCTTTTTCTTTCTTTCTCCTATATTTCTTCATCTGGAACACGTTCTTTGATCTTACTTCTTCGTCTTTTTCTCTGTTTTCTACCCATGTCAATATAATCATGACACGCACCGGCATTCGTATTGGTTCATCGATTGCGCCCATTCTCAGTGACATATTTTTATCTAGCGTTGACAACCGTATTTGCGTTGCGTTAAATGACTCTCCAGTCACTGGTATTTATCGCTACGCTGAGGACTACCTCATTCTTTTAAAGAAACGTCCCGGTTACTGTTTTGATGACGATGTCCGAAATATTCTGGGCATTTTTTAGGATGCATGGAGGGGGACTCAAATTCACTTTTGAAACACCTAAGAATAATACCATACAGTTTTTGGACGCTAATATTTCCTTTCTTGAGTCTAATGAACATGTATGCTGGGCGTATCGACCCAGATCTAAGAAAGGAATCCTTCCATGTGATAGTGCTCATTCCAAGCTTGTAAAAAGGGGAATCGCCATCACGTGTGTACAAAGTGCAATTACCAATCATGTGAGCACCAAATGAAGGCTGGCCTAATGCATCAGACCAAACGACCTAAATCATTCGGTTATCCTACTTCCGTCATCACAGCTGTGAGTGAAACTTTGCTACAAAGGTTGAAACGTTCAGGAAGAAAAACTGATGAGCAAGAAAAAGACAGGAGACCGTTTCATGTGATACCATATGTGCACAGGTTATGGCATAATCTGAAGAAAGTGGCCAACAGGCACCAAGTCAACCTCGTATTTTCCACTCCTCGTGAACTTTCAACGCTGTGTAATGCTATGAAAGGTCGAAAACAAATGATATGTACTACTAACCATGAAACGAAATTCACCAAGTGCACCTCTGATGTTGTTTATGAGATGCCATTAAGTTGTGAGAGAGTGGAAATCGAACAAACTAGGCAATGCGTTAATGGCAGGGCCAGACAACATAAGAAGAATGTCAAAAATGGCTATGGCAGCCATCTAGCATCCCACTGTAAAAAATGCGCATGCACACCCAAGTTCGGGCAAACTAGTTTTTTGACCTTTCGAAAACCCAAAACAGAAAGTGGAATCGTGGAAGCTTACTTTATTATTAAAGCTGGAGATAAGCGTGTCAGCGCGGCTTCACTTAGTTAAACTACTCATGAGAGATCTTTTCTCGATAAACACCTGCTAGTATAGCAATACGCATGTCCGCAATCGTAGATTTTTTGTGGCGTTTCTTGTGTGACAAGGCGTTCTTGGTGGCATGGCTATAAGTGGTGATTTCTGAATAAACATTCAGTTGGCAGTACAGCGCTAGTCCTGTTGTGCGTGTTCCTATTTTTGTCGTCCGTCGTTTTCTTTCGCGCTGCTTCTAGTTTTCGCATCATGAATCGACTCGCCCAAACCTACTAGTTGTTCTCCACAAAACTTCGGCGAAGCTGGTAGTTCCCGTTTCCCGCGTCGTCGCTCGCCTTCACCGATGCGGCGCTCTTCTTCCCAACTTCGGCCGGCTACTTTTACTGCTGGTCATAGACTGGAAAACTGTCTAATGCTGCTTCGGGAGGGAAAGCTGCATCTTTCGGACTATATCAAACTCGTCTGGACCGCCCGTTGAAGGCATTGTTGGTGTATGTTGAAGGTGCGCGGACTGAGGCGCTGGTACACACAGATGCATTGCTTTCCGTTATTAGTGCAGACTCGTGTTCCCGCTTGATAAATGTGAAGACGCCATACGATGACCCTTCGCTATGCTGACAGAGTTCTTGAAATCAAGGCTTCGACGGACACACGTCTGGTCGGGAAGAATCATCGAATAACAGACGAGGACGCCGACCACAAGAGCATAAAAATGCGATTCTGAACAAGGCTCCCGTTCTGGGTGCCGAAACGTTAATGCATTTTTATTCTCTTGTGGTCGGCGTCCTTGTTGTAGCATGACATCGGGCACATAGCAGAACGTGTTTATTCTCGAGGCGCACACTGGCAGCCTCAACACAAGAAGTACAACGCAGAATATACGCCCACACGATACCGCGGCCTGTATGTATACACACGCTATCTCTTGGCGCATGCGCAGCCATCAGTAGCTTGTGAGCCACACGCCAGCCACTCGAATGACGTCACAACACTTCCTTCACGCACAATTTTAGAAACTATAATAAGTAAGGCGATCAGGTTGGCGCCGTTCCCTTGTGCTCCTTCGCAAAGGAACCGGTTGCACACGATTGTCGGAACGTGGCAGGGCCGATGGTGACGACGGCTCCGGGCTGTGGGTGGTCGTTGGCGTAGCATTGGGGATATCAGATGCATGTGGGAGCTCCACTTCCGGTGGTGAGTCACGTCGTGACGTTAGTTCGATGTCCGATGGTCGCAGGTGGTCGGCGTGCACAAACCGCACAGTGTCTCGCACATACACCAAATACGGTGAAGACGATTTTACACATGTCACCTCTCCCGGCCACCAGTTCACCACTTCTCCACGCACAGAACGCACCAGTACACGATCACCAACAGCAAACACTCGCGGCGGACCTCGCCGCATGTCAGCAGATTTTTTTATTTCTGCCGTCTTAACGCTCATTGCATTTGATACATCTGGGCGCAGCAACGACAATCGGGTCCGCAGCTTCCTTCTCACAAATAATTCAGCAGGTGTTCTACCTGTAAATGTGTGAGGTGTGGTTCGATAACAGAACACAAAATTATCGATCCTGTGTTGCAGGGTTCTATTGGTACCCTTTTCAGTGTCTTCTAGCACTTGCTTAAGCAGTGCCTTTTTTGTTGTCTGAACTGTACGCTCCGCCGCACCGTTAGACTGCGGGTGGTACGGCGGCGTTAGTGTGTGCCTCACACCATTAGCTTGGAGGAATTCTTTGAACTCAGCTGCCCGAAACTGCGGCCCGTCGTCGGTCACTACTAGCGGAAGGTCATGCGCTGCGAACCAAGAACGCACTACTTCAACAGTCTTCGCCGCGGTTGTTACCCCCATTATCTTAATTTCCAGCCATTTAGAAAACGTGTCGACAGCGAGAAGAAACGTCCTTCCTTTTTCCTCGGCGAAATTTAAATGTACGCGCTCCCACGGATTCTGACATACTTGCCACGACGCTAAAGGTACAGGTTGTGCTGCAGGGGCCTTGTCCATTGCCGGCCACCATACTATTGACCTAGCTAATGCTTTCATTCGGGTTATTCCCAAGTGCTGCTCGTGCAGCAATTGCAAAACTTCATTTTGCAACGATGCTGGTATTACTACTCTGTTTGTCCATATCACGCACCCATTGTCGACACTGAGGTCGAGCCTGCGTACCCAGAATGGTTTCAGCTCCTCAGACACGGCTTTGGGCCGTCCATGCCAGATCACGTCGCGCACAGCTGTCAGCACGTCATCGCGTCCCGTTTCACGGCTTACATCATTTGACGTTAAAGGTATGTCATTTAAGGCTGAAAAGTAAAAAATGTCTTCGCACTTGCAACCCGTTTCGGGTAACGGTAGGCGGGACAGTGCGTCTGCATGTTGGATAGCTGATCCTGGTTTGTGTTTGATTCTGTATGTGTAGTCGGCCAAAAACGCCAGCCAACGATGCACTCTTGCCGTGGCTACCGCACTGCCGTGCCTTTTTGGATCAAACAAAATGGTCAAAGGTTGATGATCGGTTATTATGTCAAAGGATCGCCCGTAGAGGTACTTGTGAAATTTTTTTACAGCAAACACTATACTAAGTGCTTCCTTTTCTATTTGTCCATAGTTACGTTCGGCGGCTGATAATGACCGCGAAGCAAAAGAAACCGGTTTTTCCTCACCGTTCACCATGTGCGATAGCACAGCCCCTAATCCGTAATCAGAGGCATCACATGTGATCCTAATTTCTTTCTTTACATCACACAACTGCAACACACTCTTGTCAGTCAACAGTTCCTTGCATCTTTCGAATGCCTCTTTACATTCGCGTGACCAGTGCCATGCTGTTTCTTTTCGGAGCAAGTGGCGCATTGGTTCCAAGATTGAGGCTAAATTTGGCAAAAACATTCCATAGTAATTAATCAAACCTAAAAAGGCCTTCAGCTGAGTCACGTTAGAGGGCTTTGGAGCTCTTCTGATTGCTTCCACTTTTTCTGCGGTCGGGTGTAAGCCATGTTTGTCGATTTCGTGTCCCAAGTATGTGACGCGTTGCTGGAAGAAGCTGCATTTCTTAGCGTTCACTTTTATGCCATGTTTACTTAGGCGTTGCAGCACTTGTTGCACTCTTTCTACACACTGCTCGTAGTTATCACCCACAATTACTACATCATCAATGTAGCAGGCGGTTCCCGGCAGATTGCGCAGTATCTGGTCCATGACTGCCTGGAAAATAGCCGGTGCGCACGCTACGCCATACGGCAAGCGGTGGAATCTAAACAGCCCTAAGTGGGTGTTAATGGTCAGTAATTCTTGCGCTTGTTTGTTTAGTTCAAGCTGCAAGTATGCTTTCGAGAGGTCTATGATAGAAAACACTGTTCCACCCTGCAGGCTTGCGAATATGTCTTCAGGAAGTGGCAAGGGATACTGATCGACCTTGATTTCTGGGTTTACCGTGACGCGATAGTCGCCACATAATGTTAGTTCTTGCGTGTTCTTTTTTGGAACAATCACAAGCGGCGTTGACCATGTGCTGTGCCTGACCCTGTATAGAACACCAGCTTTTTCTAACTTGACCAATTCTTGTTCAACTCGTTCGCGCAAAGCGTATGGCACTGGTCGCGCTTTCATAAATACAGGGCGCACGTCATCCTTCAATTCAATGCTGCATTCGAAACCCTTAATTGTGCCAAAACCTGCGTCAAACACTTCGGGAAATTTCTCAGCAAGCAATGCCTCCTTAGCCACAACATTTACTGATAATACTTCAGGCCAATTGATTTTGATTTTAGAAAGCCAATCTCGGCAAAACAAAGCGGGCATTCGAGCACCCTGCGACTCTTTTGCTATGACTAGTGGAAGTTCGAAACACTGGTCTTGGTGCTGCACCTTTACATCCATAATGCCAATAGGCACCGGCGTACCATTGTAAGTGGCTAGTTTGACATTTGCTTGTCTGTAAGAGGCATTTGGAAAGTGTTTAGCACACACTGCTTCTGACATTATTGACACCGCTGCACCCGTGTCAAGCTCCATAGGTATCGCTTTATCATTTATGCTAACCTTGATTAAAATGGCAGGCATACTCTCTTTGCGGTTCATGTGACACAGAGACAGTAGCTCGTTAGCATTCTCGTTCTCGCCTTCTTCGCTCTCTACTCTGATTACAAGCTTAGATTTGCACATTTTAGCAACATGACCCTTCTTTGTACACCTATAACAGGTACTGTTCAAAAATCGGCAACTCACGGTGCATGCTGTCCTCCACAACGATGACACATTCGATTCGCTCCTTCATTTGCTGTCCAATTTGCCTTTGCGCAGCTGGCTTAAGTCGGTGCTTTACTCACTGGTGCCACTTTCTGTTGCCAGTGGATGTCTTCGGTTTCTACCGGTGCTCCCTTGAAACTGGTTTGCAGCATTTCCTGCGTGTCTTGCGTGGCCGCTTCCATAGCCAGGGCTACGCTGCATGCACGTTCCCACGTTACTTCATTGTCTGGCATGGCCAATAGCCTGCACCGTACTCCCTCGGAACGTAGTCCAGCGACAAGCCGGTCCCGCAACGCTTCGGTCAAAAAGGGGCCGAATTCACATGTCGCAGCTCGTTTCTTCATTTCGACTATAAAATCAGCGACAGTCACATGCGGCTCTTGCTTTCGCTGATGAAAGCGATACCGTTCAGTGACCAGGGAGCGCTTGGGAGCGTAGTGTTTCTTCAGAACGTCAACGACTTCCGTGAATGACGTCTCAGCTGGTGTTTTAGGCAGCAACAAGCTCCGTAGCGTCACGTAAGCCTTCTCACCAATAGCCGTGAGAAACATGTGAAGTTTCTTGTCTTCGGCGATGTCATTTGCCGCGGCAAATACCTCGAACCGCTCCAGATACACCTCGAAGTTGCCGTCATCTTGTTGAAAATCGGGAAACTTTCCAACAGTAGTCGCCATAGTCCAGTTCGACCTGGATGGAGTGGGGTTCCTAGAGGCCTACGGCGCGTCCCATCCTCGTCGTCAGTCGTTGTAGCATGACATCGGGCACATAGTAGAACGTGTTTATTCTCGAGGTGCACACTGGCAGCCTCAACACAAGAAGTACAACGCAGAATTAACGCCCACACGATACTGCGGCCTGTATGTATACACACGCTATCTCTTGGTGCATGCGCAGGCTTCAGTAGCTTGTGAGCACACACGCCAGCCACTTGACTGACGTCACAACAGTCCTAATCTTTTATCACGAAAGTGTTTTAGGCCGGAGTCCACCAAGATATCAGTGACGTATTTGCGTCACGGAAATGACGTCGAAAAAAAATTACACAATGAGATGGCAAAGAAAGAAAGTTCCATCAACGGGCATCGAACCCATGACCGCTCGGTCTGCAACAACAGTTGCCGGGCACGCTATCCACTGCGCCACGGTCACAGACTCTAGCGGCGTTACAAATGCGCCTCTTATATCAACTACTCTCCCGGTCGGCGGGGTCGTGGTGCCCTCTGGGTACGGTGAAGTAAAGTAATTCTTCATTACTGTGGACTCCGCGATTAGCACCTGCAACGCGTTACACGTCCGTCCCATTCGGCGCGTTTTCAATAGAAATTCAATTTTGTCAATACCTTAACACACCGCGAGGTGGCGACCTTTGCCCAAGCGTCGTAAAAGCGTCGGCCTCGCTCACAGCATCGCGCTAATCCAAACCAAAATTAGCTCTGCGACGCGCGCCTGCGTCACCTGGCTGTAGCACCGTGTTCCCTGCTCACACGCTCGCCCCGAAAGAAATCGCCGCCCGGCTACTGGGGCGCCACGACGCGCTTTGCGCTTCCCTCTAGTCCGGCCGTGGTGTTCAATCACACTTTAACATGCCGCGGGGTGGCGACCAAGTTCCGCGTCCAATATGCGACGGTCTTCTGGCTATCACACCTCGTTCTCTCATTACACTTTCACCGTTAACTCCTACAGCTACCACATGGGTTTGTTTAATCATTCAACATGGACGTTAGTCGTCGGGATGGAGATGTACCACCAATCATCGAAGTGGGTGCATACACGGTAAACGGTGCCATTAGCTGCCAGACATCAATATACATTGTGCAAACTCTCTTATATCAATGTGTAGTAAACAATCAGTTATTTCTGTAAGGGCACGCTTTACTTTCGTGTTATTCCGATTCCTATGACGGAGGGATCAACCATATCTTTTACTCAATGACCGAGTCCTTATTCGGCCCTGCAGTGTTTGCACAGTGCAAATTTTCAATGATGGCATCCTTCACCATACTCAATTTCTTGTGCAGCTCTCGTGCACTCATCCGCTCATCTTAAGATGGGACTTTCTTTTTAGAGCGTCAACTCTCATACCCTGTCGTCAGCGGGTCATTCATAGACAGACACTGAGTCTTCATCCGATGTCGATGCTTACAGCTTATGTTCCCTCACAGCCACTGATTGTTGTATTTCCTCGTGAGACGATGTTATTATTACACCGCCTTCTGATATCATCGTTAATGGGGACGTGTTCAATACACCATCCGGTCGCTGCATGCCTGCGGGGCTTATCGCAGCGGACCTTGTGCGGTTTAACGCAGCCAGAGCGTCGGTCGCTGCACTTAACCTAACTTCTTCGCCAGTTACGCTGTCCCAGGGCATGGCTGTGAGTTGCTGTGCCATCACCGGACCTCTCACTGGTTTGCCTTAGCGCAGAATCACCACCTTTGTCAGCCTCAACTGAGAATAAGGCTGCCATCGCTGATTGGAATGCTACAATATGTCCCCACCTCACTGCTGATCAAAACAAAGAGCTTTTAGACCTTCTTCAAAAGCACAGCGCTTCGTTTCGTGTACACTTCAAGCAGTGCTGGGCAGTATCGAAGATACATGTATCTTAGATACTATCTTAGATACTCTTCGGGTATCTTGTATCTGTATCGCGATACGCCTCGCAAAACGAGTATCTGTATCTGTATTTCCGATACATTCAATAATGTATCGTGTATCTTAATATTCAAGATACCGCTATCACGAAACGACCGTGCGAAACAATTATCGCTGGCCGAACTCCGCTTCTCAAGCTTGTACTGGCGCCACTAAGCCACCTAAGTAAAACTAAAGCCAGCGACATAATTGATCTTTCCCCCATGAGAGCAGGCAATGAGGCCTGCGCGCTGCTACTGGTGAAGCAGAGTAACGTGGCAGCGCTCGCGCAGTCTCAACAGAAACAAGCGCGCGAACGACTACGCCCAGCCCACGTAGATTTTGTTATTTCGATTATTTTCCTTTTTAGCTGTGTGAGTTCCTTGACACTTGCTCTTAGTCACGTTCCTGCGCCGCGTGCTCAAATGAGTGCAGAAAATTCTTATGCCGCTTTAGTGTCGTTATTGAAGATTCTCTTGCGTAGTGCTTTGTTACGAAAAATGAAGCATGCAAGAATGGGGTTGCTTTGCATCTCATGGCTTTCACACACCAGCGACATGAAGGACCTCGTGGATGTAGGTTTGCCTTACATGCGATGACATTCACTTCTATGCAAATGAGATTCTAAGAGCTATAACACCACTGATACCGACGCTAGATCTAATAGAACAAGCCTTTACCTAACAAAAGATATCTTGGTGTACCGTATCTGTTTCTTCCTGCTATCTGTATTCAAATAGTTTATGAAGTTAAAGTTTGATTGTTAGCACGGATGCTTTCTTGCTGTCCTCCTTGTGCCTTCCTTACATTACCTATGCCTCTTTATTGTTTTTTCCGGTGTGGTACTTGCACTATATCTTTTGTAACGTGCTGCCTAAATAAGCGCTCTGCTTTATTCTTGCTTTTAACTATCTGCGTTATCTTTGCTACTGTTTACACATTTATAGTTCACTTGACTTTGCTGTTCTGCCGCCCCGCCACGGTGGTCTAGTGGTTATGGCGCTCGACGGCTGACCCGACGGTGGCGGGATCGCATCCCAGCCGCGGCGGCTGCATTTTCGATGGAGGCGAAAATGTTTGAGGCCCGTGTACTTAGATTTAGGTGCAAATTAAAGAACCCCAGGTGGTCGAAATTGCCGGAGCCCTCCACTACGGCGTCTCTCATAACCATATCTTGGTTGCAGGACGTTAAATCCCAGATATTATTATTGTTTGCTGTCCTGCCAAGGTAATTTTGAAAACAAATATATAATTATCTAAGCGTGCCTAGAGCATACAGTACCAAAAATTCTGCTTACCTCGTAATAAAATAGTGAAATTGATTTAATAATAATATCTGGGGTTTTAACGTCCCAAAACCACGATATGATTATGAGAGACGCCGTAGGGGAGAGCTCCGGAAATTTAGACCCCGTGGGGTTCTTTTACGTGCACCTAATTCTAAGTACACTGGCCTCAAACATTTTCTCCTCCATCGAAAATGCAGCCGCCGCGGCCGGGATTCGATCGCGCGACCTTCGGTTCTGCAGTCGAGCGCCATACCACTAGACCACCGTGGCGGGGCTGAAATTAATTTTGCATTATAATAATGGAAATCATTAGGAGCCATCTTAAAGATGTTAGATGAAAGATTCGACAAATATTGATACCAAATTTTTTATGGGAGTGCAAACGAGTCGTTTCAGGCAATTTTACAAGGGCATTGAATTTTCTATTGTCTTACCTTAAGTGGTAAGTTGACGATACTTCATGCCTAATCATCATAGCTATGAGGGTTCCAGCCTGTATCGTGTTCCTCTACTTCTTCATTGTGAGTGTTTTATAGGAACCCCATTTCTATTTTACTTATGTCTGTTTTCCTTTTTTAGGTCTCCCTGAATTTTTTTACTATTACTAATCGCCAGATAATAGGAGCTGTAAGTGGAAATAGCGCTAATAGCGGCCATGTGCTGCGACGCTTTGTGCAACTATACTGCCACGCGCTCTTATTTCTTTATGTTGGTGTGACTGATTTTAACCCGCAAAAATCTGTCGGCACCACTCGGCCCAAGCCGCGCTGCAACGTTTGGGCAGCTTCGCGTTTTTTCCCATTGTTCTGTTAAAATTACGTTCAGGGCGCGAGCAGCCTAGTTTATTCGGGAGCCTGCGCGAGCACCAGCGATAACGCTAGAATGTTTGATCCCTGATGTATGAAAGACGACGCGTTCCGCAGATGATAAGATTACCGACGACCGACGAATGTGGTCGCCGCTATCAGTGCGCAGCGTGGTTTGATTGTACTTTCAGTTACTTAGTTTTCTTGGCGCAAGTTAGCTCAGTAAAAAGTTTCGTTTCTACAATTTGACTCAATAAAACAATAAAATATGACGTCTGGGATACAATTTGACTGCTGTCTTCTCAATCGTCGCTATACCACGTGACAATACAATACGTCTGAGACGCTTTGTGCTACGCATGTTCTTTTCTTAAAGGAAAATTGTTCAGAGACTGCACGTTAGCGAGTATATCGATAACGAACGCTTTACACCAGCAGATAAGTAGAATATGAACAGCCATTGCAGTTTGATGTCCCCTACGTATACACTATGCGTCACAAAATATGGCGTTCCCAGCTTTGTTGCTGCTGTGCACCTGTCCGGTTATCGGGTATTGCGTAGCGGTGGTTAACGGACAAGGTAAAACTCCACGCCGGTATTTTTATCATCGTGTGAAGGCTTCTTATTGAAGTTCTTGTGATTATATGGCAACCACCTAGCTGGTCGGCAAGCTGAGCAGCGACTCCCATCAATTACAAAAAGACAACGAAGAACCAATATCAGCGAAGTGTGTAAAGAGATGCCCTGTTAATCAGTTTAAAGGAGCCTCAGTAAGTTGTTGCTGAATTTAACTAATGTACTTCGAGTAGGAAGGGCAAACCTTTTGATATACTAACAGATATTTCATTCAAGTGAAGCAAAAAACTCCCAGTTAAAAAATTTTCATGCAGAAAGTTTTGTGCATTGGCGTTTGCTGCTGCATTATATGGATCTATTATAGCAAATTTGCAAATGTATCAAAGTATCTTAAGATACAATTGGCAAGTATCTCATTGGATTCAATTATTTCAGCAGTATCTTGTATTTGTATCTCAAATACTTCTTGCCTGAGTATCTTGTATCGTATCGCGATACAATTTCAAAGTATCTTTGCCCAGCCCTGACTTCAACGTTCTGGGCCACACTTCCGTCTCAGCACATTGCATCGAGACCGATGGCAGCTCCATTGTACGCCACCGTTCATATCGTGTGTCTTCAGCAGAACGGAAAGTCATCGAGGACAACGTTGCTGGCATGCTCAAGCGCGATATCATCCGGCCTTGTTCCAGCTCTTCGTCATCTCCGTTGGTGTTGGTCCAGAAAAAAATATGGCTCTGTATGATTTTGTGTCGATTACCGAGCACTTAATGAGATCAAGAGAAAACACGTATATCCGCTGCGACGAATCGATGATGCCCTTGACTTCCTTGAAGGCATTTCTCTAGTCTCGACCTCCGGTCAGGGCAGTGGCAAATACCTTTGCACGAAGCGGAGAAGGACAAAATAGCCATTGCAACGCCAGACAGGCTTTGAGTTGAACGTAACGCCCCTCCCATTATGCAACACTCGTGCTACATTCGAGCGCATGATACCCCGTTTCACGTGGCCATTCATGTCATCTAAAGGACATCATTACTTTTTATTTCACTTTTCCTCGGCATCTTGAACGTCTGGACCAAGTTTCAACATGCATTTCGAACGCTGGCCTTGAGCTTAATACAAAGTGGTGCGACTTCGCCGGCAGAAGCATCAAAGTGTTGGGTCACCTTGTCAGTAAAGATGGCGCTCGAACGGACCGGGAAGGGACTGCTGCCGCGATTCGTTTCCCTCACCCAGAAAATCAAAAACATTTTCTAAGTTTTCTTGGCCTGGCGTCTTATTTCGGCCGCTTCATCGGTCACCTTGCTGCCATTGCGTGACCATTACACAAGCTGCTGACTTCGGGAATGGCCTTCACTTGAACTGATGTCTGCGAGTGTCGTTTACAAGCCCTCAAACATCCGTTAACATCAGACCCCGCCCTCCGTCACTTCGACAAGAACGCACCTACGTTTCTGCATACAGGCGCAAGCGGCCATGTAATCGGTGCTGTCCTCCTACAGCGCGAGGACACTTCACGAGACAGAGTTGCTGCGTATGCCAGTCGCGCGCTAACATCTGCCGAGCATAACTACTCGATAACAGAGCAGGAATGTCTCGCTGTAGTTTAGGCCATACAACAATGTCGACCATATCTTCATACACGCCACTTCTCTGCGATTACCGACCGTCACGCTTCATGCTAGTTGTTCTCACTGAAAAATTTGTCTGGACGCCTTGGTGGCTGGCTACTTCGTTTGCAAGAGTACACTTTTGACTTTGTGTACAAGTCTGGCAAAAAGCATGAAGATGCCGACGCTCTTTCTCGCTGCCCTCTGCCACTTTTATCTCCCACCACGCATCCTCGTTGCTCCCCAGGGGCTGACGAGGCTTCATCGCCGCTCACGTTATCACCACTGGCAGTTGCTGATTTACTATCTACCAATCGCTGCGCTCAGTGCGCCTCGTGTCGTCGTGATGACCCATACTACAACCGCATCATCGGATACCTATGTGGAACGTCTTCTCACCTAATGCCAGAATACGTCATCAGCTTAGGCACTTCAAGCTGGAAAACAATGTGCTGCATCGCTATACTTACAATACCGATGGGCGTCGGTGCGTGACAGTGCTTCCCATTCGCTGCGTATGTAAGTTCTGGAAGTACTGTACGGCGACCCATCTGCTGGCCACTTGGGCTTTCACAAGACATACAACCGCGTTAGGAGCAGTTTCTTCTGGCCTGGCCTCGTTACATTTGTGGCCAAGTATGTCGCTTCTTGCACACTTTGTCAACGCTGGAAACGAGCAACTTCACCTCCTCCTGGCGTGTTGCAACCCATCCTACCTCCAGAGACACCATTTTCCATTGTCGGAGTAGACCTAGTCGGACCGCTTCCCGCGACGCCAGCAGGTCATCGGTCGATCGTGACAGCTGTCGATCTTCTGATACGGTACGCAGAGACCGCTTCTCTACGCCTAGTTCTGCGTAAGAGGTTGCCGCCTTCTTTTTGGAAGCCATTGTGTTATGTCATGGTGCACTTCGCTTGCTGTTGAGTGATCGCGGCAAGGTCTTTTTGTCGACCGCTCTCGAAGAAGTACACAAAACTTATGGCACAGTTCATAAGACGAGATCAGCCTACCACCCTCAAACAAATGACTTAACAGAGCGATTTCATCGGACACTAGCCAACATGATATCAATGTACATCGGACCATGATAGCTGGGACACAATCTTTCCATTCGTGACGTTTCCGCACAACACCGCTGTCCATCGAACTGCCGGATATTCACGTTTCTACCTTGTCGACGGTCGTGCGCCGACATTGACCATCGACGCCTCTTCCTTAAATGTACCAACAAAAACCTCTGCAACTGTACCAGAACACTTCGTCTGTCGGCTTGATGAATGCCGAACGTGCTCGCCTCAACAGAGACGCCAGGCAACAAAAACCACAAGCAACGTTATGACAGCTCTCATCGTGGCGTCACCTTGAGTCCTGGAGATGAAGTACTACTTGGATTCAATTCAATGTTTATTTACCTTTCAAAGTAGCAAAGATAGGAGATGCCACAAAAGAACTACTGCAGTGAGTAGCTTGACGATGCGACAGCCCCTCCTTGGAAGGAGAGCAGGAGGCAGTGAATAGGACAAACGAATAACAATAATATGAAACAGATTGAACAAGGTGCACAAGAATTATTAATGCACGTTAGCGGAAAAACTGCAGAACATTGGTATAACAGGATATAACACCGAAAAACCTTGATGTGAAAACAGTTTTGGCTAGGTGAAAACAGCAGTAAAAAATGACAACTGCGAAATAAGGCAACGTGTGTACCCATCGCGAACATTGAAAGGGTTTGTACAAATGAAGTGTCTGATAATATGAACAATGTTTCAGGCTATTTGTGTGCACATGTCAGGAACCTCTGTTAATGTTAGGTTTGCAATATCAACGCCATTTTTTGCTGCAACTGGATTAACAGTGATGGTAGCTGGTAACGGAGCAATTGCTTCCCATAGTTTGTGCGACATCTTACCACTTTCTGCTGCTCTGGGCTACGGGTGTTGTATACAACTGCATTTGTTTTAAGATTGGCGAAGTTCTGCAAGGCGTTGTCCTGGTTTTTTGTCCATAGTTTGTAATATCGGAAAAGCCTGTATTCATATAGTGATGGAAGTCATACGATGCGTAATTTCGCAAACAATTGAACTGTATGTGACAAATAAGGCATGTTACAAGTTAGTCTGATAGTTCATTTTGCAGTAGAAATAATTTCATAATATTGGCATTTGTATTTGTGCCCCACACGAGAGCACCATAGTTCAGAGCGAGTTGTCAAGGAGTAGATTTACGGTAACCGGAAACGCTGCACTGTTTCGCCGCAAAGTCCTATAGTACGTGAAAGGTTTTAACCAAGAAATCAACGTGTGCATCCCATGACACTGTAACACAAACATAAATGCCTAGAGTTTTGAAGGATTGAACGTCTTCAATTGATGTACCATTATTAAACAGCGGATGCGTGAGACATTCCATATGACAAAGATGAAACTTCAAGGCTTTCGTTTTCGCGAATTTCAAACTCAGGAGATTTTCTACAGACCATTTCTGAAATAAATCAAAAGTAGCGTTGGCATTATCTACTAAGTCATGACCGGAGCGAGCAGCGAGGAAAATGTTCATGCCATCAACGTAGATGACGTACTTCACCGCCAGATCAACGCTGACAATGTCATTGATGTATACTTTGGGTGCATGTTCCTACTTTTAGAGTGCGTGAGAAGTTTGAATCATACTTCCTTGGGTCTTACGTTATTCGTGAACAAACATCCTCAGTGAGCTATCGGGTCATCCCCGTCAAGGTTTCTTCGGATCGTCGTTACCGTGCTTCTGAGACAGTTCTCGTTTCGCGCCTCAAGCCATTCGTTCGGCGTACCTTTCCCGCGTAGGTCACGGCCGCGCCGGCCGCTCGCGCGAGCGCGGAAATTAGTATGAGAATTATTTATGCGCGTCATCTTCTCATTCACCGTTTGGCTTTGGCCTGTGGGGCTTGAAACAATAAACAAGTGTCTTGAAGAATTTTAGAGTTGCTTCACCATATATATATATTGTCACGTGGTCGTGACGTCGACGAAGGCAGCAGTGAACACGTCCGAGATGAAACTCTTTATTTGGCCGAACTTGTGGCCGAGAAACTAAACGCAATACACTGATAGCGGCGGACAGAACGTCGACCGTCGATCAACTGACAAGCGGTCAAGCGCGTCGGCTTTTATACAGGCGCTATCGAACTTTCCAGCAATATCCCTGGTGGCGGCGTTATCTCTAGACAAAGCTGGAACATTCGCGTGCGGGGCGCAATCTTAACAAACCGATCTACTACAATCGCGGCGCTTCTAGGACACTACTTCGCGGACAGCGTCGAGCGTTGATAACCGTCCCTGCCGGTCAAACCCGAATACATCACAACAAGACAAGAAGTGGGCGTGGCATTGCCCCCCTCTGAAAAAGCATCGTCCCGATGCTTGTGAAAGAACATAGAAGAGAAAAAAAACAAGTGCATACACAAATAAATTACAATAACAAAGAAAAAAAATAGTCCCCAGGCTCGCTAACGCGCAAAAAACGGCTTAAGGCGCACGACATGGACGACTTCAGGTCGCGCACGGCGCCGCTGAGAGTTCGTAATGCCGTCAGGGACAACCTCATAGTCGAGTGCGCCGAGGCGTCGAAGTACCCTGTACGGTCCGAAGTATCGTCGAAGAAGCTTCTCACTAAGTCCCCGTCGACGTATTGGCGCTCATACCCATACACGGTCACCGGGTTGGTATTCCATGTGGCGTCGTCGAAGGTTGTAGCGGCGGCTGTCAGTCGTCTGCTGGTTCTTGATCCGTAGGCGGGCGAGCTGTCGTGCTTCTTCGGCGCGCTGTAGGTAGGTGGTCACGTCGATTTTTTCCTCGTCGCTCATGTTTGCTAACATGGCGTCGAGCGTCGTTCCCGGGCTCCGTCCATAGACCAACTTGTACGGCGTCATCTGCGTCGTCTCTTGCACGGCCGTGTTGTACGCGAAGGTCACGTACAGAAGTATGGCGTCCCATGTCTTGTGTTCGACGTCGACGTACATGGCCAGAATGTCGGCGATAGTATTATTTAGACGCTCGGTGAGGCCGTTGGCCTGTGGGTGGTACGCGGTGGTCCGGCGGTGGCTTGTGTGGCTGTATTCCAAGGTCGCCTGAGTTAGGTCAGCCGTAAACGCCGTACCTCTGTCGGTGATGAGAACCTCTGGGGCGCCGTGTCGAAAGACGATACTCTCAACGAAGAACTTGGCTACCTCAGCGGCACTGCCTTTGGGCAGGGCTTTTGTTTCGGCGTAGCGGGTGAGGTAGTCGGTAGCCACGACGGTGCATTTATTTCCGCAAATCGACGTTGGGAACGGGTCCAGGAGGTCCATCCCGATCTGCTGGAATGGTCGCCGAGGAGGCTCGACCGGCTGAAGGAAGCCTGCTGGTCTTGTGGGCGGTGTCTTCCGTCGCTGACAGTCTGGGCACGTCCTTACGTAACAAGTAACGTCGGCGCCAAGGTGCGGCCAGTAGTATTTTTCCTGGACTCGTGCGAGCGTGCGGGAAACTCCGAGGTGTTCAGCCGTCGGGTCGTCGTGCAGGCCATGCAGAATTTCTGGTCGCAGTCCCGAAGGTACAACGATAAGGTAGCTGGCTCGGGCCGGAGAGAACTTCTTTACGATGTACCGGAGCATATCGGTGTCAGCTCTGTGCCAGCGTGAAAGAAGACGTTGACGTTCGTGTGGTTCGTGCTTGCCGGGTTTCTGCCTGAACCAGCTTGGCTGTCTCACGCCTTCTACAGAATAATAACAAGTGTTTGTGGGAGAACACGCTTGTTGCATTTGGTGGAGGTGCTGGGTAGTCCCCTTCCGCGCCCTGGAGCTCCGCAGCCGTACGCTACCATCCGATTCCAGAATGACTGAGCGCGTCGATCCCTCGCAAGCCTCTTCCACCCCACCGTCGGTCATGTGCTCTGGTGTATTTCGTCTGCGCGACCCTCCAGTCTACAGCGGCACTGAAGACCGTGATGTCGAGGACTGGCTGGCAGACTACGAACGTGCCAGCGCGATTAACAAGTGGGATGACCCTGCGAAGCTGACTCAGGTCATCTTCTACTTGACTGACTTGGCCAACCTATGGTTCATCAACCACCAAGCCGATATCCCCACTTGGTCGGCTTTTAAAGAGACCGTGACGTCGTTTTTCGGTCGTCCAGCTATGCGGAAACTTCGCGCTGAACACGGCCTGCGGGGACGATCTCAACAAATTGGTGAGAGCTTCACGAGCTACATTGAGGATGTCATCGGCCTCTGCATACGGGTGGATGCGAGTATGTCGGAGGCTGACAGAATACGACATATAATGAAAGGCATTGACGATGACGCATTTCAAATGCTTGTGGCCAAAAACCCACAGACTGTAACCGATGTAATTCAGCTCTGCCAAAGTTTCGATGAGCTGCACAAGCAGCGAATTTCTACACGTCGCGCTAACATACAAACAGCTGACCTTTCATCTCTGGGGTCCAGGAGTATTGGTGCTGACTACACCGCATTGCTGCCACAAATTCAGCAATACATCCGTGAGGAAGTTGCTCGTCAGCTCTCCCTTGTGGCCACCATCAACGAGCCCCCCACTGCACTGGACCACTCACTTCGTCGTGCTATCCAGACACAAGTTGCTGAGGCTCTCCCTTCGCCGGTGCCGCCAGCACAAGTTGCTGCGCCGCTTACTTATGCGGAAGCCGTCACCCGAGCTCGTGCCCAAACGACACCCTCTTCGTTCAGCCCAACCACCAACTACTACAGGTCGCCACTTCCGGTACACACGGTAAATGTACCCTTCTCGCCTCCCCGAGCACCTGTGAACCCTTGGCGTACTCCAGATAACCGGCCCGTCTGCTTCGGCTGCGGTATTACAGGGCATGTTGCTCGCTATTGTCGCCGCCGTGGACTCTATTTTCGTGATGCTCAGCCCTCCGGCTACATCCCTCAGCAACCAGAACCTCATGTTACACCTGATGCACCTGACTCCCGCTCACGTCAACCCGAATTGACCTCACGTCGGCCCGACTTCACCTCACGTCGATCTCCTTCGCCCCGCCGCCGGTCTATTTCCCCCATGCTTCGCCGTTCCAACCACGCCCAGGAGGAAAACTAGCAGTCGCAGTTCCTGAGGCAAGAGCTGCGCCACCGACGAAATTTTCAAGGCCTCATCTTTCGCCCCCTAACGAGATTGCTGTGTTTGTCGACGGTTTCGCCACAAACGCTCTTGTCGATACAGGCGCCGCTGTTTGTGTAATCAGTGAAGTGCTATGCCGCAAACTGAACAAAGTGACGACGCCACTGTTTGACCTTTCCCTACGCACGGCGAGTTCGCAGCACGTCAAACCTTCGGCCACATGCACTGCGCGTGTTGTGATTCAAGGCGTGCTTTACATAGTCGAATTTGTCGTCCTTTAACACGCGTCGCATGCAGTTATCCTTGGATGGGACTTCCTTTCCGCTAATGATGCGGTTGTCGACTGCGCTTGTGCACAACTCGCCTTGTCTCCGTTCAGTACCACAACTGTAGATCTCGCTTGCTCGCCCGAAAAGGTGGTTGTCGCTGCTGACGTCGTTGTTTTTAAGAAAAATGATGCCAATCCTCACCTGAATAGTTTTGGTACAACGATGGTCCTGCCCTCCAGGTATTCCACTAGACCCTTCTGTTCCGGGTCGGCTCGCTGTCGTTCGGTGAAGTCTTCGGTACTTATGGCTCCCAAGAAGCTGTCATCATCCTGGTCGTCGGGCGTTGGTGGGTCGACGGGGGGCACGAGACAAGCAGTCGGCGTCGGAGTGTTTCCTTCCGGACTTGTACACGACAGTAATGTCAAATTCTTGAACTCTTAGGCTCCACCGTGCGAGGCGCCCTGAAGGGTCCTTCAAGTTAGCTAGCCAACACAAGGCGTGATGGTCGCTCACAACTTTGAAGGGCCTGCCGTAGAGGTAGGGGCGGAACTTTGCCGTAGCCCAGATGATGGCGAGGCACTCCTTTTCTGTGGTGGAATAGTTGACCTCTGCTTTAGACATAGGCTAGCATAACTGATAACCCTTTCCAGTCCGCCCGTCCGCTGCACAAGGACGGCGCCGAGTCCTATGCTGCTTGCATCGGTGTGAATCTCCGTATCGGCGTATTCGTCGAAATGCGCAAGTATCGGAGGTGTCTGCAGGCGTCGTTTGAGTTCATGAAATGCTTCGACCTGCGCTGTTTGCCACCTGAATTCGACGTCGGTCTTCGTGAGCTGCGTTAGTGGCTCGGCTATTTGTGAAAATTCATTGACAAAGCGTCTGTAATAGGCGCACAAGCCGAGAAATCAGCGCACGGCCTTCTTGTCGGTGGGTGGCGGGAAAGCGGCGATGGCAGCTGTCTTGTGCGGGTCTGGGAGCA
This sequence comes from Rhipicephalus sanguineus, assembly GCF_013339695.2. Classification (NCBI taxonomy): domain Eukaryota; kingdom Metazoa; phylum Arthropoda; class Arachnida; order Ixodida; family Ixodidae; genus Rhipicephalus; species Rhipicephalus sanguineus. The sequence goes on along the minus strand of NC_051186.1, from coordinate 142,006,205 downwards.
CTCCAGTCTTGCTGATCACGTGACCCAAAAACAAGAGCTCCTGGTACGCGAAGCGGCACTTTTCTGGCTTCAGGGTGAGCCCGGAGTTCTTGACTGCTTGAAGTACGGATTGAAGTCTCTGGAGGTGTTCATCGAAGTTCGAGGAAAACACAACGACATCGTCCAAGTAAACAAGGCAAGTCTGCCACTTCAAGCCAGCTAATACAGTATCCATGACTCATTGGAAAGTCTTAGGTGCCGAGCAAAGACCAAAGAGCATGACCGTGAACTCGAACAGGCCGTCCGGCGTTATGAAGGCAGTCTTTTCTCGGTCTCTCTCGTCGACTTCGATTGGCCAGTAGCCGGTCTTGAGGTCCATCGAAGAAAAGTACTTCGCGTTGTGGAGTCGATCTAGGGCGTCGTCTATACGTGGGAGAGGGTACACGTCCTTTTTCGTGATTTTGTTCACGCGACGATAATCGACGCAGACACGTAGGGTGCCGTTCTTCTTTTTCACTAACACTACCGGTGACGCCCGCGGGCTCTGTGAAGGCTGGATGATGGGATGTCGTCGCGTAGCATTTCGTCGACTTGTTTCTTTATGGGTTCACGTTGTCGCGTCGAAACTCTGTACGGGCTCTGACGAAGTTGCCTGGTACTTTCTTCTGTTATGATGCGATGTCTTGCGATCGGTGTCTGGCGAAGTCTGGACGACGATGAAAAGCAGTCCTTGTATTGCAGGAGCAGGGTTTTGAGCTGGTCTTGCTTGACCTTCGGAAGGCTCGGGTTGACGTCGAAATCTGGTTCGGGACTTCGATACGTCGAAGCAGGTTCGGCGGCATCGAAGAGGGCGAAAGCATTGCTGGCAGCCACACATTCGTCGATGTAGGCGACCGTCGTACCAATGTTGAGGTGCCTATATACGTGGCTCAAGTTTGTCAGCACTACCTTTGCTTTACCGTCACGCAGCTCGGCTATACCCCTTGCGATACAAATTTGACGGTTCAGGAGTAGGTGCTGATTGCCCTCGATGACACCTTCAAGGTTCGCATGTTTTTCAGTGCCGACAGAAATAATGACGCTGGAGCGTGGCGGAACGGTCACCTGCTCGTCTATCAGATTCAATGCGTGGTTACCTGGCGACGCGTGGGGTTGGAGCGCTTTGTCTGAGGTTAGTGTTATCGACTCCGACCTCAGGTCGATGACGGCGCCGTGGTCACTTAGGAAGTCCATTCCAGGTATCACATCCCTGGAGCAGTTTTGTAGGATTACAAAGCTCGCAGGATAAGTCCGGCTATTGATGGTGACTCTCGCCGTGCAGACACCAATCGGCGTTATCAGGTGGCCTCCAGATGTCCGGATTTCGGGTCCACTCCAAGCGGTCTTTACGTTCTTCAGCTTGGTGGCGAATGACCCACTGACGACGGAATAGTCGGCCCCAGTGTTGACGAAAGCGGTGACGTCGTGGCCGTCGATGAGAACGTCGAGGTTGCTTGTTCGTCGTCTTGCGTTGCGGTTGGGTCACGGCGTCGGGTCACGGTTGCGCCGGTATGTTCCGCTGCTTCCATGTTGCGTCGTCGGGTCTTCTTTGGTCCGCGAGGTTTCGTCGCCAGGGCTTCGTCGGCTTCGCGTCGTGTTCTGCAGGTCTCGTCGTGTTGTCGCCGGCGGCGGCGGCGGAGGATCTTCGGCATTTCGTCATACAGCAACCGCACCTCCATCGGTTGCTGCCCTTAGTTTCCCGCATATGGGCTAGCAACCGGCCCCGGTTTGGGCGAGTGTACTCCCGGCGATGCGGTGACATGTGGCGGCCCGGCGACGGCGAGCGGAAAGGTCGTCGTTCTTGCCACTGTGTTCCGGTGAAGTAGTCGTCGATGTCGCGAGGCCGTTCGCCTGTCTGCGGGCACGGCGCGTTGACGGCGAATCCTCGTAGCCCCATCTGTCGGTACTGACAGCGGCGGTACGTGTGGCTGGCCTCCCCGCAGTTGTAGCAGAGCGGACGGTTGTCAGGGGCGCGCCAAACGTCGCTCTTCCTCGGCGTGTATCGCTGGCCGGCAGGCGGGCGGTGTGACGTCGGTGCTGGCGGCGATGGTGCCTGGTGGCGGAACTGCTGTGGCGGTGCGGCGTCTTGACGTGGGCGAGGAGGGGGGGAGTTGCGTCGAGCTGCAAAAGCATAGCTCACTGCTTGGAGCTGCGGCGGTGCCGGCTGAGGAAACACCCAGTGACTGTTGGATCTCATCGCGTACAACGTCAGCAATCGACGTCACTTCGGGCGGTGCCAAAGGTGCGAGCTTTCTCAGCTCCTCTCGCACGATGGCTCGGAGCGTTTCTCGCAGGTCGTCGGAGTACAGTGGTTGAACGTCTGCGTACGCTGGTGTCGAGCGGCGATTGCATTGTCGGGTGCGCATCTCCAGCGTCTTTTCAATCGTCATCGCTTCGGAGATGAATTCCTGGACCGTACTCAGTGGGTTCCGCATCAGACCCGCGAACAGCTCCTGCTTTACTCCTGGCATGAGGAAGCGAACTTTCTTGTCTTCCGGCATTTCGGGGTCGGCGTGGCGGAGGAGTCTGGTCATCTCCTCTGTGAAGAGCACCACGTTTCCGTTTGGGAGCTGGACACGGGTTTCCAGTAGAGCTTCGGCCCTCTCCTTGCGGACGACGTTTGTGAATGTGGCGAGGAACCTGTTGTGAAAAATGTCCCATGTTGTCAGGGTTCGCTCTCGGTTCTCGAACCAGGTCCGAGCGGCGTCTTCCAAGGCGAAATATACGTGCCGTAGCTTGTCCTCACTGGTCCATTCATTGAAGACGGCGACGCGGTCGTACGCTTCTAGCCAGCTTTCCGGGTCTTCAAATGACGATCCGCGGAACGTTGGCGGCTCCCTGTGTTGTTGTAGTAGGACTGCCGCGGGCGATGGCACAGGGGCTGTCATTGCCTGTGTCTTCCGGGTCTTATCAGATAGAAGCCCGTACTCTGGTGCTAGAACTCGTTGTCTGCGGCTGGCTCGCTGGTCGGGGTTGGCGTCGACGTCTTCTTTGAGACTTGGGCTGTGTTCACGGCTTGACGGGGGCGCCCGGATCATGAAGAAAAGCACCTCCACCAGAGGTCACGGGGTCGTGACGTCGACGAAGACCGCAGGCGACGTGTCCAACATGAAACTTTATTTGGCCGAACTTGTGGCCGAGAAACGGAAAGTTAATTTACAGCAATACACACTGCATGCACTGATAGCGGCGAACAGGGCGTCGACCATCGATAAACTGACAAGCGGTGAATCGCGTCGGCATTAATACACGTGCCGTCGAATATTCCAGCGTTATCGCTGGTTGTCGCGCAAACTCCGGAATAAGCTCGAGTGTTGGCATCTTGCGCGAAATCTTAACAAAACGATCTACAATAATCGCGAAGCTTCTCGAACAATAAGACGCGGTTGGCGCTGAGCGTTGCTGACAGTCTTTGTGGGCGATAACCGAATGCAGCAAGAGTGATAATAAGAAAGGCACGTGGCAATATATATATATATATATATATATATATATATATATATATATATATATATATATATATATATATATATATATATATATATATATATATATATATATATCCTGCGCGAAGGGTCGCAGGGCCGCGGCGGCTGCATTTTGGACGGAGGCGAAAATGCTTGAGGCCCGTGTACTTAGATTTAGGTGCACGTTAAAGAACACCAGATTGTCAAAATTTCTGGAGCCCTCTACTACGGCGTCTCTCATAATCAAATCATGGTTTCGGGGCGTTAAACGTCAACGATTATTAGTATTACGGGTCGCAGGCTTGAATCCCCGGTCACGCGCTTCGGAAAAAGTTTCTTCCAAAATGGTTTTCGTTATATGTATAACTCAGAAAGAAAAAATACTGAAGAGGAAGTTTTGCCCGAAGCGCGCGACCGGGGATTCGAACCTGCGACCCCTCTCTTCGCGGTGCGCCGTGTTGAAGGACTCAGCCACACAGGCCAGTCGCAGCCGGGGTAGTGGGGGGATCTTACGGAGGTTGCACTTCCCGAAAGGTTTTTCGTACTGCGATGTACCGCCGACCAAAACAGCCACTTCCGCTAGAAATCATCTGCATGTTTCCTAGAATGTCTTTTCACAGCCGAAAAGACGCTTCGATGCGAACATGGCTGATTCGGGCTGGTGGCTGTCCTCGCTAAACCCATGGCGGCACTGTAAGTGGCTGCACAGCGCATGACCGTCAGAAATACCTTGTAAAGAAAGACGTATTGCACGGATTGCAATTTCGAGGCACAGCGACGCGCTGAATAACGTGCTCCGCTCTCCAACACTGAGCCGTGCACCCACGAAGGTGTAACTAGTGTTGACAAGCTGGACGCTCGCGATTAAGCTATAGAGACGCTATTGTAAATACACCGTTGCGGCGGGGAACTCGGATGAGATTGAGAGAGAGAGACGGGAGACGGGAGACGGCGGTGGCACGGCACACTTTATCAAAAAAAAAACAAGAAAAACTAAGTCACACTCAAAATCCACACAATAAAAAAATACATATAACAAAAATTCATCAAAAAAATTCTTAGACAAAACTGACTCTGGCTACCATAACAGTCTGGCCACACTGGCCTGTCAGTAGCGTCCAAAATGGAGCCTTGTCGTGCGCTCGGTGCGGCGTCAAGGTCGATCCTTCGTCGTCCGTGTTGCGTAGCGCTCGCCGTCGATGCTCTCGCTCAGTGCCTGCGGTCGCCGTCGCTAAGCATCGGCCACATGAGCCGTTCATAGACGTATCTACCGGGGGGGGGGCAAGGGGGGCACTAGCCCCCCCCCCCCCCCACTGATAAATGTTAGGGGGCGGAGCCCCCCACTTTCGACAGCGGTCACTGTCGGCTGCGCACTGGGAAACCATTACTTGAGGCGAACTTCTACTTCTACACAGGAATCACTTAATTATATAATGAAATTTGTCCTGTGCTTCTGCTGTGGAGAATGTCTCCAATGTCTCACGACCACGCACTGTAAGTTCTCCTTGGTGCAAGCCGCCTATGCGACGCTTTGCGCTACAGCATTACAGAGAAGACTGGGTAGGGGCTCTCAGCGTTAGAGCACTGTGTCATGATTTTATTCTGCTCTGCCTGACCGGAAATTTGCATAATAGACGACGCAAATACGGGAAAGAACCAGTAGACGTTTCATGGACCGATGAAACGCTGTTCCTGTTTCAGGAAATTCACTTTCTTTCATCGGAAAGGAATAGCATCACCGCTGCTCTGTGTCCAATTTGCTATCACCGTGAGTCGATAAGTGTGTAGAACTGTTGAATGTGAGACGAGGTTTATTGGCGATGCGTTCCTGTGGTGACGCTTTGAACAAACAGAGCGAGTCGGGGCAGAGCACCGTCCAGAAAGATGCCAGCGACCAGCAGCGCGCGGCGAGCGTTCGCGATACTGCTGACCGGCGGCGCGTCTTCTTCTTCACAATTCGCCCCCGCCGAAAAAGAGCCATCCTGGCGACCTAGGAGTCTGGAGGCAGAGGGCTGTGGTATGGCTTGAGACGTGCCACGTGGACGAGGTCACGTCCACGCCGGCGCATGTCGTCAGATGGGGAAACTGGCTCAATGATAAAATTCACCGGGGATGTTTGCTCCAAAACACGGTAAGGCCCTTCGTACTTTGGGACGAGTTTTGAGGAAAGCCCAGGAGTTTGGTAGGGAACAGCCAGCCATACAAGAGATCCAGAGGAATAGCTGGGACTTCGAAGTGAGTCGGCGTTGTTTTCCTTCTGGCGCTGTTGTTCTTGTGATGTAAAGGTGCGCGCGAGTTGGCGGCACTCTTCCGCTTGTCGGGCAGCTTCGGACACAGGTGGGCATTCGGAAGCGTCCGGACGATATGGTAGGAGAGTGTCGATGGTGTGCGAAGGTTCGCGGCCGTACAGGAGGAAGAAAGGTGAGAATCCCGTGGTAGACTGTGTCGCGGTGTTGTATGCGAACGTTATGAATGGAAGAACGCGGTCCCAGTTACAATGATCAGATGTCACGTACATCGCGAGCATGTCACCGAGGGTGCGGTTGAATCGTTCGGTGAGCCCGTTAGTCTGCGGATGGTATGCCGTGGTCCGTCGATGAACAACGTGGCATTCGGAAAGCAGAGCTTCGACGACTTCCGAGAGGAAGGCTCGACCTCTGTCACTAAGGAGTTCCCGAGGTGCGCCATGTCGAAGGATGAATCGGCGTAGGACGAAAGACGCTATGTCCCGCGCTGTGGCACTTGGCAGCGCAGCAGTTTCGGCGTAGCGTGTCAAATGGTCCACAGCGATTATGATCCACCGATTGCCATCCGGTGTCATCGGAAGTGGGCCGTAGAGATCTATGCCGACGCGGTCGAAGGGGTTGGCAGGGCACGGAAGTGGCTGCAAGGCTCCAGACGCGCGTGAAGGCGGTGATTTGCGACGCTGACAGTCAGGGCAGCACTGAACAAATTTTCGTACAAAGTTGTACATGCCGCGCCAGTAGTAGCGATGGCGAATACGTTCATAGGTTTTGAAAACTCCGGCATGGCCACATTGTGGATCGTCGTGGAAGGCAGCACATATTTGTGATCTTAAGCTGCGGGGAATGACCAAGAGCCATTTACGGCCTGCGGGAGCGTAGTTCCGTCGGTGTAGCAGCCGATCACGAATGGCGAAATGGGCAGCTTGGCGTCGGAGAGATCGGGATGCAGGAGTGGTCGATGCTCCAGAAAGATAGCCGAAAAGAGAAGCGATCCATGGGTCACGGCGTTGTTCAGTAGCAACGGAGTCAATGTCGAGAGATGTCACTGAATTTGTGCAGTTCGTTGCGCAGGCCGAGTCTGGAGGTAGAGGCGAGCGGGACAAGGCGTCCGCGTCAGAGTGCTTGCGTCCGCTGCGATAGATGACGCGAATATCGTACTCCTGAATTCGGAGTGCCCAACGGGCTAGTCGGCCAGACGGATCTTTCAACGTGGCGAGCCAACAAAGGGCATGGTGATCCGTTACCAGGTCGAGCGGGCGACCGTACAGATACGGGCGGAACTTGGTAAGCGCCCATACTAGAGCTAAGCACTCCTTTTCAGTGACGCTGTAATTGGTCTCTGCTTTTGTCAGCGTGCGACTCGCATAGGCGACGACGTATTCGGAGTAGCCGGGCTTACGTTGGGCGAGGACAGCGCCAAGGCCGACCCCACTAGCGTCTGTATGCACTTCAGTTGCAGCTGTTGGGTCGAAATGGCGAAGGATGGGAGGAGAGGTGAGCAGACGACGGAGCGTAGCAAACGCGACGTCGCACTCAGGAGACCAGGAGGAGAGGTCTGTGTCACCGCGTAGGAGCTGGGTCAACGGCGACATGATGGACGCGAAATTTCGGACGAAGCGTCGGAAGTAGGAGCACAGTCCGACAAAACTTCGAAGCTCTTTAATGGTAACAGGCTTCGGGAACTCGGCGACGGCACGAAGTTTCGCAGGGTCGGGTAGAACACCGTGCTTAGATACTATGTGGCCTAAGATGGTCAGCTCTCTCGCGGCGAAGCGGCACTTCTTGAGGTTGAGTTGCAGTCCAGCGTTGGTTAGACACGTCAAAACCTGTCTGAGCCGATGTAGATGGGTAGGAAAATCGGGAGAGAAAACGACAATATCGTCGAGGTAGCATAAACACATAGACCACTTGAGGCCACGCAATGTGTTGTCCATGAGTCGTTCAAACGTGGCAGGTGCGTTACAAAGGCCAAAGGGCATCACGTTAAATTCGTACAACCCGTCAGGTGTAATAAAGGCAGTTTTCTCGCGATCAGCTTCAGCCATCGGAACCTGCCAATAGCCAGAACGTAAGTCTAAGGACGAGAAGAATTCTGCTCCTTGAAGGCTGTCAAGGGCGTCGTCGATGCGCGGCAAAGGATAGACGTCCTTTCGCGTCACCTTATTTAAGCGACGGTAGTCGACGCAAAAGCGAATAGACCCGTCCTTCTTGCGAACTAGCACGACAGGAGATGCCCAAGGACTGTGGGATGGTTGAATAACGCCACGGCGTAGCATATCTTCGACCTGGTCGTTGATGACGCGACGCTCTGCAGCAGAGACGCGGTACGGTCTTTGACGCAAGGGCTGGTGCGAACCGGTGTCAATGTAGTGGTGGACTTCCGACGTGCGGCCCAACTGCGGCTGAGAAACATCGAACGAAGTCGAGAAGTGTTGGAGAAGTCGAAGAAGCGCGGCGCGTTCTTCGGCAGTCAGGGTATCGGCGATTGAACTCGTGAATAATTCACTCGACGAGCCCTCCGGTGTTGAAAGGGCAAGAAGGTCGCTCGAGTCATTATGACACGATTCCTCTGGCATGTTCAGAAAGAACGAAGAGTCAAGCTCTTCCACTCGACCGAGACATTCACCGACAAGCAACGTAACCGGTGCGGAGAGGGGCTTGTAAACAAAAATATTGCTGTGGCCGGCAGCGATGTCAAGAGCAGCAAAAGGCAGTAGGACGGCTCTGCGGCTCAAGAAGGTGTCGGAAGGCGTGAACAAGACCGTAGCATCGTTGAGGCCACCGCAAAAGACAGGGACAACGGCAAGTGAGGCAGGCGGAATGTCGGTGTCCTCGCGCACGACGAGTTTAGGCAGCTGAACAAGAGCGTCGTGGAATGGCTCTGCACACAGCGGCGAAAATGCAACTTCAGCGCGTGCACAGTCGATGACGGCATTGTGACGTGATAGAAAATCCCACCCGAGGATGACGTCGTGCGAGCAAGCAGAAAGAACTATAAACTCCACGACGTACATAGTGCCTTGTATGAATACGCGGGCAGTACAGGCTGCGAGAGGTGTGATGTGCTGTGCGCTGGCCGTGCGTAGCGACAGTCCAGAGAGCGGTGTGGTCACTTTGCGTAGGGAAAGGCAGAGCTTGGCGGCTATAACAGAAACGGCTGCGCCGGTGTCTACAAGGGCAAACGAAGGAACACCATCGACAGATACGGCAACTACGTTAGCAGGAGAAGTGCGAGGACTTGGGCAGTTCGAAGATGGCGCAGTTCTTGCCTCTTGAACTGCGGCGTTTAGTTTTCCTGGTTCGAGGGTCCGGGTCGGCGACGCATTGGGGAGAGCGATCGCCGTCGAGGAGATGGTGAGCGGCGCGACGGAAAGGCAGGGAGGTCAGTGTAAGCATCCGGTGGTGAGGGTCGGGTAGGAGATGGGCGCATGGGATGAGCGCCGTATTGGAACGGCCGGATAGCGTCACTGGATGGTTGAAAGCGACGGCGACAATATCGCGCAACGTGCCCTGGAGTACCGCAGGCGTAACAAATGGGGCGATTGTCAGGAGTCCTCCAAGAAGTGCTCACTCGCGGCTCGGCCCAAGATGTAGCAAGAGGTGCAGATTGGTGGGAATATTGCTGCATAGGTGGGTAAGGCTGCTGGGGAGGCCTACGCACCACCTGGGCGTACGTGAGAGGTGAGGCCACGGATTGCATAGCCGGCGCATATGTAAGAGGCGCGGCCACGGACTGCTGATGGTGAGCGACGGGAACGGCTTGAGCGACCTCTTCGGCAATAACAGTGCGGAGCGTTGGCGGCAGACGAGAGGGCGGCTCCTGTGTGAAGGGGACCAAGGAAAGTTGGCGAGCAACTTCTTCGCGCACGAAGTCCTTGATCTCCTGAAGCGTCGGCGAGTGCTCGGGAACAGTACCAAGACTCGAGAGCGAGTCGGCGTGCGATGAAAATGGCCGAGTCAGGGCGCGCTGCTTCCTCAACTCGTCATAACTTTGACATAAGGTGACGACTTCCGAAACGGTGCGAGGATTCCTGGCCAGGAGCATCTGAAATGCGCCATCGTCGATCCCTTTGAGGATGTGCTGAATCTTGTCAGACTCAGGCATGGCGGCGTTGACACGGTTACAGAGATCGATGATGTCTTCAATGTAACTCGTGAACGTTTCAGCCGTCTTCTGTGCTCGAGTGCGCAAGCGTTGTTCGGCGCGAAATTTGCGGACAGCAGGTCGGCCAAACACTTCAGCGAAAGACGTCTTGAAGACTGACCATGTCGGGATGTCGCTTTTGTGGTTGTGATACCACATTTCGGCAACGTCAGTGAGATAAAATACAACATGGGTCAACTTGTCGGCGTCATCCCACTTGTTGTGCGCGCTCACCAGTTCGTAGTTAGTGAACCAGTCTTCTACGTCGGTCTCATCGGCACCGCTGAAAACCTTGGGGTCCCTCAGCCGAGGAACTCCGGTGCCGCTGCCGGACTGGGCGGACGGGGCCGGTTGGTCGACGTTCGTTGTCATGACGGGCGGAAGTGTTCTGCTTCGCAGCTCCAGGTTCAGTTGACGGGGACCCTCAGCACCCTCCACCAATTGAGACGAGGTTTATTGGCGATGCGTTCCTGTGGTGACGCTTTGAACAAACAGAGCGAGTCGGGGCAGAGCACCGTCCAGAAAGATGCCAGCGACCAGCAGCGCGCGGCGAGCGTTCGCGATACTGCTGACCGGCGGCGCGTCTTCTTCTTCACAAATGTTTTAATGCGATAGCGTTAAACGGGGGCCGCTGGATGGCTGGTCGATTGAACATAATGACAAGAGAAACGGAGCGCGATGATGATGGGGCCGGATATCGCTATCGCGTTCAACTCTTAAAGGCGAAGCGTAAGCGTCCCCATTTTTTAGTTGGGCCGCATTGGGGGAGCTAAAGAAATGTTCCGCTTCAGTTTTCGATTAATCTGCTTCGCTTTGCCAACGCCTTTAGATTAACCTAAAAACACATAGGCGCAATGTGATGGCCATGCGGAGGCGCAGGGTCCATAAAGGACCCAAACTCACTCACCCAATAAAGTATTTCCTTCCTTGGCCTTCCTTATCACATGGTCGCTTGCAGCGATGGCGGCGGCCCGGAACAAGGCGAGCAATAAGGCAATCGACTCGAGTACATCGGGAAGCCCAGCTTTCAAGCTTGTCCCGCAACTTGATGCATATACCGACCAGGGAAATGCTCAAGGTCCACGGTTTTCTGGACCAATAATTGTCTGAACGTCCCTAAATTACGATATCGTTAAGAGAGAAGGGCTCCGGAAATTTTGACCACCTGGGGATCTTTGACGTGCACCTAAATTTAAGCGCACTCGCCTCAAACATTTTCGCCTCAATCGAAAGTGCGGCCGCCGCAGCCTGGATTCGATCCCGCGATCGGAGTTTTCAGGACTAGGGAGACTGAAATCACAGCCGGGCGAGTTGGTCCAGAGTCATCTCGAATTGACTTGTGCAAGGCAAAATACAACTCGGAAAGCAAAGAAGCACACACGCGCAGCGCTGTTTATTTCTCTCCCTCTCTCTCAGCAAGGATGAGTTCACAGAGTTGTACACGAGCACGAACAGCTCAACATCGTTATACCGCAACTGCAAATATTGATTACACTCATATCAATCCATCTCGCCAGCTGCTATAAGTAGCCGCTTCCAATGTGATCGGCGGGCAGGCTTCTTGAATTACATTCAGAATGAGACATTGTCCGGCTTTTCTAAAAAAAAATGTTTAGGTATTGTTGAGCATAGTATTGCGCTCTTTAGCGTATGCACGTGTTTTTAACAAGGCCAGATTTGACAGATTTGTAACGTCGCGTAACAAGCACGCCATTTTAAGGTACACGGAAAATTTTTGACGAACGGCGAAAAACCAATGACGAAAAATATGCCGTATTGAAAATAGCGTACTTTGTTATTTTTTATGGAGTCGTGCTTGAGTGGTCATTACGCAGAGGACGGTTTTGGGGTCAGTTGCTGCATCGCGTTAAGACCAGGTGCAGTGTGTATGACCCAGAAAATTTCGACCAGTCATAAGCAGCTAACGGCCAATGCGAAAGGATAAAATGCGGGATATTTTTGCGTTATAATCACCCATATTTTTGTCAAAGAAAATTTGTGCTTACACCGTTTTCATAGGCGTATTTACATGGAGGGGCCGGAGGGCCTTCCAAGCAAAGTAGAAAACAGCGCAATACAACGAAGACAATGACCAGAGGACCAGCGCTGCTCAGCGCTGGTCCTGGTTGGTTTTTCTGGTCTTCTATTATTGCGCTGTTCTACTATATGCAGTTCGCACGCTCGAAGCAAAGTTGCATATAAAAATATGTTTAGTATAAAGAATGTACTACGCCCCTAACACCACAAATTCTTACTTAAAAAGAACTTGAGGTTGACACGTTAACATTTATAGTAATATAATAATAGTACTAATACTAACAATGCGCCAGAAACACCATTTCGACAGGGAACAAACCAGGCAAAATATAAGATATGCAAACCTCAATATCGGTGAGAACGTGCAGTACTAAATACAGAAAAGAAAATAGTCTGTCACTGTTGCCTGCAATAAAAAACGCAATTATTAGTGAGCAACTTCTGGACGTCCGTTAACGAAATTGCATTGAATGATACAAATCTACACTACAGGGGAGGCCGCCATAGGCGTAATTGTATTGATGCATGAAGTTCAATAAAACTTCTGTTGGGCCTAGTTGGTACAGTTTTTCTTAAGTTGAAAACCTCAGCGCAAACCCGCAGGGGCCACAAGGAATAGATAAGACAAGCACAGCGCCAGTACTTGCCTCATCTATTCCTTGTGGCCCCTGCAGGTTTGCGCTCAAGTTTCCATCGAGAACAAAGCTGCGTGGGTAATGTATAGAAAGTGTTGCTTGCAATACTGTTACCTGCATAGCACGTATATGTATGACTGTCCCACTGTATGCTACGTAGGACTGACTGTACTTTGTCTGTAATGTTATTGAAAACTGGTAACCAAATTCGATCTCTGTATATGAAGAACCACATCAAATTTAGTGCGAATGAAGTTCTCTTCGTTCTCTCTGTCTCTCTCTCTCTCTGTCTCTCTCTCTCTCTCTCTCTCTCTCTCTCTCTCTCTATATATATATATATATATATATATATATATATATGTGTGTGTGTGTGTGTGTGTGTGTGTGTACGGCGGACGGAGTGTGGGAGGCTAGCCCCTCCCCCCCCCACTCGCGGAACAAGTTGGTACGCCACTGGAGCCGTTTCTTTCCTTCTTCGGTAACCCGGTCGTCGTTGGCCTTGATGGGTTAGGCCTAACCGTCTTCGGCCTTCTCTTTCGAGTGCCGCCCGGCCAAACCGATGAAGTGGCGCTCCGGGGACTGTGGTGTGGGTTGCCGCCGTCCTGCCAGGAAGGCGAAGTGCTGCCGGTGCATCGGGAGCTGCTGTAATGAGGTGCTGCAGGTTTGGGGAACCTCGCTTGGTGCCTGCCAAGGTGGACGGCTGCCTCCCGGGCCTGTCATGCCGCTCACCGTACTCACCTCGGCTCAGGTCGCGTGCCGCGAGCCCTTCTCGGAACAATCGCTTGCGCTGACGTGGCAGAGGTGCACACCATCGAGGAAGTTTCAATGCCTAGCGCACCATCACCACTTTGCGACATCGGGCACGTGCCTCGTGCCCCTTTACTCATGATGATGGTCCACTGTCTAAGAGTTTTTTTTTCTTAAAAACTGCTCCACTCTTCCTCTTTATGATTTTGGCCTTCTGTCCTGCTGATGACTTGTGATCCATCGTGCGCGGGCTGCCTTATCACTTTCCATCGCCACATATTTTCGCGGTATTCCATCGAGGAACTTGGTGAAGTACGTTTCCAAAACTCCTGTGTCACAAACACGAGTAAGTTTTTTGAGCTGCTGCACTTCTATTTGTGTTCCTCCCTTATAGCGTACGACGACACCCATTATGTGCAAAAGGCAGGCGTGTGTATCGGCTCCTGCCTGGCACCGGTTCTCAGTGATCTTCTGTTGGCACGGTATGATCGTGAATTGTCTGAACGTATGGATAGTTCGGAGGTGGTTGATGTGTTCCGGTATGTGGATGATTTTCTTATTCTTTTTACGTCCACACCGGGGGCATATGGTGAAAATGCCCAAAGCATCATCGGGACCTTCGATCGCACTCTGGGGTCCTTCAAGCTCACCAGCGCATTGTGCTCCGACAACACTATCAGGTTTCTGGACTTGGTCCTGCACTTTCAACACGACCACGTCTGCTGGGAATATTCGCCCCGATCAAAGAAGAGTTTCCTGCCGTTCAGCACCGCCCACTCGAAGTCAGTGAAAACAGGCAATGCACTTTCCGCCATGAGGAATGCCTTATTCCGCTCCTGCGCACATTTGGTGCACCCTAGTTTCTCAAACCAAATTGACAGACTGCTGGCCGCAGGATTTCCACGACAGTTGCTTGTGTAATTGGCTGAGGTGCTACTGACGGAGGTACAGGGGCGTCGTGCTCGGGAGGAACGAGAGCCGAAGATCAATGTGGGAGTGATCCCCCTACGTACACGGTGCTTCACATCGGGTCAAGAAGGCGGCTGGACGTGCCGGTGTCCGTGTGGTGTTTTCTGCATATTTCAAGCTGGGCGGCATGTGTCGCCGTGTGAACGATAGGGAAGGCAGCAGAGCGAGCTGTTCGAAGAGGCACGCCAAGTCATTCACCGAGTGTACGACATGCGTCGTGTACGAGATTCCGTGCTCGTGCGGCAGTGTGTACCTGGGACAGACTGGGAGGTGCATCAATGATAGGCTTCGCGAACATGCCAATTCATTAAGGACTGGTATCGGTAGAAATTTAGCCACTCATTGTGGCAGGCATGGGTGCACCTCCAGTCTGTCTGACGTCACCATCCTAATACGCTATCGTCAAAGGCGCGCGCGGGAGATATTTGATGCCTTTGTCATCCACCAAAGGGGTGATCGATGTATAAGCGTTCCGTCACTCGAATTTCTAGAAAAAGAAATCAGCTATTTGACGTCACGCACGTGACAAAAATCTTGTAACCTTATCGTTTTTTTTTTCACGCTTTCGTCTACTAGTTATTCTTGGTTTCGTTAATAAAAATTTCTGTTGGCAGTCAGCGTCCGTCCGTGTGTCACTTTTCTTCGTCCTGTATTTGCGCTGTTTCTCAGGCTTTAAATTCTTAAAACGCTGACAGAAAATTTTGCGGCCGATATAGCCTGCGGGTCGATTCCCGTGAACATGTGTGCATCATCTGCAAAATATCAACAGCAAATATAGCTTCGAAGGCACTTTAAATGAATTTTGAAGACTGCATGAGCGATCGACGTGAGTGACGCCCTCAAAGCTGACCCTCGGTGACCCCCTCCTTCCCCACGTGACCCCGCTGCAACAAGTTAAGATGCCGTCATAGCCATCATTTTTTGCGGCGTTCGCTCCAGCAGCCTACTTGGTGGCTGCTCACGAACCGAGCGGAAGTGCGTCACAGTTTTGTGTGCTGACGTGTCGAGTGCTGCAGCCGCTATGTGGTGATAGTCGCACCCGGAGGCTTGTCGTTCTTGAAACCGAAAACACTGTTCCGTAATGAGGAGCCCGTAAATAAATATCTGTCGCGCGCTGCAGCAAACAATGTGCCGTATTATGACTAACAGACCCACAGCAACACATTGCAGCAAAAAAACGCGAGGCCAAAATTTTTGTGTCAGTACCCCTTGAAGAATTGGCAATATACTTTCTGTTTGACAACCACTGCTCAGACTTCTCTTTCTAGCTTCTGAGTTTTCGGGGCTTTTGTTTGGCTTTCTATTTCTGGTGTCCTGCTTTCTTTGCTTGGAATAGATACTTTGCTGCACTGGGTGATTAACCCTTCGCAGACCTGGCATATTTCCTAGAATAACATCATATAACGGAACTTCCATGTATTTAGCATTAATTTGCCCTATAAAATAGGGTGTATTCAGTCGTATCTTGGCCTCTGGTAATCTTCTCTCGGATGCATCCACAAATACTACATGTTCCACTCTCCCCGCCAAATCGCTCTCGTTCACTAGACTCTCCCTCACTAACACGGTGTCTCAGAGTGTCTCAACACAGATACTCGTTTGCCGTTTACTTTTTCTTCTACCACTGGCATATCTCCATGTCCATCACTGTACTCTCTGCTTCCTCTTCTGTCATTACTGCACAAGCAGTATTTCCGCCTGGCCTAGGCCTACATTCATCCGCCATGTGGCTCCTTTTTGGCATAGTTGGCAGATCAGTGGTGATTGCTGTCGACTAGCACTTGTGCGGCAGTTCATGAATATGTGCCCAAGTCTGTTGCACAGGAAACACCGCTGTTGTGCCCAGGTTTTACTTAATGGGGCCTCACTGGCACGCTCTCCTTCCTTAGGGTTGGCGCTGTCTCCTTTTTCTAGATTCTTTAACGCCTCAGCCTCTAAAAAATGGTCCGCTTGCTTAGCCATCTCTTGTACCCTGTGTAGCTTTCACTCCTTAAAAAATACAGCTAACTTGCTGATGTAATGGTTTAGAAACTGCTCAGCCACTATTCTGTTGCGGACTCCTTTGTATGTTGTCTCAGTCTCCGACAGCTCAATCCAACGATCGAAATAGTTGGCTAGGCGGCATACAAACTGTTTGCCAGTTAGAAAATCTTCCGACTTACAAGAGCGGAACATTTCGCGAAGCCCCTCGACAGTTAGCCGGAATCTGTATAATAGACTCTTCTTTACAATGTCATAATCCAATGACTCCTATGCTGGCATGTGGCCGAACACGCTCAAGGCCTCTCCCACCAGACAAAGGCTCAAAGAGTTTACCCACTCGCTCTTCTTTCAGCCTTGCCCTACGGCGATTATCTCGAAACGATGCAAATGGGCATCGAGGTCGTCATCAGAGGGCGCCTTGATTTTCCGAGGGCAGACAAGATTGGGTCTGGGAGACGGTGAATTGGCCGACGCCGCCGTGGTAGCGCTCGCATCGCATGCGTCGTCTCGCGCTGCCTCATTCGCGTGCGCTAGCCGCAACTTCAGCTCGAAATTTCTTTCTCTCGCTCTGCTGTTCCAGCATACGTTCGTGCTCTCTTTCCTGTTCTTGTTGAGCATTCTCAAAAATCTCGATCGTCTCCTCCTTGGTCATGCCCACGTCTTCGGCCACGGTTGCCAACTTCTCCCAATCCATCCTCGCAACCCCCGACGATACGTGACTGGGCCAAAAGATGAAAAAATCCTGGACGGGGCTCGACACCCACGAATATTCACGTATCTCGGGAGCGCTTGCAACTCGAATGAGATTGAGAAACAGAGACGGGAGACGGTGGTGGCACGGCAAACAGACTTTATCAAACACGATCCGAAAAACAAACTAAACCACATTCGAAATTCATACAATCCTAACATACATATTACAAATATTCATCAAAATAATTCTTAGACTAAACTGAGCCTCTGGCTATCATAACAGTCTGGCCACACTGGCCTCTCAGTAGCGCGCAAACAAACTGGAGCCCCAATATTTGTCGTACGGTCAGCGCGGCGTCGAAGTCGATCCTTTGTCGTCCGTGTTGCGTCGCTCTCGCTCAGTGCCTGCGGTCGCCGTCGCTAAGCATCCACCACATGAGCCGTTCGTTTCTTTCTTCGGTAACCCGGTCGTCATCGGCGTTGTTGGGTTAGGCCTAACAGTCTTCGGCCTTCTCTGTCGAGTGCCACCCGGCCAAACCGATGGGATGGCGCTCCGGGGAGTGTCGTGTGGGTTGCCGCCGTCCTGCCACGAAAGTAAAGTGCTGCCGGTGCATCGGGAACTGCTGTGATAAGGTGCTGTAGGTCCGGGGAGCCTCGCTCGGTGCCTACAAAGGTGGACGGCTGCTTCCCGGGCCTCTCATGCCACTGCCTCCAGATCCTGGCGCCTGCTGCTTTCGCCGCGAGTGCGATGCTGACTTCTTCCACCTTCCTCGTACGGCGCTCCACCGAACAATGCCCGTTTCTTCTTCTGGGATTTCTCACCTCGGCTCAGGTCACGTGCCGCGAGCCCTTTTCCGACCAATCGCGTGCGCGGACGTGGCAGAGGTGCACACCATCACCACTTTCCGACATTCCGCACCTGCCCTTTACTCATGAAACGGCGCTGGCTGACGAAAGAAACAGCCACGTTCGCTTGGTCCGAAAGCTCCGCCAGCTCCTCCGCCTCTCCGTGGCTTCTTCTTATGGCGTCGCGTACAGACGATTCCACAATTGTGCCCAGCGGAAGATGGCGGACGCGCCCAGTGTGGCCGGAGCATCAAGCATTGTGAATGTCCCCTATTGACAGTGCCGGAATTCAACATGGCGGCGCTAGCGACTTGATGCGGGCGTACGAAGGGCGACATCACTGCCTCGGCAGTGCATTTTTGGGGGAGGGGGTCACACATATTTACAACATCACAGATGGGATTACGCGGCACCCACGAAACCTTAGTTGAAATGCTGCATTGTTGAGTTGTGCCCACTGTGTGCGAGAGCATCCCTTACGTTCGAAAAAGTCGATGCGGGATCTGCTTTCCCAAAGAGCAACATTGCCGGGAAGGATATATTTCTTTGTCCTGTGTCACTCCACATGAACGCCTTTCCGGAAGATATCCCGTACGTAAAGGACGTTCGAGTGCCCTTGTGTGTGGGCTTAAAGCGATGAAATGATCGTGTGCCGCGCGGCCTGGGAATAAAGACATCGATCCGTTCCCATGAGAAAATCGCAGGCGCAGGATGCGTACAACATCTCTTTAGTCGCAAAAATGTTCAAAAAGCCGGGTGAATTCATGTTTGTAAAAGGTTTACTACGTCTTAACAAAACAATTGACAAAATGGCATAGACGTTTCGCCACCTATGCACCCATGCACATCACTGCACAGGACATAGCTTCCACCTAAACTATGCGACGACGTCGGCTCGTGAACGAAGGTGGGGTAAAAGAAAACTCCAGCAATCGTGGTTCATTCGTCTTGACCCATCGGCTTGCAAAGCAACCGCCATCCACTACCAGAGTTTGGATGGATGTATGTAACACTGGTTGATCTGCTCATTTGTTACCAGTGTATTCTGAGAATGCTACCTGCATAGGTGACGAAACGTCTATGTAATCTTGTGAATAATTGTGTTTGATGAGGGTACACCTCTTACAGGGGCGTAGCCAGGAATATTTTTCGGGGGTAGGGGGGAGGGGTGGTTCAACCATACGGGTGTATGTGTGCGTGTATATATACGAAAGCAAAACTGAAAAATTTCGGGGGGGGGGTTTGAACCCCCCTCCCCTGGCTACGCCCCTGACCTCTTACAATCATTTTAGATGCCGGTGACGTGAAGGACTCTGCCGTCACTCTCGCCTCTGTTTAAGAGACCAGCGCGACACATGTGGTTTAGGGCCACCACTAGCCCTGCACTGCCACCGCTAGCCACCAAAAAATTGCTTCGTGCGAACTTCGTGTTTCGTAGCTTAGGCGTGCCACTGGGCGTGCGTTGGATGACATAGAAATAATAACTGGACGTTGCGGAACAAATCTGGGACTGTCCCAACAGAGCGGCGCAGGACTCGGGACACTGTACGAAAATTCGGAACAGTCCTGCGAAATCCGGGATGGTTGGTAATCCTAGTCCCACCGGTGGCGGCGGCACTTATAAGAAGGCGAAATGCAGAAAATATGTTTTTTTATCTGTTAGACCGTTTTTAAAGTGCATGTAGGAGAAGTACATCTACTTTTCTATAATTAATATGGTGCCGGCAGTCATGGTGTGCGTGATGGTTATGTCATGGCTTCAGAACTTATTTCTAAATTGATTGCTTATTCAGTTTTGGCGCAGTTGTTTTGCGATCCAGCACCTGAACAAGAAGCGAACACCATGCTGGCGTTTCATAAACGCTTTGTCTGTCGTTTCTCTTCAACACTCATCCGGAAAACAAAAACTAAATAAAATGGCAAACGTTTAGCATATAGCCTGGATTAACCCATTGTAGGACAGTGGTAGAAATTAGTACCACTTATTTGTTCTGTTTTAATCACACATAATAAAAAAATGGCACCAATCTTAGTGATGGTACCATCTACCGTGGTATAGAAGGCTATTTTATGTTTTTACTGCGCTACGACATGTGCTGCGGAGAGGAATGCACCTTGATTATTGCTCGCTATCCACTGCAGTGCCATCAATGAGGGCCTTGAAAACATCGCTTCGATCAACATGCCTGTCAAGTCTCCAATTTTACTCGTTTGCTAAACAGAACCTAGTGATTCACTTGGAACGAAGAAAGACATTCTTTCTGCCCTTGTTATTAGGTTTGCTTCAACGAACCATCTTTGGGCGTGATATTGGTTGATGGTTTTAGTTCTAATAGGGCACGTATCGCACCGGTACTGTTGCGCAGACGCAGTATTTCGATCTTTATTCTAGCGAACATTTTATTTGCACAAGCGGCGTCAATCGCAGTCCGCATTGGGTGCAGCTGATTACTGTAGTCACGAAGTCCCGTTGTCTGATGCATACCTGTCGCTGGTCGCCTTCGCGTATGCTCGGCATGAATGCAAAGTAGCTATCTGTGCAGCGAATACCAAGTTCCGCTGTGCATTTATTGCTTAAAAATATTCGAACAGTGAACAGCCCCAATAAATTTAACAACAATGTTTCTGCTGAGAAATTTTTTTTGTTCGGTACCGCCTGAGGACACCGCTACACGTATGTACCACTTTTTTCTCGGAATCTATTCTGCCGACTTCCTTGAAATGGTGTCAAACATTTTCTTGAGCGATCCTAGATGTTGTTCTGCAGATTTTAAGAAAACAATTTTTTTTTTAAGATAGTGCCTCAAAAATTGTAAATGAAGCGCTACGTTCATATTTGAATTCTTTTAGCCGAAAGGATCGCTGCAGTGCGTGCTTACTATTTTGATTCTTCAGGATAAGTCCTGCGTGCCGTTCCTCAAGAACTTTCTGCGCCTTGTGACGGAAGAGACGCACCGCGCCGTTCCTGGTTCCCTGGTCATCTGGTACGACAGCGTAACGCGAAATGGCGAACACACACCGCAGAACGAACTCAACGGGAAGAACGTCGCCTTCTTCGATCAGTGTGACGGCATTTTCCTCCACTACGACTGGAATGAGGAGATGCTCCAGAGGACGGCACGGTATGCACGCGACCGCAAGAGTGACGTTTACGTTGGAATCGATGTGTTCGCCCGGGGCACGGACTACGCAGGAGGATTCGAAACGTCCGTGGTAGGTCACTTTCGGCTATTTGCACGGATATGTTCTTACTATGATTGCCGCCAGATCTCGGAAGCGTGGAAGCACGGTTTTCTGCAGTATTACTCATAGATATTTTCATCTAGCGAGTCGGACGTGATATTGAAGGAGCGTATGCTTGGACATGTTGGTAAGTCATGTTAACTTTTATAGCGCACAATAACACCAACGACTCAGAAGAACAACGCGGACAGAGCACTGGCTTCCAACATTTGTTTGATTTTTCTAAGCGGGATATACATATATATGAATAAAAAAGAAGACACGGAGAAAAAAATCACAGCATATCCACGGAGTGAATGATGATGAGTGGGCGAAGCTGCGGAGGTTCATCGGTAAACCGTGAATCTTCCGTGAATTCTGCCCAGTACATCATCACCGACGTGAGATCGGGCACGTTTATATAAAGGTTCGATGAGTTATGACGACTTGCAGCTCACTTTAATTTTACATGTACGCTGTGAATTTTCATTGTTTAGAAAACCATTGCTTTAGAAAACACCTTGCGTCTTTCGTTAAGCAGCTGGCGTCTTTTTCGTTTTGCTTTAGAAACATCTGGCGTTCTTTCGTTTTGTTTTTACAAAACATCTGGCGTCTTTCGTTGGTTTATTTCATCAATCAACGGCGTTTTGAACAAAATTTTTATTGTTTAATCACGCACAGGAGAAATCTCACCAGGCACTACCTTGGAGGTAAAGAATGGCTGCTAATGGGAATGAGAGACAGAAGAAGTCGGCTTTTAGCTAACACTTACACTTCTACAGAGACAGAAAAATTCGGCTTTTAGTTAACGCGCACGCTGCGAATTTTTTATTGTTCAACAACGCACAGGAGAAATCTCCCACCGGCACCACCTTGGAGGTCAAAGGGTAAGACTTGTTACTCACTACTACGAGCACGACGAGGGACGAACGGGTGCCGCCTTAAGGAGCTTCGCCCCTAAAACAGAATGATTTCTTAACGTTTCGGCCGTGGGACCGGCCTTCGTCAGAATAACCTACTATTTTGATGAAGGCTGGTTCCACGGTCGGAACATTAAGAAACCAATCTGTTTTTCGACTAGTGCCTTCTCTCTCTCTCTCTGTATATATATATATATATATATATATATATATATATATATATATATATATATATATATATATATATATATATATATACATAACAACATTTATTCTGAGCTTTCAGCCGGGGACCGGCCTTTATCAAAGAATGCATTCGTACATGGCGTACGGGTTTAAGTACAGATTTTGTCAATGCATAGATGTAGACACACCATCGTGATTCGTTGGACTATGACATGGGAGGGGCCAGAACAACAACAACAGCAAACAAATCCCAGGGAGAGAGCGACACGCATACAAGATGACACACACAGCATTGCACTCTGTGAAGAGTGGAGTATAGGCGGGGTCAGAACATACACAAAATAAATAACAAACAGCGAAACGAACCTACGTGTGTGGTTCGGAACGAGAGGCGGAGGGGGAAAAAAGAAAAAAATGACAAAGATGCGAACGCACTTACCACGCTAAATGGGGAGTCCCATCAACTACGGGACTAAAGGAGAATACGCGCACGGACGCGGGATGTAAACGTGCCGCACGCGTTTCCTTGCTACCTTCAAAAAGCGCGTCAAAAGCAGTTAAGTGTTTGCCCATCCATGCGCCTTTTAGAGAAGGGGGTTCGGTACGGCTTTTGAAGTTGACCGGTCTCCGCGGGCATCTTCAGGTGCTCGCGGTAATGACCATAGCCCTCCCTCAAAAAGAAGGATACGACTGGCCGGTGAACAAGATTGAGGACAGCTGCTGTTAGGCGCAATGTGTGGGCACATGACATATTTCTTTCAATCAAGAGACATGATAAACATATACATATACATGTACATATCCGTACATGCACACACACATATAGATACATACGGATATACATACACATGCACATACGTACTCATATGAACCAACAACTGATGTTCAAGCGAAAAAAAAAAGAAAAAGAAAAATAGGGGGGGGGGGGTACCGCATTCGTACTTGCAGGAAGGGGGGAACGAGCACGCACGTAATACCCGTAATCACAGTACCAAACTTAATGACATATGTATTTATCTAGAAATGGGTCCAGGCTCGAATAGCACAATGCGCGACGTGTGTAATCACATGTGTACATGCATGCACATCAGGGTAAACGGATGCTTCAAATTCTGCATCCCGAGTACAAAAGTTTCTTGGGAATCGGTCACCTAGTTGCCGGCAGAATCAAATTTTTCGGGTTCGTTGCAGGTCAAGCATGATAGTCGGCCTATGCTTTCATTTATGCCACCAGAGACACTGTTAAATTTGTGGATCAGGTATGATTCACGAGCCTCCCGGTCATAATGGGTTTTGAAATTGGATTGGAGTACCGCCGCGGAAAATGTATGGAAGGGGTGGCCAAGGTTATTAACATGTTTAGATAGAGGAAGGTGCGGTAGAGCCTTTACGTGTGCTCTGTGATTATTGATTCTCATCCTGAACGCAGTCTCAGTTTGACCAATGTACTGTGCATGGCATAAGGTGCACTCGAGAAGGTAGATTATGTTCGCGCTGTCACAGTTGAAGTTGCCTCTTATCTGATAAGAAAACGAAGACGAGTGCGCCTTATGCCATGCACAGTACATTGGTCAAACTGAGACTGCGTTCAGGATGAGAATCAATAATCACAGAGCACACGTAAAGGCTCTACCGCACCTTCCTCTATCTAAACATGTTAATAACCTTGGCCACCCCTTCCATACATTTTCCGCGGCGGTACTCCAATCCAATTTCAAAACCCATTATGACCGGGAGGCTCGTGAATCATACCTGATCCACAAATTTAACAGTGTCTCTGGTGGCATAAATGAAAGCATAGGCCGACTATCATGCTTGACCTGCAACGAACCCGAAAAATTTGATTCTGCCGGCAACTAGGTGACCGATTCCCAAGAAACTTTAGTACTCGGGATGCAGAATTTGAAGCATCCGTTTACCCTGATGTGCATGCATGTACACATGTGATTACACACGTCGCGCATTGTGCTATTCGAGCCTGGACCCATTTCTAGATAAATACATATGTCATTAAGTTTGGTACTGTGATTACGGGTAATACGTGCGTGCTAGTTCCCCCCTTCCTGCAAGTACGAATGCGGTACCCCCCCCCCTATTTTTCTTTTTCTTTTTTTTCGCTTGAACATCAGTTGTTGGTTCATATGAGTACGTATGTGCATGTGTATGTATATCCGTATGTATCTATATGTGTGTGTGCATGTACGGGTATGTACATGTATATGTATATGTTTATCATGTCTCTTGATTGAAAGAAATATGTCACGTGCCCACACATTGCGCCTAACAGCAGCTGTCCTCAATCTTGTTCACCGGCCAGTCGTATCCTTCTTTTTGAGGGAGGGCTATGGTCATTACCGCGAGCACCTGAAGATGCCCGCGGAGACCGGTCGACTTCAAAAGCCGTACCGAACCCCCTTCTCTAAAAGGCGCATGGATGGGCAAACACTTAACTGCTTTTGACGCGCTTTTTGAAGGTAGCAAGGAAACGCGTGCGGCACGTTTACATCCGGCGTCCGTGAGCGTATTCTCCTTTAGTCCCGTAGTTGATGGGACTCCCCATTTAGCGTGGTAAGTGCGTTCGCATCTTTGTCATTTTTTTCTTTTTTTCCCCTCCGCCTCTCGTTCCGAACCACACACGTAGGTTCGTTTCGCTGTTTGTTATTTATTTTGTGTATGTTCTGACCCCGCCTATACTCTACTCTTCACAGAGTGCAATGCTGTGTGTGTCATCTTGTATGCGTGTCGCTCTCTCCCTGGGATTTGTTTGCTGTTGTTGTTGTTCTGGCCCCTCCCATGTCATAGTCCAACGAATCACGATGGTGTGTATACATCTATGCATTGACAAAATCTGCACTTAAACCCGTACGCCATGTACGAATGCATTCTTTGATAAAGGCCGGTCCCCAGCCGAAAGCTCAGAATAAATGTTATGTTTTTCAATGTGACTAGTTTTCTTTCATATAATTAAACCAATAGCCAGGAGCATTCTTTCGAAACCTTATAACAATGGCTATCGGCTCTGTCACAGCGTCTAACATCAGTTTTAAATTTCCCAAGTATATAACAGCGTCTGTCGTCATCGGCGACTCGCAGTGCAAATACATGCACAACCACTTCGATCCTGGACGTAAAGGAACGCCAGCTTTCATCGCACAATCCGGTGCAGGAATCCAAGACGCCCACTCTCTCCTAGACTTCGTGCCCAAGACGACAACCTCCATCGTCCTCCATGTCGGCACCAACGATGTGTCTAAAATCTCGGCCGAAGAGGCCTTCGAGAGGTATCGGACTTTCTTGGACAAAATCGCGCGCGACTGCCCTAACATCAAGACTGTGTATGCTACACTGGTGCTGCCCCGCTCTATCAACTGCCGCCGGGGTAGAGTGAACCACCGATTTGTCCAGAGGTGCAACAGAGAGGCCTGCCAGTTAAACAACCTACTTCGTCGGTACTGCAGGAAAACAAAGGGACTCTTCTTCCTCGACCGCGGTTTTGAGTGGCTTCCGCCTTGTCGCGTGCTGGCCGCTGATGGGCTTCACCCGAGTTTCGAGGGTGTGGCACTTATGGCAAGCCACCTGCAGCAGACTCTGCGTCGGACGTATGGCCGAACAGACACGACGTGGCAGGACCATTTCTCGGCCGCAACATCGGACGCGCCAGCACCGGCACCAACATCGGCCACCTCAGCAGCACCAAAGGCTCCCACATCGGACGCGCCAGCACCGGCACCAACATCGGCCACCTCAGCCGCACCAAAGGCTCCAACGACCGCCTCAGCGTCAACGCGGAATGAACGTGTTGGGAGTACTTTTGCGGCGATTGTGCGGACCACCCCCAGAAACTGACTAGGTGAAGACGAAAAAGGTGACCCTTGTGTTGATAACTTGCCTCCAGTGTCGCGAGAGTTTTTAAAGGCCAGAAAATTACTTGAAAAAAGAATCAGATATCAGTCTCATGTGAAAACTTTAAATCTGTATCACACGCATGACGTTATTCCAAAAGGTCTGCGTATTAGCGTCCAACCAGCCGCGTCAGACATGCCGTCAGACCTCAAAGCTAGGTGGGCAGAGTGCCTTCACGGAGCATCGAGACAGCTTTTAGACATAGTTATTCAGCGTGACAGTTCTCAACTACAACTTCTTCTTAGCGAGGAAAAAATTCACTGAGCAAAATTGCTTGACGACCTCTGAAATCCTTCCTTTTAGAAAAATTCACAAAAGACAAAGAGAACCAAATGGCAACAACAAAGCGGAAAAAGCTTCTTCGGGACGGAATAACTCAGCCTCCTGAAACAGTGCAATCTTCTGGGTTTCGACATTCTCCGGTCCAAAGGGGGGTTCCTGGTGACAATGCGTCACAACCCAAACAGTGCAATATAGTAAATCTTTCCGACATCCCACTCACGGGTGATGAACAGCGTGTTTTATCAAAAGGCTTAAGTTTTTGTCCCGCAACTGGCAGATTGGACGAGTTTCAACTCTACAAGGATCTTGATAACTTCGCGCGCACACTGAGGCTAAACGAGTACTACTATGGCAGAACACAGGAAACGAACATTGACATTAGGCTACCATCACTACGTCATCGGACTCCTCCATCCCAACGGGATAAATGCTTAGACATCTACATCAAAGCAGTCCAACGTGACATTCTATCCGAATACGGGAACCAATCGCCATACCAAAAAAATCTCTCTAAGAGTGAGGAGAAGGCACTACAGGGTCTAAGCGAACGTTCGGACATAATAATCAAGCCCGCTGACAAAGGTGGTGCGATTGTTATCATGAACCAACAGGACTACATTAGTGAGGCCCGCAAACAGCTAAGCGACACTTCCTTCTATAGTTTAACTGATACCGATCAGACGACTCACTTCAAAAGCGAAGTGCGCCAGACATTGGCGACACTTGTGAAAAACAAAAAGATTACCGAAAAAACTGCAGCGTCACTTCAAGCTTTAAGTCCAGTTCCTGGAAGATTCTACATGCTTCCCAAAATACACAAACAAGGCAATCCAGGCAGACCCATTATTTCTGGCATAGGAACAGTAACTGAACCAATATCCAGTTTCATCGATAGCCTAATCAAAGACATTCCTCCAACATTACCTTCCTATGTCAAAGACACCAACCATTTTCTGGGTTATACCTAAGGATAGTCTGCTGGTTACACTTGACGTCTCATCTTTGTACACGAACATTCCTCATTCGGATGGCATTCAATCTGTTGTTCAGGCGTACGAAGATTCACCCCAGAACAGTTCAATTGACGGCGAAACTCTCAGAACACTTCTGAAGCTCGTTCTGGAGATGAACAACTTCGAGTTTAACAACACGCACTATGTCCAAACTAATGGAACCTCGATGGCAACAAAGATAGGCCCCAACTATGCCAATATTTTTATGGGCAAACTTGAGTCTGATTTTTTAAGGAGCACCCCATTCCGACCCCTTTTTTATCGAAGGTTCATCGATGATATCTTTCTCATTTGGTGCCACGGGGAAGACAAACTCAGGAATTTCATAAGTGCTTTCAGCAATGCCCACGAGAATATTTCATTCTCCCATTAATATTCGGCCTCTACCATTAACTTCCTTGACGTTTCAGTGAAAATATCAGACAATAAGCTCGTGACCTCAGTGTATAGGAAGCCAACCGACCGACACCAATACCTTCATTTTAGCAGCAACCACGTCAAGCACTTTAAACTCGGCATACCGTACAGCCAGTCTCTTCGGTTTAGGCGTATTTGTTCTGACCAGGCCGACTTCGCCTCCAACTGTCAACAACTAAGCACTGATCTCACACGGCAACAATACCCACAGTCTGTCATCAACGATGCTATTAGGAAATCTGAAAAGAAGGACCGCCGCCACCTGATAAAGAAGACAGAATCCGAACCCGCAAATACTACTCCTAATCTCATTCTAACATATTCAGCTTCCCCGCCTAACATAAACCGCATCCTCAGAAGGCACCACAACATTCTACTTGAAAGCGACAAGTTACGATGTGTTTTCCCGGAACCTCCACGCGTTGTCTACAGACGGGCGAAGAACATTAGAGATATTGTAACGTCCTCTAAAGTCAACACTCCTGAATTCACAGGCAGCGGCCCCTGCAACAAGCCTAGGTGCAAACTCTGTCCAATGATGAACAAAGTGTCCACCGTCACAAGTACCGCGTCTTCGTTTTCTTATCAGATAAGAGGCAACTTCAACTGTGACAGCGCGAACATAATCTACCTTCTCGAGTGCACCTTATGCCATGCACAGTACATTGGTCAAACTGAGACTGCGTTCAGGATGAGAATCAATAATCACAGAGCACACGTAAAGGCTCTACCGCACCTTCCTCTATCTAAACATGTTAATAACCTTGGCCAACCCTTCCATACATTTTCCGCGGCGGTACTCCAATCCAATTTCAAAACCCATTATGACCGGGAGGCTCGTGAATCATACCTGATCCACAAATTTAACAGTGTCTCTGGTGGCATAAATGAAAGCATAGGCCGACTATCATGGTTGACCTGCAACGAACCCGAAAAATTTGATTCTGCCGGCAACTAGGTGACCGATTCCCAAGAAACTTTTGTACTCGGGATGCAGAATTTGAAGCATCCGTTTACCCTGATGTGCATGCATGTACACATGTGATTACACACGTCGCGCATTGTGCTATTCGAGCCTGGACCCATTTCTAGATAAATACATATGTCATTAAGTTTGGTACTGTGATTACGGGTATTACGTGCGTGCTCGTTCCCCCCTTCCTGCAAGTACGAACGCGGTACCCCCCCCCTATTTTTCTTTTTCTTTTTTTTTCGCTTGAAAATCAGTTGTTGGTTCATATGAGTACGTATGTGCATGTGTATGTGTATCCATATGTATCTATATGTGTGTGTGCATGTACGGATATGTACATGTATATGTATATGTTTATCATGTCTCTTGATTGAAAGAAATATGTCATGTGCCCACACATTGCGCCTAACAGCAGCTGTCCTCAATCTTGTTCACCGGCCAGTCGTATCCTTCTTTTTGAGGGAGGGCTATGGTCATTACCGCGAGCACCTGAAGATGCCCGCGGAGACCGGTCGACTTCAAAAGCCGTACCGAACCCCCTTCTCTAAAAGGCGCATGGATGGGCAAACACTTAACTGCTTTTGACGCGCTTTTTGAAGGTAGCAAGGAAACGCGTGCGGCACGTTTACATCCCGCGTCCGTGAGCGTATTCTCCTTTAGACCCGTAGTTGATGGGACTCCCCATTTAGCGTGGTAAGTGCGTTCGCATCTTTGTCATTTTTTTCTTTTTTTCCCCTCCGCCTCTCGTTCCGAACCACACACGTAGGTTCGTTTCGCTGTTTGTTATTTATTTTGTGTATGTTCTGACCCCGCCTATACTCTACCCTTCACAGAGTGCAATGCTGTGTGTGTCATCTTGTATGCGTGTCGCTCTCTCCCTGGGATTTGTTTGCTGTTGTTGTTGTTCTGGCCCCTCCCATGTCATAGTCCAACGAATCACGATGGTGTGTCTACATCTATGCATTGACAAAATCTGTACTTAAACCCGTACGCCATGTACGAATGCATTCTTTGATAAAGGCCGGTCCCCGGCCGTTCATATATTTAAACCAATAGCCAGGAACATTCTTTCGAAACTATATATATATATATATATATATATATATATATATATATATATATATATATATATATATATATATATATATATATATATATATAGAGAGAGAGAGAGAGAGAGAGAGAGAGAGATAAATTGTAAAGGCGTTTATTAGCGGGCACTCGGCGACGATATACGACAGCGACAGTCAAGGCGGTGCCGACTGTCAGCACGAGCTGCATTCAGTCCGAAAGGAGTCAAAGAGGGCGACCCACTAGACGGCGCTCGAAAAAACGACCCATTACAGCGTTCGAACGCTTCGCTACAATTACCCCCGGTACGATAAGGGAGCCGCCTGGCGACCTAGCAGCTTGGTACTATTGCCACGCCCACATCTTGTTTTATTTTGATGTTTTTTCGGTTTGACCAGCAAGGACGGTTATCAACGCTCGACGCTGGCCGTGAAGCAGTGTTCGAGAAGCTTCTCGATTGTAGTAGATCGTTTCGTTAAGATTTCGGGCCGCACGCGAATGTTCCAGCTTTATCGAGAAATAACGCCGCCACCAGCGATATCGCTGGAAAGTTCGATAGCGCCTGTGTAAAAGCCGACGCACTAGATCGCTTGTCAGTTGATCGACGGTCGACGCTCTGTTCGCCGCTATCAGTGTATTGCTGTAGTTTGACTTTCAGTTTCTCGGCCACAAGTTCGGCCAAATAAAGAGTTTCATCTCGGACGTGCTGACTGCTGCCTTCTTGGACGTCACGACAACGTGACACTATGAGCGGGTCATGGTAGGGCTTCAGGCGCTCCACGTGGACAATGCCGCGCCCTCGACGGCGCATGTCCGAAGATGGTTCAATGGGCTCGATCAGGTAGTTGACCGGGGATGTGCGTTCGAGGACACGGTACGGGCCTTCGTATTTGGGCAGTAGTTTGGAAGAGAGGCCAGCTGCAGTGGCAGGGACCGAGAGCCATACGAGCGCTCCAGGGAGGAACCTGGGCGCAGAAGTGGTGGTGCCATCACGAATGCTCTTCTGCCGCTCTTGATCATGCGTATTAAAGTTCCTGGAGAGCCCGCGACACTCCTCAGCAAGTCTGACTGTGGCAGAAATAGGCGCACATTCAGATCGATCCGGCTTGTAGGGAACGATTGTGTCTATTGTGTCCGCGAGTCGATGCGAGTCGATCCACTCTGCGGAGCAGAGTGGATCGACTCGCATAGATTAGAACGCAGACTTCGGGGTATTACTAGTAGCCACTGGCGGCCGTCGCCGTTGTAATTGCGTTGGTGGAGCAGGTCGTCGCGAACGGCGAAATGGTGGGCTTTACGACGCAACGCGCGAGTGGATGGTGTGGCCGATGGATCAGTCAGCAAGTCTATCAGTGAGGCAATTCATTGATCCTTGCGCTGTTCGGTAGCATTGGTGTGAATGTCGATGGAAGAAATGGCAAAGTGAGTCACTGAGCTGTGGGCATTGTGGTCAGGCAAATGATAGCGCGACAGGGCGTCGGCATCAGCATGCTGGCGTCCGTTGCGATACAGCACGCGGATATCGTATTCTTGCAGGCGAAGTGCCCAACGGGCGAGACGGCCTGAGGGAACCTTCAATGACGACAACTAGCACAATGCATGATGGTCGGTGACGACATCAAATGGGCGACCATACAAATAAGGTCGGAACTTCGTAAGGGCCCAGATGATTGCCAGGCATTCTTTCTCCGTAACGGTGTAGTTGGTCTCGGCTTTAGTAAGCGTACGGCTTGCATATGCCACGGCATATTCCGGGAACCCAGGTTTTGCGCTGCGCAAGGACAGCACGGAGGCCAACACCGCTGGCGTCCGTGTGTACCTCTGTAAGGGCCGTAGGGTTGGAGTGGCGTAGTATGGGTGGAGACGTTAACAAACGACGGAGCTTTGCGACAGGGTCGTCGCACTCTGACGACCACGAATTGAGGAGTCCGTTGCTGCCAAGGAGCTTCGTCAGTGGCGATATGATAGTCGCGATGTTTCAGATGAAGCGCCGAAAGTAGGAGCATAGTCCTACGAAACTGCGCAGTTCTTTGACGGACATAGGTCTGGGGATCTTTGTTACGGCCCGAAGCTTGGCTGGATCGGGGAGAATTCCGTCCTTGGACACGACGTAGCCTAGTATTGTCAGCTGCCGTGCTGCAAATCGGCACTTCTTTAGATTAAGTTGTAGCCTGGCGTCGCTCAAACGCGTCAAAACATCCCACAGGCGTTGAAAATAAGTGGCGAAGTCCGAGGCTAATATCCACAGCATACCCACGGGGTGTATGATGAATAGTGGGGCGAAGCTCCGGAGGGAATCATCGGTAAACCGTGAATACTCCGAGCGAAAGTGAAAGCGCGCCAACAGCGAGCGCATTTTATTACAACGGTCGCCCTAGCGTACGTGGCCGCACTAAATCGAATGATTGCCTTCCACCAATGACCATAGGTCGGCAAAAAATGTGGAACTCACTCAGACTCACTCACGAATCAAATCAAATCAAATCAAATCAAATTTTATTCCGGTGTACAGCGAACACTGTATACCGAGGAAATTGGGCTAAAGGTGTGTTAATACACCTGACGAGGGCCCAACTTCCCTACGGTAGGCACATGTTGCAGCATGAATTTCATAGAAGTGTTACATAGTGATGGGGAACATATCTTACCCTTAGGGCTCACTCGGACTCAGATTCACCAAACTTTTCCTCATCCGGACTCACTCGGACTCAGACTCACTATAATTTTTCTCAACCGGACTCACTCGGACTCAGACTCACCAAAATATAATTCACCCGAACTCACTCAGACTCAGACTCACGGCTCGATCTGAGTCTGAGTGAGTCTGAGTGAGTCGACTCATGAGTCCGTTAGCTTATAGTTAGCCTTTTTCTACCATAATGTCAATGCCCTTTAACGCCAATATCTCGCATAATCGGTGCGCTACTTAGCATCTTTTGAGCTCGTACCTTCAAATACCAGTTATCTGAGTTTGCAGTTCAGTAAGGACCTTTTTATTGAAAGAGATGACTCACACGAGATATTTTTATGAGTAACTTCCCGTGAAAAAGTTTGCAAGGGGGAGGTCAAGGCACTTCCTCCCCCTCTATCTCCTCAACTCACGCCTCTGATCAATAAATATTGAGTTGACGTATGAACGGTAGCGCGTTGAAGTATGTGGGACTATACGTGAGTATAAACATGAGCCGCCATAAGGCTGATAGTAATGCTGAAGTAGAGTAGATAGGACCATAGGTCCGCAAAAAATGTGGAGCTCACTCAGGCTCACTCATGCAAGATATTTTGCCCTTAGGGCTCACTCGGACTCAGATTCACCAAAATTTTCCTCAACCGGACTCACTCAGACTCAGACTCACCAAAATTTTTCCCAACCGAACTCACTCGGACTCAGACTCACAAAAACTTCACTCACCCGGACTCACTCAGACTCAGACTCACGTCTCGATATGAGTCTGAATGAGTCTGAGTGAGTCGACTCATGAGTGAGTTCGCCGACCTATGCCAATGACACGCGCCATATGTGAATCTTCCGTGGATTCTGCCCAGTACATCATCAACGACGTGAGATCGGGCGTGTTTATATTAAAGGGTCGATGAGAGTCATGGCGACTTGTAGCTCACTTTAATTTTACATGTACACTGTGAATTTTTATTGTTTATTCACGCACAGGAGAAATCTCACACAGGCACCATTATGGAGGTCAAAACTCACACCATCTCCCGCTAAAGGGGACCATGAGGCGATGCGAAGCAGCGTTTCGGCATGTAGAGCCCGCGTTTCAGAGGGGGAGTGGAGAGGGGAGGGGAGAGATGCAAATGGGAGAGGGGAGAGAGGGAGCGGGGGAGGGGAAATGGGAAGTGGGGAGGGGAGTCGAGAGAGGTGCGTGGAGAGGGCTTGCGCATGCGCAGTAAGGGTGGTCACTCCGCACACCACCACCGGATTGAACTCCGCTATAAGATGGATGGATGCTATGAGCGTCCCCTTCATAACGGGGCGGTGACATGTCTGCCACCAGGCTCGAAAAAAAAACCTTCCTTATGTCATGTTGGCCTAATACCTTATCTCCATTGATTAAATCTGCGTTATTATACCAAAAAATATAAATTCACGGTCCATCTCTCTGCCGCTTAAGGCAGAATGACCTTATTTTTCCCCATTGCTTTTTTTGTACTTTATCTCTACTTTTCTGCCACCAATACTCTAACCGTCTCTTACTTATTTCTATCGCGGACGTGTTCAGCTTTCCATTGTCGCTAAAACCCAAGGCTTCCTGTAGACTCGTGCCCACACGTATACCTGGGTGAATATCGCCACATTCAATCAGTACATGCTCCATCGTTTCCTTAGTTCCCCCGCAGCATGTACATTGTTCTTCTTCGTTACTGAATCTCGCTTTATAACTACGCGTTCTAAGGCAAGCCGACCTTGCATCAAACAGTAAAGCGCTTCCCCTTGAATTATCACAAAACCTTTCCCTCCTTGTTTCGTTTTTGCTTCACACGCTTCACGTCACATCCATGGATGGATGGATGCTATGAGCGTCCCCTTTATAACGGGGCGGTGACAAGTGTGCCACCATGCTCGAAAAAAGAAAGAACCTTTACTCTTTTTTTTAGCGTTGGCCTAGTGTCTTTACTTCAATTAAAACTATTTTACTCCAGAAGAAATAAAAAACCTTAAGTTTTCAGCTCCGTTCTGTGCCCTTTACGGCAGAATGTCCTTATTTTTTTTCCCAATATTTATTTTTGTCCTTTCTCTCTAGTTTTCTGCCACCAATACTCTAACCGTCTCTTACTTATTTCAATCGCGGGTGTGTTCAGCTGTCCATTGTCTCTAAAACCTAAACGTCATGTAGGCTCGTGCCCAAACGTACACCTGGGTGGATGTCTCCACATTCAATGAAAACATGCTCCGCCGTTTCCTGATCTTCCCCGCAGCACGTGCATATCTAAAAACGCCATCTAGCGTGCATTCACCCAACCGCAATATTACACACATCTCTAGGGAGCCTACATGACCGGCCGTTTTAGGGTGATGTCAGCCTTTAACCCACTACATGCCGCCAACGCACCGCCGCCCGCCAAAACACAGTGTTGCCAGACAGCAACGCCACGCTGGGAGCGGCGGCTGGCCCCAATATGGCGGCACACAGAAAACTATGCATCTTGGTGCCCGCACTGCGTCTACTCCCGGTTGCGTTTAGTTCTCGACAATACGGCGTCGAGCGTTGCGGTAGCGTGTTAAACGCTGCCGGTGAAGCCCTGGTCGCTGCGTACCGCTCTGCACTAACCACAATAGAAAGGGCGTGCGAATGTTCCGCTCCCCAGCGAGCCCTGGCCGACGACAACTCTGGCTGGCTCAAGTGAAGCAAGACGGCTGGGAGAGTGCGTCTCCTATTTGCTCTGTGAATACTGCGTATTTATTCACTGTTTTTTGCTGCATCACATGTTATATGCCTTTCACGGTGTTCGCGAATGCGTAGATAACCGAAGTTTCGTTGCTGCGTCCACGCATTGCGAGTAGGAATGAGTTGAGCGCATACGAGGACACGGACAGAAGGAAGAGACGCACACGTGCGCTCAACTCATTCAAGTATGACCAACCAACAAGCCCGCATCGCCACCCTCGGCGAGTAGGAAGCCTACAAACCGGACGCGTCCGCGCGTCCGTACGGAGACGCGCTCTAGTCTGAGCTGTTGCCTCCCTTGCGTGAGCTCGCGTCAGCGTAACCTCAGTATTATGTCGCCATAGGGCCCCTTATGCCTTTGCCTAAGATGACAAGAAACAGAGAGCCTTCTCATTTCGCTCGATTATATTGATCCTTACCCTGGAAGCTTTCTGTACTTAACGCGCTTTTGCATTTCCTCCGCGATCATAGGCTTGGAACTTTTTATTTTCAACTCTCGTTCTTAAGCATTGCCTCCGAGATGGGCACACGTTAAACCAAGCGACGATGGCGTGTGATGACGTTATCATGTGAGGTCACGTCACAAATTTCGGAGCTCTATGACTTCATGATGACGTCACACGGTCGGCTCCTTGATGACATAGATTGACATTCAGGTCATGCGACTTTCGATGCGCCGTTGGCTCGCATGCATTCACCTATCCAGCACGTGACCTCTGGCCTACCTTTATTCCGTTTTCTGAATCATTTTTGTTGACACCGCCGCCGACAGTCTGTGGCAATATCATCATACGTGTTACGTCATAGTGATTCTCATGATGACGTCATACTTTGGTGTCATATACCATGGTATTGCTAATTAATATATCACTCGTGTTGACGCCGACGCTGGACGCCAACGACGGTTACATTTCGCGTGGGATGCATCCAAGGCTTTCGCCTGGAAAAGAGCCTTTGAATACACGGCAAGTCACTGCTAACCGTGCAGATCACGAGTAACCCTTGTGGAGAGCAAGAGTGCTTCGCGTAGCTCGAATGAGCGGCGGCTGGCCCCAATATGGCGGCGCACAGAAAACTATGCTGAATTTGGTGGAAGCTGGCAACAGCGTGTCCCATTGC
This sequence comes from Rhipicephalus sanguineus, assembly GCF_013339695.2. Taxonomy (NCBI): domain Eukaryota; kingdom Metazoa; phylum Arthropoda; class Arachnida; order Ixodida; family Ixodidae; genus Rhipicephalus; species Rhipicephalus sanguineus. The sequence continues at coordinate 141,969,906 of NC_051186.1, read as the reverse complement.
GCGCTGGTTTTGGCTGAGTTTCATGAAGGCACTTATTAAGATGTCTCCACCCTAAAAACGGTCGGTCATGTAGGCTCCCTACACATCTCTATGGGACAGCGCCATCTAGTATATCGTCACCCAACTGCAGTTTGCATGCATCTCTATGGGACAGCGCCATCTATTGAATGATACGGGAGACGCGACGGCGGGGGAACGCCGGACAGAGCGACGACCGACCAGGTGATGCTATAAGAAACTTCGCCCCTAAAACGACGACGTCGTCGAGGTAGCACAGGCACTAGTGCCAGTTAAAGTTGCGCAGAACGGTATTCATCATGCGCTCAAAGGTCGCGGGCGCATTACACAGCCCAAACGGCATGACGTTGAATTCGTACAAGCCGTCGGGTGTGACAAAGGCTGTCTTCGGATCGAGCTTCATAAGCCATGGGGACTTGCCAGTACCCTGAACGCAAATCGAGCGACGAAAAGAATTCCGCTCTTGCTGGCTGTCAACGGCGTCGTCTATTCGAGGTAGTGAATGAAAGAGCTTACGGGTGATTTTATTCAGTCGTCGGTAGTCCACACAGAAGCGCACAGAGCCGTCCTTCGCAACGAGAACGACAGGAGACGCCCATGGGCTGCTTGAGGGTCGAAGAACATCGCGGCGAAGCATGTCTTCGACCTGCTCGTTAATTACACGACGCTGTACTGAAGAAACGCGATATGGACGTTGCCGCAGTGGTGGTTGGGCGCCAGTGTCAGTGCGATGCGTGACAGCAGACGTGCGGCCGAGAGAAGTTTGCGCGACATCGAACGAAGAACGAAATTTTTCCAACAGGCAGAGAAGCTGCGAACGCTCCTCCGACGTAAGGTTTTCAGCAATCGAGGAAACAAATACATCAGCGGATGACGAATCAGATGTGGAAACAGCACTGATCGTAGGGGAACTGGCGCAGGGCGTGTTGAAGACGCGCAAAATAACTTGTGCGTCTTCGAGGGGTTCCGCTCTGCCGAGACATTAGCGAGTTTTAGTATAGCGGGAAACGCTTACGTTAGCGTTAGCGTGCGCCTCAACGCTAACGCTAAAACAGAACGCGCTGCGTGCCCACTGGTGGTCTTTTAGTACAGCGGAAGGCATTCCCGCTAACGCTAACGCAAGCACATACGGCGCCATCTAGACATAAAAACACTAAATGCACTGTAGAATCCACAAAAGCGCCACCAAGTCGAGCTGATCCAAAGTCACCACTGTTGCGTCTCCATGTCGCGTTTGCAGAAGTGTTGAGTTCTGACACCCTGGTTTCTGTCGACATGCCGCGTTCGAGAATTCTTCAAGACCCCTATTACTTGGCCTTTTTAAGCTGGGACGCATCACGCGTCACATTGATGCACTGCCGCGAAAGGCATGAAGGGAAACGACGCCTGACATGTATCTGCTTGACTTGTGGCCGTATCTTGGAAAGAGGCGACTAAAGACAGCGTCGCCATCTCTGCGCTGCTACAGAAAACATGAGCGAACCTTGCAAACCAATCTTGCTAAGCCTTCTGCAGCGCAAATCCACTTTGTATCTCAAAAACGGAGCTATTTTATCGGCGGTACACGGTTGGCGAAGCCTCATTACTCAAATCTAAATCAAACACGAATATTGTTAGGGAATGAATAAGTTTAATAATGCAGGACGACGGCTACAAAGATTCAAAGTGGACGGCTCTCGCTTCAACAGGCACCGCCATCTTGCCTTACGTACGGGACCTCTTGCGTGCGTTAGCGTTGAACGCTATATTCCAGAAATAGCGTTCGTACGTAAGAGCTCGGGCTACGTTTACGTTCTGCTCATGCGCAGTTAGGAGCACGCAACGCTAACGCTAACGCTAAATCCTTGCGTTTGCTGTTTTCCGCTATACTAAAACTCGCTATTCCCCTCGCGCCAACGTAACAATGAACGGGGATGGGTTGGTAACAAAAATATGGGTGTCGCCCTCAGTGACTTCAACGGTCGCAAATGGCACCAGCAAGCGTTTCCTAGCGAACACGCGGTCACATGGAGAAAGGAGTGCAACGGTGTCAGAGAGACCGGTGCAATAGGCTGAGAGTTTACAGGAACTGTGGTGTCGTCTTTGACGAAGACATTGGTCGCAGCCGATGGACTGTCTGCCGGCTTCAAATCTGAGAATGGTGAGAGCCCTGTTGCGGCTGGTGCGCAATGAATTATGGCGTCGTGGCGGGTGAGAAAATCCCATCACAGAATGACGTCGTGAGAGCATGAAAAATTATGATGAATTCGACGGCGTACAGAGCGTCCTGAATGATGACACTGGCTTTGCATACCGCCGTCGGGTAAATACTTTGAGCCCTGGCTTTATGAGGGAGAGCCCCGAAAGTGGCGTCGTCACTTTTCGTATAGCAGGCGGCTTAGTTTAGCGTTCATAACGGATACGGCGGCTCCAGTGTCGATAAGGGCAGATGCGCGAACACCGTCGACAAAAACACCTATCACTTTCGATGGGCTTCGCTGAGGGCTTTCGCAGTTCGATAGCGTCGCAGCCCTTGCCTCGGGGACTGCGACGATTAATTTTCCTGGTCGCGAAGGACCGGACGTGGCCGCATCGGTGACAATGAGCGGCGTCGTGGTGAAGGTGAACGGCGGGCAGATGGAGCTGGGCGAGACGTCGGTGACAGAGGCCTAGGTAGGTAGTAATGTGGGCGGTTCGACTGGCTGGTGGCAGGCGACGGGACTCTAGGCGGCTGCACGCGATTGCAGTAGCGCGCCACGTGGCCGGCGTACCGCATGCGAAGCATGTGGGACGGTTGTCAGGTGTGCGCCATCGGTTCGGTGGGGCAGGGCCCGCCCATGGTGCAGGATGGGATTGGCGGGGTGGCAACTGATATGACTGCATGGTGGGCTGCAGTCGTGGCCTCTGCATGACGTCGTCGTAGGATGCTAGTACATCCGCTTCGAAAGACTGAGGTCGAGCGGAGGCTTCGGCGTAAATACGTGGGGCAACCGTAGGGATTGCTGGGGGCGCTGTCGCGAGGGATTCTCTCGGTGGATTTCATGCGTGGTGGTCGCGTCGTCCGCGATGCCGAGTTTTCTCCGCCTCTCGCCGATCGTCGTGCCGCTGCCAACGGTTGCGTCGTCCGCTACGCCCAGCACCTCTCTCGGATTGAGTTTCGACTCTCTGTGATGTCCGTGCCTCTGGCCGATCGTCGTGCCGTGACGGTTCCCACGTCAGCCAAGCCGAGCACCTCTCACCGATTAAGGCCCGCCTTTCCGTGATCTCCTCGTGCACCGGCTCATCGTGCCCCGTCCATGAACTTCACTGACAGGATCCCCCACTCCTACTCTTTCCTTTTACTATTTTATTCCCTCCTTATCCCATCCCCCTGAGAGCTAGTGCTGAGGTGTCATCCCCTGAGATAGACAATTGCGGGGCTCTCATTTTTCTTCACTTCCTATTTTTTTTATTATCAAGAATCACTCCCCCCCCCCTGTCGCGACAACTATGTGGTGGCGCTTTAGCCGGATGGTGCTTGTACTCGGGCATGACCTCCGCGATTTCCTGCTTAATATCTGGACGGAGGGGGCAGGCAGAAGTGTGGTCGACGGCTGTTGAACGTACTGAGGGCGATCAAGGTCCAGTAGAGAGAACTGGTGCACGATTTTCTCGCGCACGAACGACTTCATCTCTGCGAGCAACGCGGAGTGGTCGGATATGGTCGACAAGCCAGCGAGCTCGGCGTCGCGTGATGGAAAACGACGGGTCACCGAGCGCTGCCGGCGCAGCTCCTCATAGCCTTGGCAGAGCGTTATGACCTCTGCCACTGTGCTGGGGTTCTTGGTGAGCAGCATGGTGAAGGTATCATCGTCGATGCCTCTCATGATGTGCCTGATCTTATCAGATTCGGACATGGTGGCGTCGGGTTTCATAGACAAATCGAGGACGTCTTCAATGTAGCTCGTGAATGATTCACCGGCCTGCTGAGGGCGTTAACGTAAGCGCTGTTCGGCCTGCAGCTTACGAACGGCAGGATGGCCAAACACGTTGACAATGGCGGTCTTGAAGTCGAACCACGTCGTAAAATCTGATGCGTGGTTGTACCACAGGCCTGCACACACCCGCGACGTAGAAAACCAGGTTCGTAAATTTTCCTCCCGCGTCCCATTTATTGGGGACACTCACGCGCTCGTAAATGGCGAGTCAGTCCTCCACGTCGTTACCATCTGTGCCAGTGAAGACTGGAAGGTCACGGATACGAGGGACACCGGGACATGAGGTCGGTGCAGGTGGGGGCGTTTGCTGGGCGTCGTGTTGATGAATGGTAGTTGGGAGGGTACGGGATCGAAGAGCCAGGGGCATCGAATGAGGGCTGAATTTGTTGTGAAGGCACAGCACTCTCCACCAAATTGTAAAGTCGTTTATTTGCGGGCACTCGGCGACGATATACGACAGTGACAGTCAAGGCGGCGCCGACTCTCAGCACGAGCTGCGTTCTTACCGAAAGGAGCCTCAAGAGGGCGATCCAGAGCACAGATCCAGAGCACAGAATATATACATTGTGATGAAGAAGAAGTGCACCCTGAAGAGCTAGACAGTCGGATCGTCAGCGCTAAGCAGAAAGTGCTCGTGCTGAACGTTGTTGCTGTTCGCGCTGGCTAGGCCTACTGTTATATACCGTCTGATGTTACAGTTTCTCTTGTCGAGGCCGTGTCTCACCTCTTTATTATAATTGGTGGAGGTTGCTAGGTCTCCTAGACATCCTTGAGTTGCGCAGCCGGACTCTACCTGCCGGCATGACCACCGAATCCAACACAAGCCCGCCGCTTCCTGCTCCCCAGGCCACCGCATGCTCGGGCGCGGTCCGTCAGCGGGACCTCCAATATTCAGCGGCACTGATGACCACGACGTCGACGACTGGCTATCTACCTATGAACTCGTGAGTGTCCTTAACAAATGGGACGACACCATGAAACTGGCCACCGTCAGCATTTACCTAACCGCCATTGCTCACTTGTGGCTTCGGAACCACCAAACCGACGTTCCGACCTGGGCAGCGTTCAAGAATAAGTTCAGCGAAGTCTTCGGCCGTCCTGCTGTTCGAAAGCTTCGCGCGGAACAGCGCCTACAATCGCGACCTCAACAACCTGGCGAGAACTTCACCAGTTATATTGAGGATGTAATCGACCTGTACAAACGCGTCGACACCACTATGGCCGAGGCGGACAGAATCAAGCATATCTTGAAGGGAATAGACGAGGACGCATTCCAGATGCTGATTTCCAAAAGCCCGGGTACTGTCGCCCAAGTTACTGAGCTGTGTCAAAGCTATGACGAACTCCGCCGTCAACGCCTCGTCACCCGCCGCCCTGTCCCGCACCAGGAATCGTTGTCCGGCTTATCTCCCTCGCCAGATCCCGTGCTTCTCTCGCAGATCAAAGCTTTTGTGCGCGAAGAAATTGCTCGTCAGCTCTCGCTCATCCGCAGCGTGGCGGAAGGTAGTACGTCGCTCAGTCCCTCTCTACAACACATCATACAAGATCAAGTGTCTGAGGTCCTTCCACCAGAGCTGGCACCACCAGTCACCGCTCCATTGACGTACGCCGAAGGAGCAGCACGACCACGACCACCGACGTTGCGCGCGCCGCCTCCGTTGTCTACTCCTCCTTACGTCGTTACGCCGCCCCGACCTCCAGTTCATCGAGTGGCCAATACCTGGCGCCCAGCTGACAACCGGCAAATCTGCATAGGCGTGCGACGTGTCCTACCCGGACACGTTGCACGCCTATGCCGCCGCCGACCACTGCATTTACGCGACGACTTAAGCGCATCTAAGTACGGCCACACGTTCCCCTACGCTTCAGACCGCGAGTTGCAACTTCCGCGACCAAGCCTTCGACCAGCTCTTGACCGCCGTTCTCCTTCTCCCCGTCGTCGCTCGCTCTCTCCGATGCGTCGACGTTTATCTGCACCCGACACGGAAAACTAAATGGCGCAGTTCCCGAGGCAAGATCTGCGTCATCTTCGCAAAGTACAAGCCCTCTTCTTTCGCCGCCAAAGGTTAATAATGCCGTTCTTGAAGGTGTATCTGTTCTTGCCCTCATCGATACGGGTGCCGCAATATCTCTCATCGCCGAAAAACTGTGCCGCTCAATCGGAAAAGTGACGACCCCCTTCTTTGGTCCGTTTCTTCACACTGCCACAGCACAGCCCGTACAGCCTGTCGTGGCGTGCACTGCCAGACTCCTAATTCAAGGAGTGCCCTACACAGTCGAGTTCCTCGTACTTCCGCACTCCTCTCACAAGATTATTTTAGGTTGGGATTTTCTGTCTCGTCACCAAGCAGCCAATGATTTCGCCCGTGCAGAAGTCGCCTTCTCATCACTTGACGATGCTCTACCTGCCGACGGTCCTCCTTCCTGCACGAAGGTGATTATCACTAGCGACACCGAGATCCCTCCGCACGCTACTGTCTTGGCCCCTGTATCATGTTCTGCTGCCTCCGACGCTACCGCCCTCTTCACGCCTTCCGCTACATTTGTTCATCGCCACCTCTCACCATTCCCAACCGCTCTTCTTACCCTTCAAGGTGGTGAGACCGACGTACCTGTGGTTAATCCATTCCCATTCCCGATTACATTCCTTCGCGGTGAATGTATCGGCACAATGGAACCTTGCGAAACCATCACTCCGTTGGCCGTTCCTGATGGTTCATCAGAGGTCAACGCCCTCTTCTGTAGTCCCCTGAATGACACATCCGCTGGCGACATTTTCAACCATGTAATCGACGACGGTCTCAACTCGCAGCAACGCCGTGGCCTTGTAAGCCTCCTTGACAAATTTCGCCCAGCTTTCGATAGCCAGAGCACTTGTCTAGGCCGCACATCGACTGTATGCCACCAGATTGACACAGGTACGCACCCACCACTACAGCAGCGACCATACCGTGTATCGTCGACTGAACTCCGTCGACTGAACGTCGCGTCATTGATGAACAAGTAGGTGACATGCTCAAGCGCGGCGTCGTTCAACCCTCAAATAGCCCGTGGGCATCACCAGTATTAGTTAAAAAGAAGGATGGCACGATACGCTTTTGCGTAGATTATCGTCGTCTCAACAAGATAACGAGAAAGCATGTTTATCCTTTACCCCGGATCGACGATGCTCTAGACTGCTTACAAGCTGCAGAGTTCTTTTCCTCCCTCGATTTACGCTCTGGCTATTGGCAAGTGCCTATGGATACCAATGATAGACCAAAAACTGCATTTATCACAGCGGATGGCTTATCCGAATTTAATGTGATGCCATTCGGCCTTTGTAATGCGCCCGCGACATTTGAGCGCATGATGGACACTATTCTGCGAGGTCTCAAATGGAACACATGCTTGTGCTACTTGGATGATGTAGTGGTATTTGCGCCAGACTTCCCCACGCACCTTCGTCGCTTGGAGCAGGTTTTACGATGCCTCACTGAAGCTGGCCTCCAACTAAACATAAAGAAATGTCACTTTGGGGCACGCAAGCTCACCATTCTCGGACATGTCGTGTCGAAAGATGGCGTGCTCCCTGATCCCGCTAAGCTACGTGCTGTTAAAGAATTCCCGAGGCCCACGTGTTTGAAAGAGTTGCGTAGTTTCATCGGGCTTTGCTCATACTTCCGCCGCTTCATTCGCAATTTCGCCTCGATCATGGCACCTTTGACAGACCTGCTTCAGGCAGACTCCAATCTATCTGCGTGGTCCCCGGCTTGCGATCATGCATTTGCGACGCTGCGTCAGCTACTCACAACCCCACCCATACTGCGCCATTTCGATCCAAGTGCTCCTACAGAAATCCACACGGATGCTAGCGGTGTCGGTCTTGGAGCAGTCCTCGCCCAACGAAAGCCCGGCCACCAAGACTATCTTGTTGCGTACGCGAGTCGCACACTCACAAGAACGGAAGCAAACTATTCAGTAACTGAGAAAGAATGCCTAGCGATCATCTGGGCCATTACAAAATTTCGGCCTTACCTTCACGGTCGACCCTTCGATGTCGTTACCGATCATCACGCACTTTGCTGGTTGTCTTCCCTCAAAGATCCCTCCGGCCGCTTGGCACGTTGGGCTCTCCGGCTCCAAGAGTACGACATCCGGGTTCTGTGCCGCTCAGGCCAGAAGCACGCCGATGCAGACGCTCTTTCGCGTTCGCCTGTTCCCACTGACAGTGCGAGCGTCTCCATTCTAGACAACTTATTTTCATCATTAGGATCCGTCAACATGGCTTTGGAGCAACGCAAGGATTCGTGGATCGCGTCTTTGATGGATTACCTCTCTGGTGCACTCCCCCGCCCGCAATCTCGAGCGCTACGCCGACAAGCCTCTCACTTCGCCGTCCGTGATGGCATCCTTCATCGCCGCAACTACCAATCTGACGGCCGCAAATGGCTACTTGTCATACCTAGGCAACTGCGCGCTAGCATATGTGCTGCTTTCCATGCCGATCCACAGTGTGCACACGCTGGTCTGTTTAAAACCGAGGCCGTGTCTCACCTCTTTATTATATATATATATATATATATATATATATATATATATATATATTGTAGTGAAGAAGAGCGACGCTCGGGCACGGGCGCATGCTAGGCTAGAGAAGCAGAGGAGAACGAAGAGAGAGAATAAGAACAGCCGGCCTGCAGCAAGGGCGTTGTCTCTGTTCTCTTCTTCCTTACAATGGCGCAGTCGTCGGAAACGAAGCCTTAAGGCAGAAGCCGCCTGTGTTTGTCCGTCTTCGCCAGTCAAGGAACGCCGTCCGTGCTTCCTAGGACATGGAAGGACAATTCGGTGACGGCGTCCAAGCCTCCCCGGCACCTACTGACCTGCCGGCGCTACAAGCACCGTCCGGGGAAGGCGTCCAGGCCTCCTCGGCGACTCGACGGTACTATACCGGCGCTCCCATTCATAGCGTCGACCACGTTTCCTTGATTCACGACATCGCCGCGCTGATTGCTGCGACGACTACATATTCCGCGGCCGCCGCCACTCGTTCTCCGGGCGGTTCACCCGACGATGCAGCGGAGATCATCCGCACCGCTGCGAGCCTGTCGCAGCGACTTGCCTGCATGGTATTACCTCATTCCGGGTTCTCGACCACCACCGTGAGTGCCGCGGCCCCCGTAATCTCCGCGGACACCACCCCTGGCTCTTCAAGCTCCTCGCTTGACCACCTCACGGACGTCATGCGGGTGACATCCCTGTTAGCTAAGGAGCTCGACCATTTTGCCTCGAGAACTTCCGGGTCCTCGCAAGGCACATTACCATCAATGGCTCCATGGGAACTACCGGTGTTTCGGGGTTTTCAAGATGACGTCTATGAGTGGGTGGCTACCATCAATGCGCTCGGCTCTCGCCATGCCTGGCCGGAAAATCACAAATGGTTGGTGGCCATCGACCGCCTTCGCGATGCCGCCAAGGCATGGCATGCCTACGAAGGCGTCAGGCAGCGGTCTTGGCCTGAATGGTGCGCCAAGCTGATAAGCCTTTTTCGCCCGCTATCACTTGCGTGCGACTCCATAACTACCGACCCACTGTCTGCCGCGGATGGGAGCTGTGAGACGTACAAGCTCGACGGTGCAGCTCGGGCCCCCACTACCATGCCCTCCCTCCGTAACCGAGACCGTCAAAAACACTGTACGGATGGTGTACCTGTGCCCTACAGCACCTTCACAGCAAGCTTCGCGCAAGGCCCCGCGGCAGATGCAGACACCGACACAGGCCACAAGGTGGGCTTCGCGGTCGAGAACTCAATCGTCTCGTCGCGACCCACCTCACTACGTTCCTTACCCGAGTCCAGGACCGCCTCCAAGCCACAAAAATCGATTATGGGGGTCCCAAGCTCATCATCACTTGGGCACGTGGAGGTGCCGGTTTATTTTGCGACGACGCCAGTTCTACCTCAGCGAACAAAATACGAAGGACAAGGCACCCCTCCCATGTTGATCCACCATCGAGAGGACTGCGCTGGCGCTCCTGGTCCAACGCAGACGAAGCGGCCTCCTGTCTCGCCTTCACTAAGGCACATGCAGGTGCCAGCTTCTGTCGTGTCTGAGACGCTACCGGTGAAGGAACTCGAAGAGCGTACAACAACCATCACCGCTCATGCGACCAATCAAGCTGGCGTAATAATAGACCTGGCAATACCGCCCAAGTTTACCGGTGGTTTGCGTGCTGACCTCCGCTTTCCTGAACAAGGTAGCCCTGCGACATTCGACATACCGGCAGACATAAACTCGGCCTCACAGCTAAAGCCTGCCGAGGATCTCACAGTTGCTGAGGTCATCTTTCCTAATCCTGTGGTTTCGCAGCCGGCCACCATACAGTCTCAAGGACCTCCTACAATGCGTTCAGAACTGCGACAAGACAGTCGTCGCAGGCACCTTCGACCCTCTCTGAAGGGTCGCAGGCACCTTCGGCCCTCAATGAAGGTTCAGTGCAGCCCGCTAGCGCTACCTTCTGCAGAACACAACGCCAGGTCGCAGCGTTGCCGAGACCTGCAGCCACAACGAGACAGCCAATGTCGCCCACCAGAGTGTTCGGCAGCCCAGCAAGGCAGGTTGGGGCGGCCACCCAGACACAGCCAATCCCGCCCGCCTGAGACGTTTACGCTTACGGTGCGACGACCATCACGACATAGCCATTGGCGTCCACCAGAACCATCAGCGCCTGACTTCCAGAGCAAGTCACAGCGAGGCCGTGACCGGCCTCCGCGAGGCAGCCAATTCCGCCCGCCAGAGGCATCAGTATACTACGGATAGTGGCCCAGGACCTCTGAATGTTTCCATCTGCGAGGAGAGGACCACCGCCATAAAGGGGCGATTTTTGGCAGGACGCCATGCTCGCAGCGTGGCCGAGTGTAGTGAAGAAGAGCGACGCTCGGGCACGGGCGCATGCTAGGCTAGAGAAGCAGAGGAGAACGAAGAGAGAGAATAAGAACAGCCGGCCTGCAGCAAGGGCGTTGTCTCTGTTCTCTTCTTCCTTACAATATATATATATATATATATATATATATATATATATATATATATATATATATATATATATATATATATATATATATATATATATATATATATATATATATATATATCATTATTTTAGAATAATAATATTAGAATAGACTTAGAACAGAATATTAATTAGGACTAACAGACAATGATGCCACAGAAAGTAGAGAGGATGTTTTTTGTAGTAATAAGGATATAAATGTGAAGAAAGTAATGTGGACGAAAAGATAACTAATAATCGGTTATCTTTTCGTCCACTTTACTTTCTTCACATTTATATCCTAATTACTACAAAAAACATGCTCTCTACTTTCTGTGGCATCATTGTCTGTTAGTTTTATTTAATATTGCGTCTAACAACGAAAAACGAGGCATTAAAAATAATCTTCTTTCCTTCATTCATAGCGAGGGTCTCATTCTGGCAGACTTGATGCCTTCAGGTAGTATGCGAGGGATTATTGGTCGGCTGCCAGCTCGTAAAGGATCACGTGCTCCGTAACGCCAATAGGCAGAACAAAGAGTGTTCCACACTCGCCGCCATGGCTGCGATCGGCGCAGACTAACACTCCTAGGTTTAAATGCACATATATACCCCATAAAGTGGACGGCAGGATGAGCGCCGCCGTAGCTCAGTGGTAGAGCATCGGACGCGTTATTCGAAGGTCGCAGGTTCGGTCCCTGTCAGCGGCAAGTTATCTTTTCGTCCACTTCACTTTCTTCACATTCATATCCAAATTACTACAAATAACCTCCGCTATACTTTCTGTAACATTATTTTCTGTTAGTTCTAATTAATCTTGTGTCTAACAACGAAAAACGAGCCCTTAAAAATAATCCTCTATCATTTATATATATATATATATATATATATATATATATATATATATATATATATATATATATATATATATATATATATATTGTAACGAATAAATACAGTGCCTGCTGCTAAAATAACTATTTATTTAGGGCGAGCCTGTGCCCGTCAACTCAAGACACACAACTTTTGGCAGAGATGTCCGCCGCTAGCTAGTCTGAACCTCGTCTACTTCTTCTTCACACATGTAGTCGCGTGCCGCTCATTCCATCAGCCGCCAGTCTTCTCCAGCCCGTGGCGTCGTGGCACGCGCAATCCGGCGTTGTATTGCGCGCTTTGCGCACCAGTTCTGTGGCGGAGTTTATAAAAGGAGGAAGCGGCGTGCTTGTTCAAAGGGTGTCGAATAACTTGTGACTATATATTGTCACGTGGTCGTGACGTCGACGAAGACAGCAGTCGGCGTTTGCAGGTTGAAACTGTTTATTTGGCCGAATTGTGGCCGGAAAATAAGAACTAGCAATACAGCAATACACGCTGTACAATGATAGCGGCGAACAGGGCGTCGTCCGTCGATCAACTGACAAGCGGTCAAGCGCGTCGGCTTTTATACAGGCGCTATGGAACTTTCCAGCAATATCGCTGGTGGCGGCGTTATCTCTCGACAAAGCTGGAACATTCGCGTGCGGCACGCAATCTTAACAAAACGATCTACTAAAATCGTGAAGCTTCTCGAACACTGCTTCACGGCCAGCGTCGAGCGTTGATAACCGTCCTTGCTGGTCAAACTCGAACACATCAAAATAAAAGAAGAAGCGAGCGTGGCATTGCCCCCCTCTGAAAGAGCATCGTCCCGATGCTTGCAGCAGAACATGCAAAGGAAAAAAGAAGTGCATACACAAATAAATTACAATAAAAAGGAAAAAGTAGAGTTCTCAGGTTCGCTAACGCGCAAAAAAGGGCTTAAGGCGCACGACATGGACGACTTCAGGTCGTGCGCGGCGTCGCTGGGAGTTCGTAATGCCGTCCGGGACGACCTCGTAGTCAAGAGCGCCGTGACGTCGAAGCACCTTGTATGGGCCGAAGTATCGCCGAAGAAGTTTTTCACTGAGCCCACGTCGGCGTATCGGCGTCCAGACCCACACACGGTCACCGGGTTGGTACTCCATGTGGCGTCGTCGAAGATTATAGTGACGGCTGTCGACCCTCTGCTGGTTCTTGATGCGCAGGCGGGCGAGCTGTCGAGCTTCTTCGGCGCGTTGCAAATAGGCGGCAACGTCGAGATCGTCTTCGTCGGTGGCGGTTGGTAGCATTGCGTCGAGCGTCGTTGCCGGGCTCCTTCCGTAGACCAGCTTGTACGGCGTCATTTGCGTCGTTTCTTGCATGGCCGTGTTGTATGCGAAGGTCACATACGGAAGGATGGCATCCCACGTCTTGTGTTCGACGTCGACATACATGGCCAGCATGTCGGCGATAGTCTTGTTTAGCCGCTCGGTGAGGCCATTGGTCTGTGGGTGGTACGCTGTGGTCCGGCGGTGGCTTGTTTGGCTGTATCTCAGTATTGCCTGAGTTAGGTCAGCAGTAAACGCCGTACCTCTGTCGGTGATGAGGACCTCTGGGGCGCCATGACGCAGGAGGATGTTCTCAACGAAGAACTTTGCTACCTCGGCGGCACTGCCTCTGGGTAGGGCCCTTGTCTCGGCGTAGCGGGTGAGGTAGTCGGTAGCTACGACGATCCATTTGTTTCCGGTATTGGACGTCGGGAACGGCCCCAGTAAGTCCATCCCAATTTGCTGGAACGGCCGTTGAGGTGGCTCGATAGGCTGCAGAAGTCCGGCTGGCCTAGTCGGCGGTGTCTTGCGTCGCTGACAGTCCCGGCAGGTCTTGACGTAGCGAGTTACGTCGGCGACAAGGCGCGGCCAGTAGTACTTTTCCTGTATTCTTGCGAGCGCGCGAGAAACACCCAGGTGTCCAGACGTCGGGTCGTCATGCAGAGCCTGGAGGACCTCTGGTCGCAATGTCGAGGGCACTACGAGAAGGGAATCGGCTCGAAGCGGCGAGAAGTTCTTCTTAAGGAGAACACCGTTGCGCAAGAAAAACGACGTCAGTCCTCGCGTGAATGCCTTGGGAACAACGGTGGTCCTGCCCTCGAGGTATTCCACAAGGCCCCTGAGTTCTGGGTCCGCTCGCTGTCGTTCGGCGAAGTCTTCGGCACTTATGGTTCCCAAGAAGCAGTCATCCTCCATGTCGTCCTGCGGCGGTGGGTCGACGGGGGCGCGGGACAGGCAGTCAGCGTCGGAGTGTTTTCTTCCGGACTTGTAAACGACGGTTATGTCAAATTCTTGAAGTCGTAGGCTCCACCGTGCGAGGCGACCTGAAGGGTCCTTCAAGTTAGCTAGCCAACACAAGGCGTGGTGGTCGCTCACAACTTTGAAGGGCCGGCCGTAGAGGTAGGGGCGAAACTTCGATGTAGCCCAGATGATGGCCAGGCACTCCTTTTCTGTTGTGGAGTAGTTGATTTCTGCCTTTGATAGCGACCGGCTAGCATAACTGATGACCCTTTCGAATCCGTCGGTCTTTTGCACAAGGACGGCGCCGAGTCCTACGCTGCTTGCGTCGGTGTGGATTTCCGTATCGGCGTATTCGTCGAAATGCGCAAGTATGGGAGGCGTCTGCAGGCGTCGTTTCAATTCTTGAAATGCTTGAACTTGCGACGTTTCCCACCTGAATTCGACGTCGGCCTTCGTGAGTTGCGTCAGTGGCTCGGCGATCCGTGAAAATTCCTTGACGAAACGTCTGTAATAGGCGCACAAGCCGAGAAAACGGCGTACGGCCTTCTTGTCGGTGGGCGTCGGGAAGTCAGCGATGGCAGCTGTTTTCCGCGGGTCCGGGCGAACACCATCCTTGCTGATCACGTGACCCAAGAACAAGAGCTCCTCGTACGCGAAGCGGCACTTTTCAGGCTTCAAGGTGAGTCCGGAGGTCTTGATTGCTTGAAGTACAACTTCAAGGCGCCGAAGGTGTTCGTCGAAGTTTGAGGAAAACACAACGACGTCGTCCAAGTACACGAGGCACGTCTGCCACTTCAAGCCGGCCAGTACTGTGTCCATAACCCGTTGAAAAGTCGCAGGTGCCGAGCAAAGACCAAAGGGCATGACCTTGAACTCGAACAGGCCGTCTGGTGTTATAAAAGCAGTCTTTTCTCGGTCTCTCTCGTCGACTTCTATTTGCC
This sequence comes from Rhipicephalus sanguineus, assembly GCF_013339695.2. Classification (NCBI taxonomy): domain Eukaryota; kingdom Metazoa; phylum Arthropoda; class Arachnida; order Ixodida; family Ixodidae; genus Rhipicephalus; species Rhipicephalus sanguineus. The sequence goes on along the minus strand of NC_051186.1, from coordinate 141,954,840 downwards.
AGTAACCGGTCTTGAGGTCCATCGACGAAAAGTACTTTGCGTTGTGTAATCGATCCAGGGTGTCGTCTATTCGGGGAAGGGGATACACGTCCTTCTTCGTGACTTTGTTCAGGCGACGATAATCGACGCAAAAACGTAGAGTCCCATCCTTCTTCTTCACTAGCACCACCGGGGATGCCCACGGACTCTTCGACGGCTGGATGATGTCGTCGCGCAGCATTTCGTCGACCTGTTTCTTCACGGCCTCGCGTTCTCGCGTCGAAACTCTGTACGGGCTCTGACGGAGTGGTCTGGCGCATTCTTCTGTTATGATGCGATGTTTTGCCACGGGAGTCTGCCTAATTCTTGACGACAACGAAAAGCAGTCCTTGTATTGCAAGAGCAGGGTTTTGAGCTGTTCTTGTTTGTGCTTCTGAAGGCTGGGATTGATGTCGAAAGCTGGTTGCGGCGCTTTATTCGTCGGAGTAGGCTCGGGAGAATCGGTGAGGCCGAAAGCATTGCTGGCTTCTACGATTTCTTCGATGTAGGCGACCGTCGTGCCTTTGCTCACGTGCTTGTACTCGTTGCTGAAATTCGTGAGCATAACTGTTGCTTTCCCTGCCCGCAGCTCTGCTACTCCTCTTGCGACGCAAATCTTGAGGTTAATCAAGTGGTGCTTGTCGCCTTCAACAACGCCTTCGAGGTCTGCTGATTTCTGAGTGCCGACGGAAATGATGACGCTGGAGCGAGGTGGAATGGTGACCTGGTCTTCCAGCACATTCAAGGCGTGCTTTCTTGGCGGAGTGTGCGGCGGTAGTGCCTTTTCCGTGGACAGTGTTATTGACTTAGACCTCAGGTCGATGATTGCACCATGAAGGCCTAAGAAGTCCATACCAAGGATGACATCTCTCGAGCAACGCGGCAGGATTACGAAGTTCGCGGGATAAATCCTGTTGTTAATGGTGAGTCTCGCTGTGCAGATTCCCTCTGGCGTTACGAGGTCACCTCCAGCTGTCCGGATTTCGGGGCCTTCCCAGGCTGTCCTAACTTTCTTCAGCTTCGTGGCGAACGGTCCACTGATGACAGAATAGTCGGCTCCGGTGTCGACGAGGGCTGTGATGCTGTGGCCGTCGATAAGAACGTCGAGGTCACTAGTTCGTCGTCTTGCGTTGCAGTTAGGCCGCGGCGTCGGGTCACGGCTACGTCGGTTTGTACCGCTGCTTCCACGTTGCGTCGTCAGGTCTACATCGATCCGCGAGGTTTCTTCGTCAGGGCTCTGTCTGGTTCGCGTCGTGTCCTGAAGGTTTCGTCGTGGCGTCGTCGTCGGCGGCGGAGGATCTTCGGTATTTCGTCGTACAGCAACCGCACCTCCATCGGTTGCTGTCCTTAGTTTTCCGGATACGGGCTAGGTGACCGGCCCCGAGTTGGGCCAGTGTATGGTCGGCGTTGGGGAGAGACGTAGCGGCCTGGCGACGGCGAACGGGAAGGTTGTCGGGGCGTCCATTGCGTTCCCGCGAGGTAGTCGGCGATGTCACGTGGTCTTTCCCCTCGCTGTGGACGCGGCGCGTCGATGGCGAATCCACGCAGTCCCATCTGTCGGTACTGGCAGCGGCGGTAAGTGTGGCCAGCTTCTCCGCAATGGTAACAGAGTGGGCGGTGGTCGGGGGCGCGCCAAACGTCGGTCTTCCTCGGCGTGTATCGTTGGCCGGCTGGCGGGCGGTATGACGTCGGTGGCGGCGGCGGTGGTGCCTGGCGGCGGAACTGCTGAGGCGGCGCGGCGTCTTGACTTGGGCGAGGAGGGGGGGCGTTGCGTCGGGCTACAGCAGCATAGGTCACTGCTTGCAGCTGCGGCTGCGCTGACTCGGGGGTGCCCAGAGACTGCTGGATTTCCTCTCGGACGATGTCAGCGATCGACGCAACTTCAGGCTGTGGTGAGGGTAAGAGCTTGCGTAGTTCTTCCCGCACGATCGCTCGGATCGTTTCGCGCAGGTCGTCGGAGCCGACAGCATGAACAACTGGGTTGTCTTGAATCGATCGGCGATTATACTGCCGGTTGCGCATTTCCAACGTCTTCTCAATCGTCGTCGCCTCTGAGACGAACTCTTGGATTGTCGACGGTGGGTTCCGCATTAGCCCAGCGAAGAGCTCTTGCTTTACCCCTCGCATGAGCAAGCGGACTTTCTTGTCCTCGGGCATGGCTGGGTCGGCGTGTCGGAACAGTCTGCTCATCTCTTCCGTGTACAGCACCACGTTCTCGTTTGGAAGCTGCACACGGGTTTCCAGCAGAGCTTCGGCCCTCTCCTTGCGGACGACACTCGTGAATGTGGCAAGGAATCTTGTGCGAAAAATGTCCCACGTCGTGAGGCTTCGCTCTTGGTTCTCGAACCAAGTTCGGGCAGAGTCCTCCAAGGCGAAGTAGACGTGTCTTAACTTGTCTTCATCGGTCCATTCGTTAAAAATGGCGACGCGGTCGTACTTCTCCAGCCAACTTTCCGGGTCTTCAGCAGATGATCCGTGAAAGGTCGGTGGTTCCTTTGGGCGCTGTAGCAGCACGGGTGCAAGCGGCATGGTTGCTGTCATTGTCGCTGTTGTGTTGGTCATGGTCGGGGTCTTCCTGGTCTTGTCGGGTAAAGGCTGGTATTCTGGAGGTAGTCCTTGTTTCCTGCGGCTTGCTCGCTGTTCGGGGTAGGCGTCGATGTCTTCGTTGCGGCCCGGACTGGGTTCACGGCCTGACGGGGGCGACCGGAACATGAGCGAAGCAGCACCTCCACCAGATGTCACGTGGTCGTGACGTCGACGAAGACAGCAGTCGGCGTTTGCAGGTTGAAACTGTTTATTTGGCCGAACTTGTGGCCGGAAAATAAGAACTAGCAATACAGCAATACACGCTGTACAATGATAGCGGCGAACAGGGCGTCGTCCGTCGATCAACTGACAAGCGGTCAAGCGCGTCGGCTTTTATACAGGCGCTATGGAACTTTCCAGCAATATCGCTGGTGGCGGCGTTATCTCTCGACAAAGCTGGAACATTCGCGTGCGGCACGCAATCTTAACAAAACGATCTACTAAAATCGTGAAGCTTCTCGAACACTGCTTCACGGCCAGCGTCGAGCGTTGATAACCGTCCTTGCTGGTCAAACTCGAACACATCAAAATAAAAGAAGAAGCGAGCGTGGCAATATATATATATATATATATATATATATATATATATATATATATATATATATATATATATATATATATATATATTGTCGCGGTGCAACGCGAACAAGCCAGAAAGACAACTTGCGACAGAGAAGCAGCGTGTTCAAATCAGCTGAACAGAAAAACGTCTTCCTCGTCTTTCACACCGAAAGCTACTGTCCCACTAGCCGGAGTCTGTGAAAGCTCGCCATCGTCATCGTCGTTTATGTTTATACACGTGTCACTTGCCTCTCCTTAAGAGAGCATCGCCCCGATGCTAAACCAGAACCACCGTTTTATGGAAGTGCACAGTCAGTCGGTGACATACGGTTTCATGCGTACGACATGCACAAGTTCAGGCCAGTGCTGGCGACGCCTTGTGCAATAGGGACTGTCGGGGACGACCTCGTAGGTTACGTCACTCAGCTGTCGCGATACACGATATGGCCCGAAGTATCGCCTTAACAGTTTCTCAGACAGTCCAGATTTCCGTATGGGCGTCCAAACCCACACTCGGTCGCCGGTTGCGTAGGTTACTCTCCTGCGGTGGGCATTATAGCGGCCTGCATCGTAGTCTTGTTGCTGGCGGATCCGTAATTGTGCGAGCTGCCTAGCTTCATCCGCCCGTTGAGTAAACACGTCGGCGTCCGTGTCAATGTCGTCCCATTCGTGTAGTAACATCGCATCCAACATCGGCCGTAACTCCCGTCCGTGAACGAGGCTGAATGGAGTCATGCGAGTCGTTTCTTGTTTAGCTGTATCGTACGCGAACGTGATATAGGGTAAGATTTCGTCCCAATTTTTATGTTGGGCATCCACGTACATCGAAAGCACGTCTTCAATAGTCTTGTTTAAGCGCTCTGTTAATCCGTTCGCTTGCGGGTGGTAGGCAGTTGTCTTGCGATGAGTCGTGCCACTTAACATCAAGACATGGTCTAACAGAGCTGCCGTAAATGCGGTTCCGCGGTCTGTAATCACGACGGCTGGGGCGCCATGTCGCAGTACAACATTCTCTATAAAAAATCTCGCGACTTCTGCCGCTCTGCTTCTTTGGATTGCCTTTGTTTCGGCGTACCGGGTCAGATAATCCGTTGCCACGATAACCCAGCGGTTCCCTGCAGTAGAAGTAGGAAGTGGACCCAAAATATCCATTCCGATCTGGGCAAATGGTGTTCGTGGGACTTGGACAGGTTGCAGCAGGCCGGCTGGTTTCGTCGGAGGCGACTTGCGTCGCTGGCAGTCGAGGCAAGTACGAATGTGGTGCTTCACGGCTGTGCTAAGCCTTGGCCAGTAGTATCCTTGCCGAACTCTTGCCAATGTGCGCGTGTAGCCTAAGTGACCAGAAGTCACCTCGTTGTGACATGATTGAAGCACTTCAGTACGAAGGGTTGCAGGAATGACGAGCAAATAGGGAGGTCCAATTGACGAGAAGTTTCTTTTGTAAAGGACGCTGTTCCGTAAACAAAACGACGGCAATACTCGTGCAAAAACTCTGGGTGCACTCTGAGATTGTCCCTCTAAGTAATTTATTAAGCCAAGCAAGTCAGGGTCGTCACATTGTTGTTGGGCGATCGTCGACGTGTCGAGGACACCAGAAATGCAGTTTTCATCCTCATCGGGTAGAGAAGCCGACTGTATTGGTGATCGAGACAGGCAGTCGGCGTCCATATGTCGCTTCCCCGACTTGTGTACGACGTCATGTCAAATTCTTGCAGCCTCAGACTCCAACGCGCTAATCGGCCGGTGGGATCTTTAAGATTAGTCAACCAACAAAGTGAATGATGGTTGCTAATAACTTTGAAGGGGCGGCCATACAAATACGGGCGAAATTTCATGACTGCCCATACCACGGCGAGGCATTCTTTCTCTGTTTTTGAATAATTAGCCTCTGCGCGTGTTAGCGTTCTGCTTGCGTAGGCGATGACTCTTTCCGTGTCCTCTTGCCGCTGCACTAGCACAGCTCCCAGACCCACATTGCTAGCGTCAGTATGAAGCATCGTGGGGGCTTCCTCGTCGAAGTGGGCAAGCACTGGGGGTGTTTGAAGACGTTGGCGCAGATCATTAAACGCAGCTTCCTGTTCGTCATTCCACTGAAAGGCTACGTCGTCCCTCGTGAGCCGAGTTAAAGGTGACGCAATGCGTGCGAAGTCCGCAATAAACCGTCGATAATAGGCACAAAGGCCAAGAAAGCGTCTGACAGCCTTCTTATCGGACGGTACCGGGAACTGTGCAACGGCGGCAATTTTTTCGGGATCGGGCCGAACGCCTGCGTGGCTGACGACATGACCAAGAAATTGTAGCTCCTCAAAACAGTAGTGACCTTTCTCTGGCTTCAACGTGAGACCTGCGGACCTTATGAACTTCCAGCCTTTTGAGGTGCTCGTCAAAAGTTGCGGAAAAGACTATGACGTCGTCAAGCTAAACCAAGCAGGTTTTCTACTTCAACCCCGAAAGGACGGTATCCATGAGCCTTTGAAAAGTAGCGGGCGCTGAACACAAACCGAAGAGCAAGACTTTAAATTCGTATAAACCATCTGGTGTAACAAAAGCGGTTTTCTCCCGGTCTCTTGGATCTACCTCGATTTGCCAATATCCGCTCCTCAGTTCCATTGAAGAAAAGTAGCGAGCGTGTCGAAGTCTGTCAAGCGAGTCATCGATACGTGGAAGCGGGTACACATCTTTCTTGGTCGCCTGATTCAGATTCCTGTAGTCCACGCAAAATCGCAGGGTGCCGTCCTTTTTCTTGACTAGGACTACAGGTGATGCACAGGGGCTCTGTGATGGCTGAATCACATCATCTTCAAGCATTTTCGCTACTTGTTGCTGTATCACTTCGCGTTCCTTGAGAGCCACACGATAGGGATTCTGGTGAATAGGTCTCGCCGTGTCTTCGGTAATTATTCGATGCATGGTTAGCGGCGTACGACCAACTCGTGATGTCGATGAAAAGCAGTCCTGGAATTCGGCTAGCAACTCAAGAAGTCTCTTTCGTTCGTCCTTTGGCAGGGTAGTACCAACGTCAAGAACGGGTGCTGATTCTTGTTTAGGCGCTTCGTCCAGTATCGATAAACAGCCTTGGACTTCTACAATATTGTCAAAGTAAGCGACGGCTGTGCCCTTTGGAAGGTGCCGGCGCTCAGCACTAAAGTTGGTGAGGAGCAAGGTTGTGGGTCCAGCAGTGACAATGACAATACTTCGCGCAACTGAAATGCCATGGCTAAAGAGCAGCGAGCTGATTTGGTCGGCAATGCCTTCGCCGTCGAACGGTGCGTCCCCTGCCACCGTAACAAGAGTGCATGACCGTCGCGGGACGACCACATCATCATCAGTTAGACGCAGAGGTTTATGTGTCGCCCCAGAACAATCGACTAAACCAGGGCTATTGCGGAACGTTATTAAACTGTCCGGGATGTTGATGACGGCGCCATATTCTCTCAAGAAATCCATCCCAATAATGAGGTCTTTGCAACATGAGGCGAGAAACAACGAACGTCGCCACGAAAGAAGAACCACCGATGTTGATTCTCGCTGTACACCTTCCGATAGGCATCAGTAACTGGCCTCCTGCGGTCCTTAGGTGAGGTCCCGTCCACGGCGTCTTTACTTTCTTGAGGCGTACGGCGAGGTCTTCACTTATTATAGAAAAGTCGGCACCGGTATCCACTAAGGCGGTCACTTGTTGTCCGTCCACGAGAACGGCAAAGTCTGCGGTCACAGTTTCGTCGGTGTTACGTCGTGTCGGCTTTACGGCGTCCTGTGGTGACAGTAATGGGGGCTTTTTTTCGTCGTCTTGACCGCCTGCAACCTTACCCCCAGAGGTCGCCGCCTTCAGTTTCCCCGGCGTGGGCTGGGTGACCTCCTTCCTCGGACGTCAGCAAAAGTGCGGCGGTGCGATGAAGGCGAGTGGGCAGGAGACGGAGAGCGTCGTCGATGTCCCAAACCCGGCTGGTAAACAGGCATGCTCTCGTCGTCGTTGGTACGGCGGCCGTCAAAATGGGGTCGAGGCGCTGGAGGTCCTTGAGAACCAGTGTCGTCGCGGCGCGATACGTAGTCGTCGTTGGCGCGTCGACTGTCAGACCAAGGCCTAAGAGGGCGAAACGAATCGACGCGGTGCCAGCAATGACGGGAAATATGGCCCACTCCTCCGCAGTTAAAACAAAGTGGACGCCTATCTACGGTGCGCCAGGCGTCTGTTTTGCGAAGCTGTGGACGTCGCAACGGCTCCTCTTGTGGCGAAGGCCATGGCATGCCAGCGGATGGCTGGTCGTATGGCGGCTGGACGGCAGGTCGCCTCGATGTATCCTCCTGCAGCGGTGGCCAAGGAATGGCGGCAGATGGCTGGCGGTACGACGGTGGAACAGGTGGTGGGCGTCGAAGGGCGGCGGCGTAGCTCATGGGACGCTGATCTTGAGGAGTATCAGCCGTGGAGAGTGCTTGGCGGATTTCGTCGCGGACGACTTCAAGGACAGACGCTATGGGCGTTTCCGTTACCGGAGTCCGCAACTTCTGCAGCTCCTCGCGAACAATCTCTCGGATCAAGTCACGCAAGGAGCTGTGATTGTCAAACGCCATGGTGGCGGCATGAATTTGGGCGCTGCTGGTTAAGCGGTCATACTGTCGGCATTGTTGGTGAAGTGCCCGCTCGATAGCCGTAGCCTCCTTGATAAAGTCCGCCACGGTGCTTGGCCGGTTGCGCAGAAGTCCGGCGAACAACTGCTCTTTTACGCCGCGCATGAGGTAGCGCAACTTCTTATCGTCGGTCATATGTGGGTCAGCTCTACGAAAGAGACGGGCCATGTCCTCGGCGAACATCGCGACTGTTTCATTGGGTTTTTGAACCCGTAACTCTAGTAGTTGCTGGGCGCGTTCTCGTCGATCGACATTGGCGAAGGTGTCAATCATCTGCTGTTGAAAGTCGTGCCATGTTGACAGACTGCCTTCGCGGTTTTCATACCAAGTACGAGCGCTGTCGTCAATGTAGAAATAGGCGCGGGAGAGCTTTTGCTCAGCAGACCTCTGGTTGATCTTGGCAACACGTTCATAGTGCCCAAGCCAGTCTTCAACGTCTTCGTGTGCACCACCACCAAAGCGATCAGGCACCAGTGGTTGAAAAAGCGTTACATGAGATGGGTTGGGAGGACCGCTGGCTTGCAGTACCTGTTGCGGGCTGGCGTTGGCCATTGGTAGTGGTAAGCGGCGCCGTGTGGAGGCTTCCGGCGAGGGGGTGAGCTCGGGAGCAAGGCCGCGCAGCCGACGACTGAAGCGATGCACGGGAGTTGCGATAGCTGCGTCCGGGCTGGATGAACGACTCCCAGAGGGAGTGTGGAGCATCAGGCAGGGTTGCGGTCCAGCACCTCCACCAGTGTCGCGGCGCAACGCGAACAAACAAGGACAACTTGCGACAGAGAAGCAGCGTGTTCAAATCAGCTTAGCAGAAAAACGTCTTCCTCGTCTTTCACACCGAAAGCTACTGTCCCACTAGCCGTAGTCTGTGAAACCTCGCCATAGTCATCATCGTTTATGTTTATACACGTGTCAATATATATATATATATATATATATATATATATATATATATATATATATATATATATATATATATATATATATATATATATATATATTTATATATATATATATATGTATATTGTCAAGACGTTTATTAGCGGGCACTCGGCGACAGCGACAGTCAGAAGCGGGGCCGACTCTCTGCACGAGGAGCGTGCTCTCTGAGAAGAGGCGACCCACTAGAAGGCGCTCGAGAGGACGACCCATTACCGACCAAGAACGCTTCGCTTCAATTACCCCGGGTACGAAGAGGGAGCCGCCTGGCGACCTAGCAGCTTGTTACTATGAGCGGGTCATGGTAGGGCTTCAGGCGCTCCACGTTGACAATGTCGCGCCCTCGACGGCGCATGTCCGAAGATGGTTCGATTGGTTCGATCAGGTAGTTGACCGGAGATGTGCGTTCCACGACACGGTAGGGGCCTTCGTATTTGGGCAGTAGTTTGCAAGAGAGGCCAGTTGCAGCGGTCGGGACCGAGAGCCACACGAGCGCTCCAGGGAGGAACGTGGACTCAGAAGTGGTGGTGTCACCGCGAATGCTCTTCTGCCGCTCTTGTTCGTGCGTTGTAAAGGTTTTCGCAAGCTCGCGACATTCTTCAGCAAGCCTGGCTGTGTCCGAGATAGGCGCACATTCAGATTAATCTGGCTTGTAGGGAAGGATGGTGTCGATTGTGTGCGACGGGTGCCTGCCGCACAATAAGAAAAATGGTGAGAAACCAGTAGTGCTCTGAGAGGCGGTATTGTAGGCGTACGTGACGAAGGGCAGAATGGCATCCCAAGCTGTGTGGTCGGCGGCGACGTACATCGAGAGCATGTCGCCGAGTGTGCGGTTAAAGCGTTCGGTGAGGCCATTCGTCTGCGGGTGGTAAGCAGTAGTTTTGCGGTGAACAACGTTGCACTCATTGAGAATGGCTTCCACGACTTCCGACAAGAAGACAGGGATTCGATCACTGAGCCGCTCCTGGGGCGGACCGTGACGCAGCATGAATCGGTGGAGCAGGAAGGAGGCCACATCGCGTGCTGTAGCCGCAGGGAGGGCGGCTGTTTCAGCGTATCGCGTGAGGTGGTCTACAGCGAGGATGACCCAGCGGTTACCAGCGGATGTCAGAGGAAGTGGCCCATACAGATCGATGCCAACGCGCCGAAACGGTCGGTCTGGGCAAGGTAGAGGGTGCAGACCTGCCGGCGACAGGTGCGTTGAAGTTTTGCGGCGCTGACAGTCAATGCAGGTGCGAACAAACTTCTGCACGTAGCGGTACATCCCTCGCCAAAAGTACCGTTGGCGAATGCGGTGGTAGGTTTTCGATACGCCAGAGTGTGCACACTGCGGATCAGAGTGGAACGACTCGCATATGTCAGAACGCAGACTGCGGGGTATTACTAGTAGCCACCGGCGGCCGCCGCCGTTGTAATTGCGTCGATGGAGCAGGTCGTCGCGAACGGCGAAATGGTGGGCTTGACGACGCAACGCGCGAGTAGATGGTGTGGCCGACGGATCAGTCAGTAAGTCTATCAGTGAGGCAATCCATTGGTCCTTGCGCTGTTTGGTAGCAATGGTGTGCATGTCGATGGAAGAAACGGCAAAGTGAGACACTGAGCTGTGGGCATTTTCGTCAGGCAAGGGAGAGCGCGACAGGGCGTCGGCGTCAGCATGCTGGCGTCCGTTGCGGTACAGCACGCGGATGTCGTAGTCTTGCAGGCGAAGTGCCCAACGGGCGAGACGGCCTGAGGGATCCTTCAACGACGACAACCAGCACAGTGCATGATGGTCGGTGACAACATCAAATGGGCGACCATACAAATAAGGCCGAAACTTCGCAAGGGCTCAGATGATTGCCAGGCATTCTTTCTCCGTGGCGGTGTAGTTGGTCTCGGCTTTAGTAAGCGTACGACTTGCATATGGCACGACATATTCTGGGAACCCAGGTTTGCGCTGCGCAAGGACAGCGCCGTGGCCAACACCGCTGGCGTCCGTGTGTACCTCTGTAGGTGCCGTTGGGTCCTAGTGGCGTAGTATGGGAGGAGACGTCAACAAACGACGGAGCTTTGCGAAAGCGTCGTCGCACTGTGACGACCACGAATTGAGGGGCCCGTTGCTGCCAAGGAGCTTCGTCAGCGGCGATATGATAGTCGCGAAGTTTCGGATAAAGCGCCGGAAATAGGAGCATAATCCTACGAAACTGCGCAGTTCCTTCACGGACGTAGGCTTGGGGAACTCTGTCACGGCCCGAAGCTTGGCTGGATCAGGGAGAATTCCGTCCTTGGACACGACGTACCCTAGTATCGTCAGCTGCCGTGCTGCAAATCGGCACTTCTTCAGATTCGGTTGTAGCCCGGCCTCGCTCAAACGCGTCAAAACATGCCGCAGGCGTTGAAGATGCGTGGAGAAGTCCGGGGCGAGAACGACGACGTCGTCGAGGTAGCACAGGCACGTGTGCCATTTCAAGTTGCGCAGAACGGTATCCATCATGCGCTCAAAGGTCGCGGGCGCATTGCACAGCCCAAACGGCATGACGTTAAACTCGTACAAGCCGTCGGGTGTGACAAACGCTGTCTTCAGTCGAGCGTCATCCATCAGCCATGGGGACTTGCCAGTACCCTGAGCGCAAATCGAGCGATGAAAAAAATTCTGCTCCTTGCACGCTGTCAATGGCGTCGTCTATTCGAGGTAGGGGATAAACGTCCTTACGGGTAATCTTATTGAGTCGTCGGCAGTCCACACAGAACCGCACAGAGCCGTCCTTCTTCGCAACTAGAACGACAGGAGAAGCCCACGGGCTGTTGGAGGGTCGAATAACATCGCGGCGAAGCATGTCTTCGACTTGCTCGTTAATTACACGACGCTCTGCTGGCGATACGCGATATGGACGTTGCCGCAGTGGTGGTTCGGTGCCAGTCTCGATGTCATGCGTGACAGCAGACGTGCGGCCGAGAGAAGTTTGCGCGACATCGAACGAAGAACGAAATTCTTCCAACAGGCATAGAAGCTCGGAACGCTCGACCGATGTAAGGTTGTCAGCAATCGAGGAACCAAATACATCAGCGGGTGACGAATCAGATGTGGAAACAGCACTGAGCGAACGGGAGCTGGCGCAGTACGTGTCTCCCGGTGCGTCCATAACTTGTGCGTCTTCGAGGGCTTCCGTTCTAAAAAGACAGGGCGTGCAAACACGGACACTCTAACCACTACGCCACAGAGCCACCGCATACTTGTTCACTTTTCACAGCCTTATATATTTGCAAAGTGGTTTGCCACGAGAAGGCGGGGCTTGCTACATCCTTTCTTGCATCATCGGCGTGTGTTTGTGCGTGCATTAGGTTAGTAAATAGTTAGCGCGGCGCCATGAACTCACGAAGGCGACCGTTAACACCTTCAGCTCCGACTACCGTTCGTCGTTTGTCGTGCCGCAAGAGAATGATAAACGTGTGTTTTTTTGTGTGTTCACCATACATCGTGGATGTCTCGCTCGCTCAAAAATTTGCTAATACCAGCGTGACAACTACATTTAGGTAGCGAAACTCACGTGTGTGTGTTCTACGAGCGTGTGCTGTTGAGCAGATTTGGTTATTTCTGCCGCGAGCTGCAAGTGTCTGGAGTGCGTTCTCTGCTGTTCGAAGACAATCATCTGTCGCATATTTTTCTTACATACGTCGATGTCAGAGTTCCAAGGGCATTTTGCGTGCACCTATACAAGCATGTGCATTTATTGCGCGTGTAGGTGCTGTTGTGAGCTGCACGCAGGGTCAGCGGCACCTCTGAGCAGTTAGATGAATATTTGCGCAATGAGCATTTGCGCGCTTTGAGGCACCACATACAGTGCTTCTGAATTAGTCATAGTCAGTATTTATTTGCTTTTATACTCGGAGACTAGCTACCCTTTTGCTGAATGACGTTTACTCTTGCGTATCACGCAGCCGTTAGAATGAGGTACGCATTTGGGCGGGTTGGTTCTTGATTAACTGCAGAAACAGGGCTAAAAGACAGGACAAGACGAAAAAGACGTCTTTTAGCGCGGTTTCTACCGTTAAAATGGATGTCGAAGGCGTCCACAAAGGTTAAGCACCATGTCCACTAATTCGCGAGTGACAAGTGACACGGCCGGTTCAAGCCTTGGTCGCTCGGGTCCGCATCACGACGACCCATCTTCGGCGCCCGGTCCGGTGGCAACCTTCTGCTTGTTTGGTTCCCTTCGAACTCCCCGGCTCTTCTTCGACCCAGGTTTTTTCTCGGTCTCGGGTCAACTTGTCCCGTCCTGATTGGCGATGCTGAAGTTTCGTGGTGCCCAACTATTGGCCCCTGGAATCTCCGTTGTGACTTCCTGTTGGGCGATTTGCACATCGAACCTTTGCGGCACGCGCTCTCGTGCTGGACGTTGTTTCGACGTCGTCGTCTTCGTTGGCCACCGTTTGTGCGCGCTAGTCTCCTTTTCATGTTGCGCACTTTTGAAAGGCGCACACTTCAAACGCGCACCACACATCACATAGGCCCCCTTTTCGAAAAGCTTTTCACTTCGATAAACTGGCCCTCAGTGCGCGAAACACATAAGTGATAGGCAGCACACAATAATATCACTCGCAACAACGACAACCACAACACAAAACTTGTTCACCTGCCTTAGAGTAATACACCAATTGCGTTATATTACGATGATATAACACTAAACAATTAACACCAATATGTGCCAATTGGTAGTCTGCTCTCTAATCATATAGACATCGAGAACAGTGTTTACAATAAAGCTCTTAGTAGTATTCACAAAACTCAAGTCCGTTTGCTACAGGCTAGAAATCATCACTTATTTACACGCACTATCCGGACCTAACGAACGCACAAGAAGTACAATGAATATTTGAAAACTAAGTCCGTGTAGTTCAATCAAAGCTTTCCCTATGCAACAACAAAAACCTTTTCAAAAGCTAAGTTATATCACATTCAACCTCGAATGAAAGTCCACAACCAACTCGGACATCTACAAAACATATAACTCCGTTGTTCAAAGTCAGGAACCCAAAAACAACGACCGGTCATTGAACTCGACGCTCAAGTTATAGCGTCCCACACCAGACAAGTGGCATTATTCAAACGCTTAAGAAACAACCGTGGCAAAGATGCTTTGTAGCGTGTTTGTTGAAACGCGTGTCTGTAGCCCCGCACGAGGACACACGGACGCTCAGCGGAGTTTCTAGTGACGACGCAGCAAGGATTCAATCCAAACTCGAGGCGTTGCCTCCAGGCGCACCGAGTTAGGAGCGTCCAAACGAGATTTTTCCTGACACGAACGCTTTTCTCTGACTGACAGTCCAAGATACACAAAACCTCGAGGAAGTGTCCTCCACATCCAAAGACGCTGAGAGAAACACATCAGGTTCCTCTCTGCTTAGAAAGAAATGCCCTTGCAATCGGCTGTCTTCTCCTGGTTTGCGTTCAACCGACTTTTCACTGAGTTCAACGCTGTTGACCTTCTCAGATTTGCCAACCTGCCTGGCGACATCCGATGTGGACAGTCGTACTCGCGACTCCGTTCTACGAGTTTCGATCCGCGATTCGGCATTCTGTGCCTTCTCTCTCGAAGAGATTGGATCTGCACTATTTTAGATGCGAAGTATTTTAAGGCGGAGTTCAATCCGGTGGTGGTGGTGGTGTGCGGCGTGACCACCCTTACTGCGCATGCGCATACCTTCTCCACTCCCCCTCTCCCATTTACGACTCTCCCTCTCCCCTCCTTCTTTCCACTCTCCCTCTAAAACGCGGGCTAGACATGCCGAAATTCTCTCCTGCACAACACCGCGATGATCACCAGCGCATGCGCGTTCCCTCCCCTCTCTCTCCTCTCATACGCTGCCCCCATCTCGCGCGCCTGCTGACCGCGTTCCCCGCTCGCCCTGTGAGAATTAACGGCCAGGCTAGAGGGAAGACAAGACGCGCGTAGCGTTCCTCTTCGCGTTCCACGACGCGAGGTCGGTAGCATGCCCAAAGAACGCCAATGGAACGCGATCGTGCAAGTGCTCCGGCTTCGCATCGCCTCATGGTCCCCTTTAGCGGGAGATGGTGCAATTTTTTTAGGATTCACATTCCCTCGCTCTACGAGTGATTTACTCGCCTGACCTCCGACCATGCTTGTGCCGCCGGTTACCGCTTTCCGCGCTACACAAAAATCGGCGGCCACCACCTCAAACCGTTCTTCACGGCACTCGCCGTCATCACCCAGGCGATCTCTTTGTGCCCCTTCGGGGGAGCTGTTGAGAGGCAATCGTACCTCTTCCTGATATGTGCTTGGCCTCTCAGAGGTTCCAAAGCACCTGTCACTCTGAATGGAACTGGCCTGTTCCATACTTGCGAAGCAATCCTCCGCTTCATCAAGCTCTGCAAGAATCCTGCTTTCTTGGCCGCCTACCCCTCTGCCATCCTCTATCTGAGCTCCTGGCTCTATTGAACGGCTATGGCGAGGTTCAAGGCTAACCCTGCAGAAATCCGACTTACTACATGGAAAACTGCTTTACGAGCAAGCATCGACCGCTTGCTCACGTATCTGTATCTCCAGTTGCATCCCTTTAGCCATCGCAAGTGCGAGTCGTCGCTCAAGTGCTCGCCTCTCCACTCCGAGTTGTTCCTTTTGTGCCCTTCGTTCTGCGGCCCGTTCCTCTCGCTCTCGCGCCATGCGCTCGTCGTACCATGCTTTAAACTCTGCTCCCTCGAGACCGATTCGTTGTGCCAGTTCTAATAACTACCACGTGCGCGTCATGGTCTGCACCATTAAAACGTCAAGTTGAAAAACAAACGGCTTTGTCCTGTCGTTGCGGACGCCATTTTGCGATGCAGGTTCTTTTTCTGTTTACGACAGCTCTCTAAGGCTGAGCGTCGGAGAGCTTTATTAAGGACAAAGCCGTTGGTTTAACAAACAACATGCACAACTTTTAATTATACACTGAAGGAGAAATAGCTATGCATAGGTAAACACCTAATAAAAAAAATACCCCCACCTCCCCGAAGGGAATCGTGAGGAAATGCGAATGCATTTGTTGCGCCGAGAGTACACGGCGTAGTAATTTTAATCGCGTAAATTAATGACGAGACGAGGATTTGTACCGTAACCATTTATTTACACATTCATCAGCACCTGTTTGTGTTGTCATTTTACCTGACGGCCATAATCTCAGCCTTGTGGTCGCCGTTGGCGTTTCACAGCGGCGTCTCGAGCACACATTTCCGGATGTTCTTTAGAGGCGCCCAGCCAGCGAACGGTCGAGAGTGAGGCACGAGCGCACGGCAGAGTGGGGCGCAGGGAGGAGAGAGAGCGAACGGCGAGAGAAGGAGCGGCGAAGCACTGCACCTACCCTCTCCTACACTCGCTCGCACCACATACTCTGGTTGCTAGGGGCCAGGATAAGCGCGCGCGCCCGCAACTGTTGCTATGGGAGAGGGAGTGAGAGCGGAGAGATAACAACTGCCGGCGCGCGGACAACGCCGGATGCCTTACATAGCCGGACTAAGAAATGAATTCGCATTTAAAAGATCACTGCACACGTTAAACCACCCTTAACAACAAACAAAATGCGAGTTGAAAGACCTAAACTATAGAGTCTAGTTCTGATGCGGCTGAGTAGCGGAGCGAGTAATATTAAGAGAGCAGTCTCACCAAATCGCTTAGGTTCGTTCAGTTGACGCGGGCAGGCTGGTAACATAACCTTCCAGATTGATTTTATGCTTACGATATTGTCTTATTTGTGGACAGTCGAGATGATATGCAGCGGCTGGCGGATATGTGCGGAAGGGATGGTGAAGCTCTAGGATTAGGATTTAGTCTAACCAAATGTGTATCGATGGTATTCAATGATCTCAATGATGAGGCGGTGCATAACAGGGTCAAGAAATATTGAGGGTAAGCGAATACAAGTACCTCGGTGTATGGGTAAGTGAAAGTGATAGATTCATGGAGGTACAGGAAAAAGCATCGGCAGCCAAGGGAAACAGGAACGCCGCAATAATGAAGCACAGCACATTATGGGGTCACAATGGGTACGAGGTTCTTCGAGGTCTGTGGAAAGGTGTAATGGTTCAGGAGCTTACAATTGGGAACATTTATGCATGAAGTCACAGGTGAAATCGAGAACGGATGTGAATCACAGATCTGTGGGACGCCTCGCGTTGGGCGCTCACGGCAGGACGACAAATGAGGCTCTAAAGGGCGATGTGGGATGGGCAGGTTTTGAGGCGAGGGAAGCTCAGAGCAAAATAAGGTTCGAAGAGAGGCTAAGAAATATGAAGGAGAGTACATGGGCAGAGAAGGTGTTCCTGGGATAGATTGAGCGCAAACAGACGAGACACAAAAAGGCAACACGGCTAGACGAGCGCTCACTACCAACTGTTCTTATTCGGAAAAACATGTCAATATAAAGCTCAGCACACTAGAGGCACGCCTGCACACACATCAAATGAAAAAGATGACAAAAGCTTAAATTCCACTCAATCAACTGAAACTCACTCCCCGGCAAGCATACTGACGTTTGGCTAACGCAATCTGTGCCTTTATTTTTTATGTGAAATGTCTCCAGAAGCTCGCGTGCTACGGTGTCTCTGCTGCGGCCCAGTACCTTCAGTTCAAAGAACACAGGCACACAGTCGCACTCCGCGCAGTGCGCCGGAAGGTGCGCGCGCCGACCATTTGTGAGCGACAGCTCACGCGCACGTGCCCTGTCGTTGACACACCAGCTCGCTTGTCCAATACAGGACTTCCCGCAGCTCAGTGGCAACTCATACACGACCGCCTCCGCAGGAAGCCTTTAGGGCTGAGTGCACAGGTCGGCAAAAAAGTTGGAGCTCACTCGGCCTACTCAACAAATATGTTCTGCTCTGAGGGCTCGCTCAGACTTAGACTCGCGAAAATTCACAACCAGACTCACTCAGACTGAGACTCACTAATTTTTCTCAACTGGACTCACTCCTACTCAAACTCACCAACATATTACTCAGCCGGACTTACTCAGACTCACGGCTTGACTTGAGTCTGAGTAAGCCTGATGAGTCGACTCATGAGTCCGTGAGCCTAAAACTACCTTTTTCCAATTTTGGTGTCCATGCTCTTTAATGCCAATATTGTCGTACGACGATTTATTATCAGACAGCGACGTCTTAACAGTCGGGGTGGCACCGGCTACCTCGAAGGTAGATCACGAAGGTAGATCGTACGAAGGCAGATCGCGCGTACAGCAACAACAGACGCGGAAGCTCTTCTTTCTCCTCCTCACTACAATAGCCCCGGGAGTGAAAAGGAGCCATGCTGGCGACTAAGGCGCAGGTAGGATCAAGGGGTCATAATGTGGCTTGAGTCGGCTGACATGCACCGTGTCACGACCGCGATGTTTGAGGTCGTGGGATGGCGTCACAGGTTCAACGACGTAGTTGACAGATGATGTGAGGTCAATTATACAGTAAGTGCCATCATAACGGGCAAGAAACTTCCTTGTAAGTCCAGGGCTGTCAGGTGGGACCGACAACCAAACGAGTGAACCTGTCGCAAAATGTTGTGTAGACAATTTGTTGTCATGCCGCAGCTTTCAGCGACCTTGAGCGGCGGTCGTAAGTGTACGCGCAAGCTGCCTACGGTCCTCTGCGTACTGGGCCGCTTCAGACACCGTTGTGCACTCGGACGTGTCAGGTTGGTACGGAAGCAATGTGCCCATTGTGCAAGAGGCCTCTCGTCCGTATAGTAGGAAGAACGGCGAAAAGCCAGTGGTAGCTTGTGTGGCAGTGTTATAAGCACATGTCGAACGGCAAAACAGTGTCCCAGTTGTGTCTGTGATCCGATGCGACGTACATGGTCAACATGTCGTCGAGAGTACGGTTGAACCTCTCCGTCAAGCCGTTGACGGATGGTAGCCTGTGCACTTGTGGTTGACGATGTTGCATAATGCGAGAAGGGCTTGTATTACTTCGGATAGGAACACGCGCCCTCTGTCACTGAGAAGTTCGCGTGGTGCTCCATGTCGAAGAACGAAGTTCCGCAAAATGAGGAACGCGACTTCGCGCGAAGTAGCGGCTGGAAGTGCTGCGGTCTCGGCGTAGCGCGTGTGGTGATCGACTCCTACAATTATCCATCGGTTACCTGAGGAGCTGCAGGGAAGAGGACCATATAGGTCTATGCCGACGCGATCGAAGGGACGAGCCGGACAGGGCAGCGGTTGTAACTCGCCAGTAGGCCGCTGGTGAATTTTTCGTCGCCCACACGCTGTACAAGCTCGAACGTACTGGCGGACGAAGCGATACATTCCGACCCAGTAGAAACGTTGTCGTAGCCGAGTATACGTCTTTAGCTCACAGGCGTGACCGTTATGAGAAGCAGCATGAAAATATTGCCACGCCCACTTCTTGTATTCGGGTTTCACCAGCAAGGACGGTTATCAACGCTCGACGCTGTCCACGGCGCAGTGTGCCAGAAGCTTCGCGATTGTAGTAGATCGTTTTGTTAAGACTGCGCGCAAGACGCGAACGCTCGAGCTTATTCTAGAACATGCGCGACAAGCAGCGATAACGCTGGAATATTCGACGGCACATGTATAAATGACGACGCGCTTCACCGCCTGTCAGTTGATCGATGGTCGACGCTCTGTTCGCCGCTATCAGTGTATCGCTGTAGTTAGACTTTCTGTTTCGCCGCCACAAGTTTGGCCAAATAAAGTTTCATCTCGGACGTGCTGACTGCTGTGTTCGCCGACGTCACGACCACGTCACATCTGCTGTAGGCGCTGCTCGTTCATGTTTTGGACGGCCCCGTCAAGCCGTGAACCCAACCCACGTCGCGAAGAAGACCCCGCCACCATCAGCGACAGTGGAGCCAGCCGCAGACTGAAAGGACTACACCCCCCCCCCCAATACGAACCCCTACCGGACAAGACCAGGATCACAACGAACACAACAGCCACAATGACAGCCGCTGTGGCGCCTACAACGGTCGTCATGGACCAACCGAGGGAGCCGACGACATTCCGCGGATCACCATGCGAGGATCCAGAAAGGTGGCTGGAGGCATACGTCCGGGTGTCCACGTTCAACAACTGGGACTGCGACGAGAAGCTACGCCATGTCTACTTCGCCGTTGAAGATGGCGCAAGGACCTGGTTCGAGAATCGAGAGTCCACGCTAACATCATGGGACCTCTTTCGCACCTTCACGAGCGTCATCCGGAAAGAAAGAAGGGCTGAAACCCTTCTCGAGACCCGTGTACAGCTCCCCATGAGAACATCGGACTGTACACCGAAGAAATGACTCGCCTATTTCGCCATGCCGACCTCGCGATGTCCGAAGAAAAGAAAGTTCGCTTCTTGATGCGGGGAGTGAAGGAAGAAATTTTCGCCGGGCTTGTGCGCAACTCACCGAAGACGGTCTCGGAATTCGTTTCGGAGGCCACCACAATCGAAAAGGCCCTAGAAAACCGCACTAGGCAGTACAACCGCCGCATGCCGATGACGATCTACGGGGAAGCACATGCGCTGGGCTCCGACGACCTACGTGAGACGATCAAAGCGGTCGTGCCCGAAGAGCTGCGAAGGATGTTTCCTGCATCGCAACCCCAGGTCCATTCCATAGCCGACGTCGTTCGCGAGAAACTTCAGCATTCGCTAGCAGTTGCTGCCCCGTCGCAACCTGATCCGGAAGCGATGAGCTATGCTGCCGCTGCACGCCATGCTGTCGCCAATCCGCGCAATCACCCACGCCCCGTGCCGCCGCCCCCTCCGACGCCATCCCGCCCGCCTGCAGGCCAACGCTACACAGCCCGAAAGACCGACGTTTGGTGCGCCCCTGACAACCGCCCGCTCTGCTACCACTGCGGGGAGGCCGACCACACCGCCGCCAGTACCGTCAGATGGGGCTACGAGGATTCGCCGTCAACGCGCCGCGTTCGCAGCCAGGCGAACGGCCTCGCGACATCGACGACTACCTCACACAGTGGCAAGAACGACGACATTCCCGCTCGCCGTCGCCCGGCCGCTACATGTCACCGCACCGCCGGCAGTACATTGGCACAAACCGGGGCCGGTCGCCTAGCCAGTACCCGGAAAACTAAGGGCAGCAACCGATGGAGGTGCGGTTGCTGAACGACGAAATGCTGAAGATCCTCCGACGTCCACGACGACGCCGTGACAAAGTTCCGAGCCCCCGCCGCACGCCGAACAGCGTCCTGAAGACGAAACTTTGCGACCGGAAGCAGACCTGACGACGCAACGCGGAAGCAGCGGTGCAAACCGACGTAGCCGTGACCCCACGCCGCGACCTAAGCGCGACGCAAGACGGCGGACTAGCGACCTCGACGTTCTGATCGACGGCCACAACGTCACCGTTCTCGTCGATACTGGAGCCGACTATTCCGTCATCAGTGGGCCGTTCGCAGCAAAGTTGAAGAAAGCTAGGACTTCTTGGGAAGGCCCCGAGGTCAGGACCGCTTGAGCCCATTTGATAACGCCGATTAGTGTCTGCACGGCGAGAGTCACCATCAATAACCGGACTTATCCTGCGAGCTTTGTAATCCTACAAAACTGCTCCAGGGATATGATACTTGGAATGGACTTCCTAAGTGACCACGGCGCCGTCATCGAACCTGAGGTCTGAGTCGATAACACTAACTTCAGACAAAGCGCTCCCGCCCCACGCGACGCCAGGGAACCATGTATTGAATGTGATAGAAGAGCAGGTGACCGTTCCGCCGCGCTCCAGCGTCATTATTTTCGTCGGCACCAAAAAACCTGCGAACCTTGAAGGCTTCATTGAGGGCGATCAGCACCTACTCCTGAACCGTCAAACTTGCGTCGCACGAGGTATAGCCGAGCTGCGTGAT
This sequence comes from Rhipicephalus sanguineus, assembly GCF_013339695.2. Classification (NCBI taxonomy): domain Eukaryota; kingdom Metazoa; phylum Arthropoda; class Arachnida; order Ixodida; family Ixodidae; genus Rhipicephalus; species Rhipicephalus sanguineus. Next base: position 141,933,280 of record NC_051186.1, on the reverse strand, counting down.
GGTAAAGCAAAGGTTGTACTGACAAACTTCAGCCACGAATATAGGCACCTGAAAATTGGTACGACGGTTGCCTACATCGACGAATGTGTAGCCGCCAGCGATGCTTTCGCCCTCTTCGATGCTGCCGAACCTGCTTCGACGAATAGAGGCTCCGAACCGGATTTTGACGTCAACCCGAGCCTTTCGAAGGCCAGACAAGACCAGCTCAAAACCCTGCTCTGGCGATACAAGGACTGTTTCTCGTCGTCATCGCGGGTCCAGCAAACGCCCCTTGCCAAGCACCGAATTATAACAGAAGAAAATTCTCGTGCACTCCGTCAGAGCCCCTACAGAGTTTCGACTCGAGAGCGCGACGCGATAAAGAAACAAGTCGACGAGATGCTGCGCGACAACATCATCCAGCCGTCCAAGAGTCCGTGGGCATCACCCGTGGTGTTAGTGAAGAAGAAGGACAGGGCACTGCGCTTCTGCGTTGATTATCGGCGCCTGACCAAAAGGACGAACGTGTACCCCCTCCCACGGATAGACGACACCCTGGATTGACTTCACAACGCGACGTACTTTTCGTCGATGAACCTCAAGACCGGCTATTGGCAGATCTGAGTAGACGAAAGAGACCAAGAAAAGACCGCTTTTATAACACCCGACGCAACAGCGACGCAAGCAGCGTAGGACTCGGTGCCGTCCTTGTGCAAAAGACTAACGGGCTTGAAAGGGTTATCAGTTATGCTAGCCGGTCACTATCCAAGGCAGAAGCCAGCTATTCCACAACAGAAAAGGAATGCCTCGTCATCCTCTGGGCTACGTCAAAGTTTCGCCCCTACCTCTATGGGAGGCCCTTCAAAGTTGTCAGTGACCATCACGCCTTATGTTCGCTAGCTAACTTGAAGGACCCTTCAGGTCGTCTCGCACGATGGAGTCAGAGGCTTCAAGAATTCGACATTACCGTCGTGTGCAAGTCCGGACGAAAACACTCTGACGCCGACTGCCTGTCTCGTGCCCCCGTCGACGCGCCGCCGCAAGACGAGGACGATGACTGCTTCCTCGGAACTATAAGTGCCGGCGATTTCGCCGAAAGGCAACGAGCCGACGCGGAACTGGGGGGCCTTATGGAGTACCTCGAGTGCAATACCGCCGTTGTTCCGAAGGTATTCAAGCGAGCACTGCCGTCGTTTTTCTTACGAAACGGCGTTCTCCTCAAGAACTTCTCGCCACTTCGAACCGACTACCTTCTCGTCGTGCCCTCATCATTGCGACCGGAAGTCCTCCAGGTCCTACACGACGACCCGACGGCTGGACACCTCGGTGTTTCCCGCACACTCGCCAGAAAACAGGAAAAGTACTACTGGCCACGCCTTGCTGCCGACGTCGCCCACTACATTGACTTGCCGAGATTGCCAGCGACGGAAGACACCGCCGACTAGGCCAGCTGGACTTCTGCAGCCAATCGAACCACCTCACCGGCCTTTCCAGCAAATCGGGATGGACCTACTGGGGCCGTTCCCGACATAGACTTTCGGCAACAAGTGGATCGTCGCAGCAACTGACTACCTTACCCGCTACGCCGAGACAAAGGCCTTGCCCAAAGGCAGTGCCGCCGAGGTAGCCAAGTTCTTCGTGGGGAACATCGTCTTGCGTCATGGCGCCCCAGAGGTCCTCATCAGAGACAGAGGTACCGCCTTTACTGCGGACCTAACTCAGGCGATGTTGACATACAGCGAGACGAGTCACCGCCGCACCACCACCTACCACCCGCAGAACAATGGCCTCACCGAACGTCTAAATAAGACCATAGCCGATATGCTGGCCATGTGCGTCGACCTTGAGCACAAGACGTCGGACGCCGTCCTTCCCTAGGTGACCTTCGCTTACAACACGGCCGTCCATGAAACAACGCAGATGACGCCGTACAAGGTGGTGTACGGAAGGAGCCCGGCGACGACGCTCGACGCCATGCTACCGAACGTCACCGACGAAGAAAACCTCGACACCGCCGCTTACTTACAACGTGCCGAAGAAGCTCGACAGCTCGCCCGCCTGCGCATAAAGACCCAGCAGTACACCGACAGCCGTCGCTACAATCTTCGACGACGCTTCGTGAAATACCAGCGCGGCGACCGTGTTTGGGTCTGGACGCCGGTACGCCGACGTGGGCTTGGCGAAAAACTCCCTCAGCGATACTTCGGGCCATATAAGGTTCTTCCACGTCTCGGCGCTCTTGACTACGAGGTCATCCCGGACGGACGGCATTACGAACTCCCAGCGACGCCGTGCACGACCTGAAGTCGTCCATGTCGTGCGCCTTAAGCCGTATTTTGCGCGTGAGCGGACCTGGGGACTCTACTTTTTCCTTTGTTATTGTAGTTTATTTATGCACTTGTTTTTTTTCTCTTCTTCGTTCTTTCACAAGCATCGGGGCGATGCTTTTTCAGAGGGGGGCAATGCCACGCCCACTTCTTGTATTCGGGTTTGACCAGCAAGGACGGTTATCAACGCTCGACGCTGTTCACGCCGCAGCGTTCGAGAAGCTTCGCGATTGTAGTAGATCGTTTAGTTAAGATTGCGCGCAAGACGCGAACGCTCGAGCTTATTCTAGAACATGCGCGACAACCAGCGATAACGCTGGAATATTCGACGGCACATGTATAAATGACAACGCGCTTCACCACCTGTCAGTTGATCGACGGTCGACGCTCTGTTCGCCGCTATCAGTGTATCGCTGTAGTTTGACCTTCGTTAAAGTGCGACTGGCATACGCCACAACGCACTCTTCGTAGCTGTCTTTCCGTTGCGCTAGGATTGCACCAAATCCGATGCCACTGGCGTCCGTATGTACTTCTGTAGGAGCTGTGGGGTCGTAATGACGAAGGATCGGTGGTGAAATTAGTAGGCGACGTAGTTGCTCGAAGGCTGTGTCACACGAGGTTGACCACGCGGAGATGCCGTTGCTTGCGGTAAGCAAATTTTGTCAGTGCCGCGACGATGCTTGCAAAATTTCGCACAAAACGCCGAAAATAACACCAGAGCCCTATGAAGCTGCGGAGTGCCTTAAGAGTAGTGGGCTTTGGGAACTCTGCGACCGCGTGAAGCTTGGCGGGGTCAGGAAGAACACCATGCTTCCTTACAACGTGCCCTAATATTGCTAACTTACTGGCAGCAAAACGGCAGTTTTTGATGTTCAGTTGGAAGCCTGCAGAGGAGATGCAGGTCAGTATCTCACCCAAGCGAATGAGGTGCGTTGGAAAATACCCGTTGCGTTGGAAATACCCGTTTCCCGGCCACAAGTTTCGCCAAATAAAGTTTCATCTTGGACGTGCTGACTGCTGTCTTCGTCGCCGTCACTCGTATATTTCAGAACGCACGTGCCGGGCAATCACGAGTAGCCACTTGCGACCGTCGGGTAAGTAGTTTCGCCGGTAAAGGATGCCTGTCACGCACAGCAGAGTGAGCGGCTTGGCGACAAAGCGTTTGAGAAGAGGGTGTGGTGTTTGGATCGTCGAGGAAAGTTATTATAGCTGAAAGGGATGGATCCTTTCGCTGCTCGACCGGCATGTTAGCGACGTTTATGGGGGGCATTGATGCGGAGGCCACATTCACAGATATCGGCAATCGGGAAAGCGCATCGGCGTCAGAGTGCTTCCTGCCCGATCGGTAGACAACGCGGATGTCGCGTTCTTGTAAGCGAAACGCCCAGGCCCGAGCCATCCGGACGGATCTTTTAACGAGGACAGCCAGCAAAGGGCGTGGTGGTCGATAACAACATCGAAAGGGGAATCATAGAGGTATGGATGAAATTTCGCGAGAGCACAAATTTCATCTAAACATTCCTTCGCTGTTACAGAGCAGTTTATTTCTGCCTTCGTTAAAGTGCGACTGGCATACGCCACAACGCACTCGTCGTAGCTGTCTTTCCGTTGCGCTAGGATTGCACCAAATCCGATGCCGCTGGCGTCCGTATGTACTTCTGTAGGAGCTGTGGGGTCGTAATGACGAAGGATCGGTGGTGAAATTAGTAGGCGACGTAGTTGCTCGAAGGCTGTGTCACACGAGGTTGACCACGCGGAGATGCCGTTGCTTGCGGTAAGCAAATTTTGTCAGTGCCGCGATGATGCTTGCAAAATTTCGCACAAAACGCCGAAAATAACACCAGAGCCCTCTGAAGCTGCGGAGTGCCTTAAGAGTAGTGGGCTTTGGGAACTCTGCGACCGCGTGAAGTTTGGCGGGGTCAGGAAGAACACCATCCTTTCATACAACGTGCCCTAATATTGCTAACTTACTGGCAGCAAAACGGCAGTTTTTGATGTTCAGTTGGAAGCCTGCAGAGGAGATGCAGGTCAGTATCTCACCCAAGCGAATGAGGTGCGTTGGAAAATCGGCCGAAAACACGACGATGTCATCAGTATAACAGTTGCATGTTTTCCACTTGTAGTTGCGAAGGATTGTATCCATCAAACGCTCGAAGATTGCGGGCGCGTTGCACAGGCCGAAAGGCATGACGGTAAATTCATACAAACCGTCAGGCGTGACGAAAGCTGTCTTTTCGCAGTCATTTTCAGCCATGGCCACTTGCCAATAGCCCGAGCGAAGATCCAGAGATGAGAAGTACTCCGCGCCTTGTAAGCAGTCGAAAGCATCATCTATCCGAGGCAGCGGATCGATATCTTTGGAAGTGATCTTATTCAGCCCACGATAATCCACACAGAAGCGAATTGACCCGCCCTTCTTGCGTACTAGCACCACAGGAGACGCCCAAGGACTGTGGGAGGGGCGAATGACGCCACGCTGCAGCATATCGTCGACTTTCTCGCTAATTACCCGTCGTTTGGCGGCCGACACGCGGTATGGGCGCTGGCGTAATGGAGGGTGGGAACCAGTGTGGATGCTGTAAATGATGCTCACCGTACGTCCTAAGGATGGTTGGTTGCACTCAAACGATGACCGAAAATTCTGAAGGAGGGCTAGGACTTGGCGGCGGTATGGTTTCGGCAGATCGGCGTCCAAGACGGCTTCAAGAACGTCTGACGACGGCGAAGACAGTGATGGTGAGGTGCAATGCTCGGAGGAAGTAAAGGCGTCGAGCTGATAACGGGGCGTGTCGTCGGAAGTCTCAAGAATGTGTATTGGGTCAATGGGCTGAACACGACCAAGTGATTCCCCGCGCAGTAAGGTTACGGGGTGCTTAAACGGATTGCAGACAAGCATAGATGATAATCCGAATGCAGTGGCGAGAACGGCAAACGGGAGATGTACAGCCTTCCGACGCAAAAAACAGGCGACGTCGTAAAAAGTACGGTGGCGTCTGTCGCGGCGGAGCAAGATACGGGCACAAGGACCGACGTTTCGGGCGGTACTTGAGTGTTGGATACAACAGTCAGCTTTGCGGCTTTAGTTGCAGAAGGGTCGGGCAATACGGATCCAGAGAATGGGAAAAGCGCCACTTCGGCTCGGGCACAGTCTATCATGGCACGATGTTGCGACAAGAAGTCCCAACCGAGAATAATTTCATGGGAGCATGAAGACAGCACGAAAAGTTCGACAACGTATACAACGCCTTCTATGACCACTCTTGCGGGGCACGCAGCATGCGATGCTACATGCTGCGTAATTGAAGTGCGCAATAGCATGCCATATAGCGGCGTGGTGACCTTGTGCAGTTTTCTACAAAGCTTCTCGTCTGTGACAGAAACGGCAACCCCAGTATCAATAAGCGCTATTGCGGCACTTTCTTCAACTATAACATCCAGTAAATTGCGCGGCGACTGTGCAGGCCTTGTAGAAGTCGCGAAGCTTGCACTTCGTGCCTGCGGAACTGCAGCAGCTAGTTTCCCTCGATTGGCGACTGGCGACGAAGGACGAAGGCGAGCGACGACGTGGGGAGGGTGATCGATGGTTGGCGAAAGGACGTCGAGGTAGCGGAGAAGTGTCTGGGTTGGAACGCATGGCATTACCGGTATCATGCAAATAGCCGTATCCAGGTACTGCAACAGTTGGATTAGCAGAAGGCATGTGACGATTGCAGAAGCGTGCGACATGGCCGGCGAAACCGCAAGCGAAGCATATGGGCCGATTGTCACGGGTGCGCCAGGGGTTCTGAAAATGGCTTCGAGGTGGGACTTGGGGCGAAAAGGGAGGTGGAGATGTTCGTGGTCGCATCGCTGCAGGAAATGCGGCGGTTTGATGCGCAGGTCGCGCTGCGACTGCAGCATAAGTCAGAGGCGCAGTTACGGTAGCGAATGGTTGAGCCAAAGGTAGCGACTCGGCAAGCTCCTCGCAGACGGCCCTTCTGATGGGATCAGCCAGAGGTGTGGCAGGCTGTAGAGGGCGATCGCCTAGCGGAAACATGGACAGTTGGCGCGCCACCTCTTCACGAATGAAGTCCTTAATCTGGCAGGAGAGTGACGTATCGGACGTCGGGTTGGCGGCAAGCGTGAGACCCGAGAGCGAGTTGGCAGGCGCAATAGCGCTGCGCGCAAGGACCTTTTGTCGAAGCAACTCATCTAGGCTCTGGCAGTGTGACGATGGCCGCGACAGAAGTAGGGTTTCGCGCAAGAAGCATCTAGAATGCGTCATCATCGATGCCTTTGAGGACATGCCTCACTTGGTCTTCTTCGCTCATGGAGGAATCGACGCGGGCACAGAGGTCCACGACATCCTCTATGTAGCTGGTGTACGTCTCACCAGGCAGTTGAGCGCGCTGGCGTATACGTTGCTCAGCGCGGAGCTTTCTCAAGGTGGGGCGGCCGAAGACTTCCTTGAATGCTGTCTTGAAAGCGGACCAGGTCTGTAGTTGACGCTCATGATTGTGGAACCAGAGGTCCGCAGCTTCAGCGAGATAGAAGATGATGGCACGTAGTTTGGCCGGGTCATTGCATTTGTTATGCTCGCGGACGCGCTTTCATAGATCGAAAGCCAGTTTTCTGCGTTGAGAAGAGGTTTATTGGCGGTGAGTTCCTGTGGTGATGCTCTGAACAAACACAGCGAGTCGGGGCAGAGCACCGTCCAGAAAGATGCCAGCGACCAGCAGCGCGAGGCGAGCGTTGGCGGCACTGTTGGCCGGCGACGCGTCTTCTTCTTCACAATTCACCCCCGCCGAAAAAGAGCACTCCTGGCGACCTAGGAGTCTGGAGGCAGAGGGCAGTAGTATGGCTTGAGATGGGCCACGTGGACGTGGTCACGTCCACGACGGCGCATGTCGTCAGATGGGGAAACTGGCTCGATGAGGAAATTCACCGGGGATGTTTGCTCCAAAACGCGGTAAGGCCCCTTGTACTTTGGGACGAGTTTTGAGGAAAGCCCAGGAGTTTCGTAGGGAACAGCCAGCCATACAAGAGATCCAGGGGAATAGCTGGGACTTCGAAGTGAGTCGGCGTTGTTTTCCTTCTGGCTCCGTTGTTCTTGCGATGTAAAGGTGCGCGCGAGTTCGCGGCACTCTTCCGCTTGTCGGGCAGCCTCGGACACAGGTGGGCATTCGGAAGCGTCCGGACGATATGGTAGGAGAGTGTCGATGGTGTGCGAAGGTTCGTCTCCATACAGGAAGAAGAAAGGTGAGAATTCCGTGGTAGCCTGTGTCGCGGTGTTGTATGCGAACGTTATGAATGGAAGAACGCGGCCCCAGTTACCATGATGAGATGTCACGTACATCGCGAGCATATCACTTAAGGTTTGATTGAATCGTTCTGTGAGCCCGTTAGTCTGCGGGTGGTATGCCGTGGTCCTTCGATGAACAGCGTGGCATTCGGAAAGCAGAGCTTTGACGAGTTCTGAGAGGAAGGCTCGACCTCTGTCACTGAGTGACATAATGCAGCGCTAAAAACACACACACTACAAAGTAAGGAACACTTCGGTTTGTGTACCGTCGGTTTGTGTTCCTTACTTTACGGTGTGTGTTTTTTAGCGCTGCATTATGTCACTCAGCAAGCACCAACTCGCCCAACAACACGTCCCTGTGCTCTGTCACTGAGGAGTTCCCGAGGTGCGCCATATCAAAGGATGAATCGGCGTAGGACGAAAGACGCTACCTCCCGCGCTGTGGCGCTTGGCAGAGCATCAGTTTCGGCGTAGCGTGTCAAATGGTCCACAGCGACTATGATCCACCGATTGCCATCCGGTATCATCAGAAGTGGGCCGTACAGATCTATGCTGACGCGTTCGAAGGGTTTGGCAGGACACAGAAGTGGCTGCAAGGCTCCATACGCGCGTGAAGGCGGTGATTTGCGACGCTGACAGTCAGGGCAGCACTGAACAAATTTTCGTACAAAATTGTACATTCCGCACCAGTAGTAGCGATGGCGAATACGTTCAATGTTTTGAAAACTCCGGCATGGCCACATTGTGGATCGTCGTGGAAGGCAGCACATATTTGTAATCTTAAGCTGCGGGGAATGACCAAGAGCCATTTACGGCCTGCGGGTGTAGCAGCTGATCACGAATGGCAAAATGGGCAGCTTGGCGTCGGAGGGATCGGGATACAGGAGTGGTCGATGCTTCAGAAAGATAGCCGAAAAGAGAAGCGATCCACGGGTCACGGCATTGTTCAGTAGCAATGGAGTCAATGTCGAGAGATGCGAATGAGTGTGTGCAGTTCGTTGCGCAGGCCCAGTCTGGAGGTAGAGGCGAACGGGACAAGGGTTCCGCGTCAGAGTGCTTGCGTCCGCTGCGATAGATACGCGAATATCGTACTCCTGAATTCGGAGTGCCCAACGTGCTAGTCGGCCAGAAGGATCTTTCAATGTGGCGAGCCAACAAAGCGCATGGTGATCCGTTACCAGGTCGAACGGGCGACCGTACAAATGGACCATTTGCAAAAATCTGCAAGGCGGCTTTACTGCAAGGTTGTTTTCCAACCAAAAGCTCTCCGTCGCAGATTGGTTTTCTCGCTCATTGTACTTTTACCGCTCCTAATTCCAGTGAAGGCACGCGAGTACGACGAAACGACCTCTTCCCCCAACAATTACTGTGGGGCCGCCTCGTACGAACCCTCAGCCTTCGCTAGGTGGACAAGGCACCCGTCGGTCGAAAAAAAAAGGGGGGGGGGGGGAGGGAGTAGAGAAGCAAAAACAGAATGAGCGAAAAAACCAGTCAGGGATTGAGAATTTTTTGTTGGAAAACAACCTTGCAGGAAAGCCGCCTTGCAGATTTTTGCAAATGGTCCATACGGGTGGAACTTGGTAAGCGCCCATACTAGAGCTAAGCACTCCTTTTTAGTGACGCTGTAATTGGCCTCTGCTTTTGTCAGCGTGCTACTCGCATAGGTGACGACGTATTCGGAGTAGCCGGGCTTACGTTGGGTGAGTACAGCGCCAAGACCGACCTCACTAGCGTCTGCATGCACATCAGTTGCAGCTGTTCGGTCGAAATGGCGAAGGATGGGAGGAGAGGTGAGCAGACGATGGAGCGTAGCAAACGCGCCGTTGCAATCAGGAGACCGGGAGGAGAGGTCTGTGTCACCGCGTAGGAGCTGGGTCAACGGCGACATGATGGACGCGAAATTTGGGACGAAGCGCGGGAAGTAGGAGCATAGTCCGACAAAACTTCGAAGCTCTTTGATGGTAACAGGCTTCGGGAACTCGGCGACGGCACGAAGTTTCGCAGGGTCGGGTAGAACACCGTGCTTGGACACTATGTGGCCTAAGATGGTCAGCTCCCGCGCGGCAAAGCGGCACTTTTTGAGGATGAGTTGCAGTCCAGCGTTGGTTAAACACGTCAAAACCTGTCTGAGCCGATGTAGGTGGGTTGGAAAATCAGGAGAGAAAATGACAATATCGTCGAGGTAGCATAAACACATAGACCACTTCAGGCCACGCAATGTGTTGTCCTGGAGTCGTTCAAACGTGGAAGGTGCGTCGCGAAGCCCAAAGGGCAACACGTTAAATTCGTATAGCCCGTCAGGTGGAATAAATGCAGTTTTCTCGCGATAACCTTCAGCCATCGGAACCTGCCAGTAGCCAGAACGTAGCTCTAAGGACGAGAAGAATTCTGCTTCTTGAAGGCTGTCAAGGGCGTCGTCGATGCGCGGCAAAGGATAGACGTCTTTCCGCGTCACCTTACTTAAGCGACGGTAGTCGACGCAGAAGCGAATAGACCTGTAGTTCTTGCGAACTAGAACGGCAGGAGATGCCCAAGGACTGTGGGATGGTTGAATAACGCCACGGCATAGCATATCTTCGACCTGGTCGTTGATGACACGACGTTCTGCAGCAGAGACGCGGTACGGTCTTTGACGCAACGGCTGGTGCGAACCGGTGTCAGTGTAGTGGTGGACATCCGACGTGTGACCCAACTGCGGCTCAGAAACATCGAACGAAGTCGTGAAGTGTTGGAGAAGTCGAAGAAGCGCGGCGCGTTCTTCGGCAGTCAGGGTATCGGCGATTGAACTCGTGAATATTTCACTTGACGAGCCTTCCTGCGTTGAAAGGGCATGAAGGTTGTTCGAGTCAGCATGAAACGATTCGTCTGGCACGTTCAGAAAAAACGAAGAGTCAAGGTTTTCCACGCGACCGAGATATTCGCCGACAAGGAACGTAACCGGTGCGGAGAGGGGATTGTAGACAAAAATATTGCTGCGGCCGGCAGCGATGTCAAGGGCAGAAAAAGGCAGTGGGATGGCTCTGCGACTCATGAAAGTGTCGGAAGGTGTGAACAAGACCGCAGCATCGTTGAGGCCATCGCAAAAGACAGGGACAATGGCAAGAGAGGCAGGCGGAATGTCGGTGTCCTCGCGCATGACGAGTTTAGGCAGCCGATCAAGAGCTTCGTGGAATGGTTCTTCAGACAGCGGCGAAAATTCAACTTCAGCGCGTGCGCAGTCGATGACGGCATTGTGACGTGTTCAAAAATCCCACCCGAGGATGACTTCGTGCGAGCAGGCAGAAAGAACAATAAACTCCACGACGTACATAGTGCCTTGTATGAATACGCGGGCAGTAGAGGCTGCGAAAGGTGTAATGTGGTGTGCGCTTGCCGCGTCTAGCGACAGTCCGGAGAGCGGCGTGGTCACTTTGCGTAGTGAACGGCAGAGTTTGGCGGCTATAACAGAAACGGTTGCGCCGGTGTCTACAAGGGCAAATGAAGGAACACCATCGACAGATACGGCGACTACGTCAGCAGGAGAGGTGCGAGGACTTGAGCAGTTTGAAGATGGCGCAGTTCTTACCTCTTGAACTTCGGCGTTTAGGTTTCCTGGTTCGGGTGTCCGGGTCGGCGACGCATTGGGAAGAGCGATCGCCGTCGAGGAGATGGTGAGCGGCGCGACGGAAAGTCAGGGAGGTCAGTGTAGCATACGGTGGTGAGGGACGTGTAGGAGAATGGCGCATGGGATGCGTGCCGTAATGGAGCGGCCGGGTAGCGTCGCTGGATGTTTGAAAGCGACGGCGACAATATCGCGCAACGTGCCCTGGAGTACCGCAGGCGTAGTGAATGGGGCGATTGCCAGGAGTCCTCCTAAAAGTGCTGACTCGCGCCTCGGCCCAAGATGTAGGAAGATTTTGTGCTGTGGTGCGCAAAAGAACGAAAACACGAAGGAAGGAAAACGAAACACGGCGCAACACGGCGTTTGCCTTCCTTCGTGTTTTCGTTCTTTTGCGCACCACAGCATTAAGATGAGTTACCAACTCGCCCAGCAGTCCGTACTTCTCATGTAGGAAGAGGTGCAGATTGGTGGGCATATTGCTGCATAGGTGGACAAGGCTGCTGGGGAGGCCTGCGCACCACCTGGGCTACGGGCTGCCTAGCCGGCGCATACGTAAGAGGCGCAGCCACGGACTGCTGATGATCAGCGATCGGAACAGCTTGGGTGACATCTTCGGCAATAACAGTGCGGAGCGTTGGCGGCAGACGAGAGGGCGGCTCCTGTGTGAAGGGGACCAAGAAAAGTTGACGAGCAACTTCTTCGCGCACAAAGTCCTTGATCTCTTGAAGTGTCGGCGAGTACTCGGGAACAGTACCAAGGTTCGAGAGCGAGTCGGCGTGCGATGAGAATGGCCGAGTCAGGGCGCGCTGCGTCCTCAACTCGTCATAGCTTTGACATAAGGTGACGACTTCCGAAACGGTGCGAGGATTCCTGGCCAGGAGCATCTGAAATGCGCCATCGTCGATCCCTTTGAGGATGTGCTGAATCTTGTCAGACTCAGGCATGGCGGCGTTCACACGGTTAGAAAGATCGATGATGTCTTCAATGTAACTCGTGAACGTTTCGGATGTGGGTCGGCCAAACACTTCAGCGAAAGACGTCTTGAATACTGACCATGTCGGGATGTCGCTTTTGTGGTTGTGATACCACATTTCGGTAACGTCAGTGAGGTAAAACACGACATGGGTCAACTCGGCGTCATCCCACTTGTGCGCACTCACCAGTTCGTAGTTAGTGAACCAGTCTTCTACGTCGGTCTCGTCGGCACCGCTGAAAACCTTGGAGTCCCTCAGCCGAGGTACTCCATAGTGCAATAGCGCAAAAACACAGGGACACAGGCAAGAGAGACGATACAGGCGCTAACTTTCAACTGACGTTTATTTTTTCAGAAACACACATATATACATATAAACAAACAATTGGTCATGCGCAGTGACTCCGTCCGACAGCAAAAACAAAAAAATTTAAAAAGACAAAAAAATTTCACTTTCCCAGTCACAGCCCTGATACCAGCAAATCTATTTCCTTATCCGACAGGGATAAAGATGGGTGGCTTATGCACTTATCTTTGAACCGTGAAATGAAAAACGCTTCGGCTACCTCTCTAGCTGTTTGGTCGCCGTTCTGAAATAATATGGTTGTGTCATCAAACCACGGGGTACATTTGCATTCTGCGCAGTGAAGGGACAGGTGGCTACATGGCCTGCATTTCAACGAAGAATGGTGTTCACGAAGGCGAACGTTTACGCATCGTCCAGATTGCCCAACATACGTGCGACCACATGACATTGGTAATTGGTAAACAACACCCTTCTTATTGCATTCTACAAACTTCATGGTATGGCGTATGTCACATTTCCCAGCCAAGTCAGCTCTTTCTTTGTTGTACATACGCTCAACCGCTGGGCACACACGGCTAAGTTTGCTTTTAGCGGAACATATTACCTGCACATTGTATTTTCTGCCAATCTTTTTTAAGCGATGCGAGAAGGTGTGGACATATGGAATGACAGCCATTTTCATCTTTTCTGGTTCACATGCTTTTTTCGATTCATTTGGCGATTTAAAATACTTTACTGCTTTCTCGCGCGTTGCGAGCAATGACGAGGACGGGAAACCTGCTTGTTTCAATCGAGCAACCTGGCCTTCAAGACTCTGCCTCATTAAGTGGTGGCACGTCTTCGACAGTGCAGACTTGAAACAAGAAAAAGCAATGCTGTTCTTAACAAGTTTTGTGTGGGAAGATCTGAAATTCAAAAGTGGTTTTTCAGATCTTGGTGCATACATGTAACACGTGTGGTCCGCTTCAAAAGATAAGGTCACGTCTAAAAACTGCAGTTTGTTACCCGTAGGCAGTTCACATGTAAAGTTTAAACCATCGCCATCGGACAACCTTAAAGATACAGTTCTATCGCTCTTCAAGAAGCATGGCGATGGTTTAAACTTTACATGTGAACTGCCTACGGGTAACAAACTGCAGTTTTTAGACGTGACCTTATCTTTTGAAGCGGACCACACGTGTTACATGTATGCACCAAGATCTGAAAAACCACTTTTGAATTTCAGATCTTCCCACACAAAACTTGTTAAGAACAGCATTGCTTTTTCTTGTTTCAAGTCTGCACTGTCGAAGACGTGCCACCACTTAATGAGGCAGAGTCTTGAAGGCCAGGTTGCTCGATTGAAACAAGCAGGTTTCCCGTCCTCGTCATTGCTCGCAACGTGCGAGAAAGCAGTAAAGTATTTTAAATCGCCAAATGAATCGAAAAAAGCATGTGAACCAGAAAAGATGAAAATGGCTGTCATTCCATATGTCCACACCTTCTCGCATTGCTTAAAAAAGATTGGCAGAAAATACAATGTGCAGGTAATATGTTCCGCTAAAAGCAAACTTAGCCGTGTGTGCCCAGCGGTTGAGCGTATGTACAACAAAGAAAGAGCTGACTTGGCTGGGAAATGTGACATACGCCATACCATGAAGTTTGTAGAATGCAATAAGAAGGGTGTTGTTTACCAATTACCAATGTCATGTGGTCGCACGTATGTTGGGCAATCTGGACGATGCGTAAACGTTCGCCTTCGTGAACACCATTCTTCGTTGAAATGCAGGCCAAGTAGCCACCTGTCCCTTCACTGCGCAGAATGCAAATGTACCCCGTGGTTTGATGACACAACCATATTATTTCAGAACGGCGACCAAACAGCTAGAGAGGTAGCCGAAGCGTTTTTCATTTCACGGTTCAAAGATAAGTGCATAAGCCACCCATCTTTAACCCTGTCGGATAAGGAAATAGATTTGCTGGTATCAGGGCTGTGACTGGGAAAGTGAAATTTTTTTGTCTTTTTAAATTTTTTTGTTTTTGCTGTCGGACGGAGTCACTGCGCATGACCAATTGTTTGTTTATATGTATATATGTGTGTTTCTGAAAAAATAAACGTCAGTTGAAAGCGCCTGTATCGTCTCTCTTGCCTGTGTCCCTGTGTTTTTGCGCTATTGCACTATGAATTCGTACCAACTAGCTCGGCTTTCCGTACTACTGAGGTACTCCGGTGCCGCTGCCGGACTGGGCGGACAGGGCCGGTTGTTTGACGTTGGGTGTCATGATGGGCGAAAGTGTTCTGCTTCGCAGCTCCACGTTCAGTTGACGGGAAATCTCGGCACCCTCCACCAATTGAGAAGAGGTTTATTGGTTCCTGTGGTGACGCTCTCAAGAAACACAGCGAGTCGGGGCAGAGCACCATCCAGACAGATGTCAGCGACCAGCAGCGCGAGGCGAGCTATGGCGATACCGGCGACGTGTCTTCTTCTTCACAGCGTCAGTCTCACCTGCTGCGCTAAAGACTGAAGCGTCGCGTTGCCGCTGGACGGCGCCGCAGCTGGTGGAAGGGGCGGCGGCTTCAGGCTTATTGTCGATAGCGTCGGCCATAGTGTTTGAAGCAGCTGGCAACGTTCGGTTGCGAAGTTCCAGCTTGAGGCCAGGGATTCCAGCAACCTCCACCAGATGCCATACGACGATTTATTATCAGACAGCGACGTCTTAAACAGTCCAGGTAGCGCCGGCAGAACACAGAGGTAGATCGCGCGCATAGCAACAACAGACGCGGAAGCTCTTCTTTCTCTTCCTCACTACAATATCTCACATCATCGGTGTTGTTCGATACGCCTTTTGATATTATACCTTCAAGTACGAGTTATCAATCGTTGCAATCTAGTAAGGACGTTTTTATGAAAATACCCGATATAAACGAGAAAATTTTTTCGAGAACTTCCCGTGAAATAGTGCGTGGGGGAGGTCACGGTACCCCTTCCAATTCACGTCTCTGACCAATAAACATCGAGGTGGCACATGAATGTGAATACGTTGAGTTATGTGTGAAGAGACTTGAGTATAAACGTAAGCCGATATAAGGCTGACAGTAATGCTGGAGATGAGTAGATAGGACCAGAGGTCGGCAATATAAGGTGGAGCTCACTCAGACTCACTCAAGAAATATATATTGCGCTTAGGGCTCACTTGGACTCAGACTCACCAAAATTTTCCTCAACGAGACTCACTCGGACTCAGAATCACTAAAATTTCTTCAAGCTGACTCATCCGGACTCTAACTCCCCAAAATATTATTCACCCGGACGCACAAACTCAGACTCATAGGCCGATATGAGCCTCAGTGAGTCGACTCATGAATGAGTTTGCCGACCTATGGCAGGGTGTGCTTTTTTTCCACAAGAGGCTTCCTTTTTGACCTCGCCAGCTATGCGCGCACAAAGCTTTGAGAGTTGTTCGGCGCTGATATGACAATAGGCACATTGTGCCTAGTCGCCACTCTCTCGAGGTTGTGCATCACATTGTGGTTGTACGGCAGTACCTCGGGTTTTATGGCGCTCTTCTGTCATTCCTCGCTCCTCCCCTTTCCTTTAATTTTCTGGAGCAGCGACTCCACAGTGGCTGTGGCTACCAGAACGGTTTCCGGATATCCCGACGACCGCTGCCGTTCCACTTGCTGGCCGAAACTGGTTGAGGCAGCGTGTTCGGAAGACTTCTGGAGCGCGGATTCTAAAACAAGTGTGGCAATTGCTCGCTTAACGGTCTTAGAATCGGCCGAATTGAACGGCAGCAGAGGTTTACGGGAGCGTGGATTATAGGTCCAGCAAACATGGGAATGCGACAGGTTAAGCTTTACATCTAAAAATTGCAGGTGCCTTTCTGAGAAAAGTTCATGTGTAAATGTCAGGCCATGCCCCAATCAATGGAAGGTGTCTAACACCTCGCGCACAACACTACAACACTAAAATCGCTAAAATCACTAAAATCGGTAAAATCCTGCTTCTTAAACTAAAAAAGTCATGGGCGTATCTGCACAGCTTAAGCACTTTGTCCTGATTACACACGTTAAGCACTTTGTCCTGAGCAATTCCATGACTTGTTTTAGAATCTGTGCTCCGGAAGCCTTACGAGCACGCTGCCTCAACCAGTTTCGGCCAACAAGTGGAACGGCTGCGGTTTCAGGATATCCGGAAACCGTTCTGGTGGCGAGTGTGGAGTCGCTGCTCCAGAAAATTAAAGGAAAGGAAAGGAGAGGAGCGAGGAAAGACAGAAGAGCGCCATAAGGGCCGATGTATTGCCGTACATCCACAATGTGACGCGCAACCTCAACAGAGTGGCGACTAGGCACAATGTGCCAATTGTCACATCAGCGCCGAACAAGCTGTCGAAGCTCTGTGCGCGCATAGCTGGCGATGTCAAAAAGAAGCGTCTTGTGTAAAAAAGCACACCCGGCCCTAAGGGGTTTCTGCGGAGGCGTTTATGTATGAATTGCCACTGAGCTGCGGGAAGTCCTGCATTGGACAAGCGAGCCGGTGTGTCAACGACCGGGCACGTGAGCACGATCTGTCGCTCACAAATGTTCGGCGCGCTCTCCTTCCGGCGCACTGCGCGGAGTGCGACTGTGTGCCTCTTTTCTCTGAACTGAAGGTACTGGGCCGCAGCAGAGACACCATGGCACGCGAGCTTCTGGAGGCATTTTACATAAAAAAGAAAGGCACAGATTGCGTTCGCCAAACGTCGGTATGCTTGCCGGTCAGTGAGTTTCACTTTATTGAGCGAAATTTAAGATAAGCCATCGTCATCTTTTTTACTTAGTTTGTTCGCAGGCGCGCCTGTGGTGCGCTGAGCTTTATATTCACATGTTTTTTCTGAATTAAACCAGTTGGTAGCGAGCGCTCGTGCAGTCGTCGTGCCTTGTTTTGTCTCGTCCGGTTGCGCTCAGTCTATTCCAGAATGGCCCAACGCGCCCGACAAAGCATTTTATTAAAAAGGTGTTCCTGTTTGTATAGGAACAGCGTCGACACACTGTGGAGAAAAAGAACTAGAACAGTCACCAGCAAGTATACGGCTGGCAGTGCAAGCGATATGGCAACAAACAGCGTTAAGCGAAAATCCAGAGAGGCGGAGAGGATTCACTGGATGACAGCGATGGAACAAAAATTGGCCGCCATTTTGCCCTGCGAACGTGAATGTCCAGCGAAGCTGCTTCAAACACCACACACGCTGATGGTGGGGCATGTTTTAATATTACTTTAGAGTAATGGTAGTGATAACCGCTTTCTGGTCGCTGCGGTAGGCCGTGATTGGTTCCGCGACCATATTCAGCAAAACGAATTTGTTCCTTTTGTACAGCATTGTATTCAGGCTATTCTTCGAGTGTCTTTAATTTCCGTGGTCTACCCATGGCAGTCTTACAATGAATTGAACGAGTTGCTTGAGGGGTCTCCTTTTGAAATATGAAAGCGGGAAGCACACGCGGGGTGAAGGAAGGGCCGTTTGACGTCACACGAAGCTTCGCGTGAAGTTCACAGCAGCTGCAGCCTAATCTTTACCGGGAACGCGTGGAAGGAAGATTTTTGTTGCGGCTTTTGTTTGTCGTTTTTATTGCGACTGCACAAGCGCTTGCCCCATTTGGCTCCAAGTGAGCATGTTTTTATCTGTGGGTGCAGTGGCCATTTTTTTGTTATTGTTCAGTTAGACATATGTTGGTGCAGTGGCCATTTTCTTGTTTCTTGTTATTGGGGCCGATCAACGACAGCAAAACTTCGTACAACGTGTGCTCGATCGAACCCCTTGCCGGGCCGATCGCTGCCAGCGGCAGTAGATTGGATACGGCGTGCTTTCCGGGGAAAACAAAAATCCTTTTAACATATAGCGATCCGTAAACCAACTTCTCGCCAAAAGCGATGACGAGTGCCAAGTGTCTGGCATGAAAAAGTCCTGTGATACAAGGCAAGAATACAACTGCACAGCTCGCACCACACGGCGAGAACTCAGCCGTGCTGGCATCGCAGCCAATGATGCCACCCCGATTCCCTTCAGTATGTGATTTTATCACGAACGCAACGTACAGGGGACAGACCAGTAGCAAAGATTAGCTTCTTACATGAGCGTATAGGCGGCTCTTATAACGTACCGTACACTGCAGTTTCGAAGAGGTAGGCTTAGCGACGATATCGTCGCCGAGCCATCGGCTGAGGCCGCCGGCCGGAGCGGGGTACTGCTTATAAGGAACCCAAGTTCAAGTTTGGGGGGCGACGACAGTGCCACGCTGGGGCTCTGGAGAGAAGCTGTGGCGAAACTGGGGGCAGGCGCAGCCGACTCGACCTGTTTGTCGGCAGCAGGAGCACGCGCGCTTTGCTCAGTTGGTGCGGGGAACTGGCGCGCCGTGCCGACAGCTTGGCACGCTGAACCGAGAGGTCTGCTGTGCGAAGCTGTTCTGCGCTAGCAGAAGCGATCCCGCGGAAGCGGAAGCGAGGTCCGAAGTATTGCTTTGTCGTGCGCTGCCACAACAGTGCAGACAACACCAAAGCACACGATTCACGTGTGAAACTGTATCGGTTCCCAAGCATGTAGCACGAGAAATAAAGGCGGCAAGTGTGGATCACCGCAGTAACGAGAATCAAGTATGTCCTAGCTAACAGCGCTCTCTCGCTTTCTGTTTTGGCTGTCTCAGTTCATCGCTTTCGTTCGTTTAGACTACCTGAATCAGTACGTAACGCGGCGGATGCGCGCAGCGACCTCGTAAGTAATGATTACTTGCTGTCATCTCGCATTGTAGAAGTACAGTTACGGTTGTAGGTGAAACAACTTTGTGTTTTGATTCCCCGTGTTCGTGAGGCCCACTCGTCGTTGTTGAACGTTCATACTCGCGTTTACCACGGTTAGCGTTGCGCGGTTGGTTGGATTCAAGTGAACTCGGCACATTGTCAAAAAGCCCGGCACCTGCATTTGACGCGTCGGGAAGGCTGCTTTATCACGCTTAAAGCTCAGCTAGCTGCATCGCGTCTAAATCGGCGGGTGATGCTCCAGCAGCACGGAGGACTTGAGTCTAACCTTCTCAGGCTTTTTAGTGCCATGGCCTTATTATTTCTTCTTTTTTCGCACGCCGCAAACGTATGTTAACGAAAGTGTGTGGCTGCTACTGCAAGCATGCCATATCAAAACAACAATCATATGCTTCATAGTCCACAACGCAGAACATCGACAGCGCGCACGGCTTCATTTCGCAGTGCATATTCACTCTTAAAAAAACGGAGTGACCCTCTCTCCTTTAAAGGAGAAATGGCGATGTCACCAATGTTCGTCTTCGAATGGAGGAACTTTCCTCCCTTTCCAATGGAGAAAGCTTCCAAATTAAGATGGCTGACGCCAAGTCAGTGAAGCGAGCAATAGACTTAGGCCTAGCGAGTGCATCGATTCTCAACTGATAAAGAGTATGCGGCACTGGCAATCACAAAAAACGGTCCCGCTGAGCTTAATATCGAATGATATGACAATAAAATCAAGCAGACAAACCTGTAGTGATGAAAACCTCGCGAAACGGAACGACGGAACTCGTACGTTTCGCTCGGCCAGCGAGACGGCGTTCACATTAAAAGAGACGGATACTGCAAAGGGGCTCTCACACGGAGACTGTACGTTAGGCTCGCTGTCTTTATTTGTCGAAGCGTCACACGGTGTAGCGACGTTATCAACGCGTTTGTACCTCCAAAATGTACATTCTGTAGCATCAAAACAATCCTGGCGCAGCAGAGCATAGTTTCGATAGATAGATGTTCAACTTCATATAAGTAGGTGGAGCTGTGAGAGCGCCGCGGCCGTGAAGTAGGTGGTAGCTGGCGCCATCTAGAGGGATTAAACAACACTAAAAAAGTTATTTCTCACTGAGGCGGCGTACGTTGATACTGCACACGGCATTTCGGGGAGGTAGGCCCATTCATGGATTACTCAAGGACACCGGGAAGTTGATACAGCTTTTATTAATGCGCACACTAGGCAGACACATAGTACACACAATGAATTCAATACATACACAATTCATTCGCATGTATAAAACCTATCACATGAACAATTCACTACAGACGCATACGCACAGACGTTTACACATACCCCTCTAAGAAGCGTTGGCCCTTACGTAGTCACTGAATTTAAGCTCATTCACACTGGGGAATCCGCCGGCCACAGCGAGCGGAATTCGCGCGCCACCGAAATTCCACACTGTTCACACCACTTCGCAACCGCACCGCCAAAACTACGGCGTTTAGTTGTCATCGTCCCTTCGCGCGAAGGAACGCTGGCATCGACGCGCTCTGCGTTGTGTACGCGTTTCTTTATGGCGAAGCGCATAAACAGGAGCAGGGTCGTCGAACTGCTGGGCCTGCTGCAAAGCAACTTTCTGACGATGTCTGACGAGGACAAACATGCATTCGCCGAACAAAAGAAACGACGCAAGCAGTTGTGGTTGGTTCGTCCTAATTTGCAAGACGCGAGAAGCTTGGTCGAACCGAGGTAATGCTACCCGCTTTGCGAGGTCGCGATGATGTATTGCAAAGATGTTAATTGCGACAACACTTGGCAGTTGTCGAGAGCTTCAGGAT
The DNA here is from genome assembly GCF_013339695.2 of Rhipicephalus sanguineus. NCBI lineage: Eukaryota > Metazoa > Arthropoda > Arachnida > Ixodida > Ixodidae > Rhipicephalus > Rhipicephalus sanguineus. Next base: position 141,912,227 of record NC_051186.1, on the reverse strand, counting down.
GATTACGAAAGACTTCGCTGTTGCTGTGGGCTTCGACGACTGCGATATCACATGCGCGCCGCCATTTTTCGAATGTTCGACTCGCGTTCCGATTGGTTCGCGGTGAGGGAATCCGACGGCAGCTGCCGCAAAAATCGGTCCTCGACCGATCGGCGCGGAATGGGCTTTTCCGGCGGATCTCGCTGCCGCCGAAGCGGATTCCGCGCGCTCTCGCCGCCGAATGTCTCAGGGTGAACGCGCCATTACCATGGACCATGCCGTCACAAGCGATGCATCATTTTTCTTCAACTCTTTACGATTTCATGGTTGCGTCACAATATACGCCGACATTATTAAATAGTAGCTATGGCTTAGCCATGCACACCAGCTAATCTAAAGCCGCATATTAATGAACAATATAATTACAGAGTTGATTAAGTTAGTGCGAAAACGACCATATTGAGAACCGTTCATACCATTCCGACGACATTTTGAAGTAGCGCCATCTTCCGACAGCGGCCACAGATGAAATTTCTCTCTCTGATTTCTTTATTTTCAACAGTTACTATGGGAGGGCGCAACATCGGCAACATGCACTTCAGATTCTGTCGCCTTCGTCGCGTCGACTTCGTTGAGTGGTTTGGCGTTGACATTTGTTCACATTCTATTTATGCGTTGACCACAAGTATGACGACGGGCCATGGATTAGTTCAACTGCTAGCCCTTCAATTAAAATGCTTCTGATGCGGTATGGGCGTCTCATTTGTGTATACGTACTTACGTTACAACGCGGGTCGTGCGAAGAAACAATACAAGATGGCCTCGCACCGGACGGTGGTCTTTCGAGAGCGATGTCAGTGGCTCTTGGCGTCGCGGCAGCTCGATTACTTGAGTAGAGAAACTGGCGCTACACCGCGCGAATCATGGAAAAGAACGCTACCCACACTACGTGTTCTGTAATATTTCAGTACGCTGTACCTACATGCTGCTCTGCTACTGTTACGTCACGGTAATCGCCTGGCGTGTGAAATTGCGGTCATTGTGCGACAACTGTGTAGTTGTCATTGTGGCGGTGGTTAGTCTTGCGTTGGATTTGGAATACTCTTTGCACAAAGGTGAGTGAGAGTGTTAGTGATTACCTACTGTGCACAGCTGTCATTAGAAGCGCATTTTGTGTTGAGTTTCGCACGCCAATGCAAAATCCTGGGAACGAGAGATACATACCGCACGCGTGCTTAAGTCCGTCCTAATTCTCAGTGATGGCATGCGTATTCCAAAACGCATGTCATTGAGAATTTTGGCTTAAATGACAGAAGTCATTGACTTATTTTTCAGATATGTGCAAATATGATGCAGGTTAACGTTAAAATGTGGCCACGGCGGCCACATTTCAATGGGGGCGAAATGCAAACAACACCCATGTGCTTATGTTCGGGTGCACGCTAAAGAACCCCAGTTGATCGAAATAATTAAATCCGTAGTCCCACACCACGGCGTGCCTCATAATCATACGGTGGTTTCGACACGTCAAACGCCAGCAATTATACGTTGTCGTACTTTCACGCATGCACTGCCAAGTGGTATCACGTTTGCTAAAATGTTGTAAAAATAAATTTTCATGCTTCTTTATATTGTTGTTGTATTGAAAGTGCTATAAGTGCTGCGTAAAACTAAAAACGCGTGCTTTTGCCAAGTATGCTAACGCCGGAAAAAATTGAAATATTGGTGTACAGTCTAAGGTGTTCATTAAAACAAGACTGTTTTGTGAAGTGGGACTTACTGTATTTATGACAAGCAGATCGTACGCAAACGTATATAAACAACACGACACACGGAAGTACGCGGCGCATCGCGCACACGCCGAGCCTATAAGAAAAAAGAAAAAAAAACGCCACACACGTTACTCAACACAGAGAACAAAAACAATGAACGTCACTCGCGTGTTGCTCGCATCAGTCCGCGGTGCCAGTAATTGCACGCGACTGGCCGAGATCGGTAGCCCTGGATTAGAGCTGTGCACGGGCCGTATTTCCGAGCCCGAGCCCGGCCCGGGCCCGCTGACTTTGTCGAAGGCCCGCCCGAGCCCGACGGCAAAGGGCTGCGAGCCCGCCCGGCCCGGCCCGACGTACGAAAACACAAACCCGGGCCCAGCCCGGCCCGGCCCGGCTTTTTGAAGGTTCGCTGCGAAAACAAAACATCGTTTTCCAGTAATTTGGCATTTTATTGAGCATATCGAATATGATCAAACGACACACGACGAACAGTCTCTATTACACAGATTACAAATTGTCGTGCAAAAACAGCAAGCAGTCCAACGATTCCGGCTTCAACGAAGTGCGGCGCTTTTGCATTCTGTAGCCCGCCGAACTGAAGTTACGTTCGCTGCCTGCACTCGTCGCCGGAATTGCTAATATCTTTTTGCGAGCCTGGCAAGCTTGGGAATTTTATTTGCATTGCATACCTGCGACAGCGCGGCACTTTTGCTATACAAGTAAACGGCCTCATGCCAGCAACAATGGAGTTCGCTCGCCAAAGCCGTCACGTGTATGGCGTATGCCCATGCAAGCGTCAGCTTGCACGAAGGTGATCTAAGTCGGGTCGCTCGTCGCTGTCGCGTGCATTTTCACTCATATGGGGTTTCACTTATATTAAAGCTAACACGAACAGTCGCGTGGCGCCGCCACTAGCTCAGGTGGTGTTACTTCTCTGTTTGTCGGAGTGCAACAGAGGCAGTGCTTTACCTGCTCCCCTTTAATTTAAAGTAGCGAATGGAAAGGAAAAGCGGTAAAGGGCGGTCGCAGAAAAGGCGCTGTATGCGTGTTGGAAAACAATTCCCGCTCATTCTCTATATTTCGGGCTTGAGTCGGGCTTTGCGCCGGGACCGAGCCCGGCCTGCTAAAACTCCAAGTAGCCCGAGCCCGGCCCGGGCCCGAGGAGAAAATACGTCGGCCCGCCCGAGCCCGGCCCGCGAGCGGGGTCGGGCTCGGGCTTTCGGGCTACTCGGAGCCCGTGCACACCTCTACCCTGGATGGTCTGGTGTGAGGCTGCCGATTGAGCGCGAAAGGGCGGCCGCTCTCTGCAGCACGGAATCGCGATGTAACTCGGCGTGTGCATGCGCGCGCGCGCAAGTCCACGTGGTTGAGGAGAAAAGTTTCTCCCTTGGCGCTTGCCGCAAGAGGGCGCGACGAGTAAATCGCCCGCAAAGGAGAAAGTCGCTGCTCCGAAGGAGGAACGGAGCCAGTTGTTCCATTCTCGCTTCCTTTTAGGGGCGAAGCTCCTTAAGGCGTGGGTCGGTCGTCCCCGATGTATGTAGTTGTAGTAGTAGGTAGCCACCTCTAGTTTAGTTCTTGCAGTGTTCACTAGATGGCGGTACTTGTAGTTGATGAAAAGATGCAAGATGTTATAAAACTAGATGGCGGTACTTGTAGTTGATGATGAAAGATGCGAGATGTTATAATAGGAATGATGTCACGTATGGCGCGTGTCATTGGTGGAAGACAATCGTTCGGCGACGTAGGCTAGGGGGCGAGGTTTAATAAAACCCGTTCGCTGTTGGCGCGCGCTCGGAGTCGCCGGATGGACAAGGCTGCAGAGCGGCGAGCGCGCAAGGCGGCGGCAGCGCGCGCTCGCAGACAGAATCCCGATGTGCGAGCCCGCGAGGGACATTTACTCAAGTGTTTCGCTTTTAATTGTGGGGCGAATTGCACGTAAGAGTTTCACGGTTTACCGATGATTCCTCCCGGAGCTACGCCCCACTCATCATCATTCACCCCGTGAATATGCTGTTATTTTTTTTAGAGTGTGAACCATTAGGCATCTTTAACAAGCCAAATGAGACTTATTTCGAGGTATACGTCCTACACGGTGTTTTCGCGACTTGGGAAATGCATTTCGCGTTGAGTCGGGCGTCGTTGTCGTCGATCGTCTGCTCTTCTCCGTAAATGTGCTTGAGGAGCCTTTCTCCTTTGATTAAGTTTGTCTTTCGGAAGTGCCTGTCCAGCTGGGAGACCTTTTTGAAACCGCGCTGCAGGCGGTACATGTTGAGGCGCCGCAGGAGCTCTGCACGTGCACGAAGGCGAGAGGCACTGCGTTGGAGAAAGGGGAAAAACGCGCGTTGTTTGCCCCCAGTTTCTATTTTTCTGCTAGAGATGGCAGAAATATGGCTAAAATGCGCCGCATTGTGTGCGTCACCAAAATCTCTCACTTACTCATCCATCTCTTGTGGAGCCGGAGATACTTTGATTGCCGTTCACGAGATTTCCGTGACATTTTTGCAAATGGCATGTGGCCAGTCACCATTCCGCGGACGCACCTCTAACCTGCTTCAAGGCGACCATTTCATCTTCATTCACGTTTAACGCATCACTGTGATGGAAGTCCCGCGTTCAGAACACAGAGTAGATTGAAAGTGTTGCTCGGATAAAAAAGAAGCGCGAAGGCAGTTTTTTTTCCTTTCCTTCGGCTTGTTTTTTTTTCCGTTTTCGTAGTAACGGAGAGCTCTCCACACTTTGGGAGAGTTATTTTCCGCTTATTATATCTTGTATCGCTCGCGTGCTAACGTTCACTGAAGAATATTTTTTGCTCTCATGACGACGAGAACGTCATTTCTCGTTTGTTTTTTGCTACTGTTTTCGCTTAAAAAATATATTTTGCTGTCCGAGTATTCAGGGCCACGAAACCAATGTTACTGTCGGGATGAAAACTTTTGCCTTACTCCAAAAATTTCGGAAGTGTCCACTGAACCAGAACCGCTTTTTGCGAATTGCGAGAAAATGTGATATTGACGAGGTCCTACAAACGAACTATTATAGCTGTCAGTCTCGAACGTTTTCTTGACATATTATGAGTAACGTGCGTTTACAAAATGTCATTATTTTGCGGTTTAGTTGCGCGCAATTTGAGAAAAAAATCGGCACATTGCTCAATTATGGTCTATTTTCAAATTTTTCGCTCCGCATCTATAATAATCAGAATTTCCGAAGTTTCCCAGAGTCTTGCCCCACATTAGGTTAAAAAGTGTGCCAAATACGATTGCAGAGAATGGCGTCAAGCGCAAACCGAAAAGGCAGAAGCGAAGGCATATCTGTAAAAATTCAATATTTTGAAATTCAATTAAAAAAAGGGCATCTTCGATTTTGTTTAAAGTCCCCAGAAATGAAGCCAAGCGCGTGTTCTAATCTAATCGGCAAAATAATGTTGCATCATTTTTGTGAGATCGTAGTTACAAAGCCACCAAAGTGATGGAATTGAGAATAACGCGCAACCGCTTAATGAACGAGCATGCAGCTATGGTTGCCATTGTCATGATTTTTGGGTTCTATGTACGTTCTCTTGTATTCACGGAACAACAAGCACAGAAAAAGAGGAAGAGTTGCCTTGAAGTGTAAATTTTTACATATGCGTGCCTGTACTCTTGTAGTATTGTTCCTGGTAAAATAAGTGTCACGTATCTCGGGAGCGCTTGCAACGCGGAATGGAATTGGGAGAGTGAGTGAGGCGGGAGACCGTGGCGTCACTGCAAACAAACTTTATATAACACAACACTGCAAACAAGAAGTTAACACCAAAAATTTACATCAAAAATGTAACGTTAGAAAAAGTGACGCTATAGCGCGCAATCTCTAACAAATCGCAAAGCCTACAAGCTATGCTTAACTTCTACACACTCCAAAGTCTGGCCACTATGGCGCCTCGGTCTCGCTACGCGAATCGAACGTTCTTACGGTTCGTGCTGCCCGTCGCCTCGATTCGATGCGAAGATCGACGCCCTGCCCAGTCGTCGCAGCTGCTGTCGACGTCTTGGGGTCGTCGTCGTCGATCCGCCGCGTCGCTAGTCTTCCTCGTCGCCGATCCTCCGGCCCTTCGTCGAGAACATCCGTCTCGTCCAGTTAGGCCTAACTCCTGGCCTCCCCTTGGTGCCACCGGGTCGAACTGTCGACGTGGCTCTCCGGTGATTGTCGGTGGGTCGCCGTCGTCTTGCCGAGCTGTGGTAGTGCTGCAGGTGCCCCGAGAACTGCGTGCTGAGGCTGCCGCAAGCCCAGGACGCCTCGCTCGGTAGACCCCGAGGTCGACGGCCACCCTCCCGGGGCATGCACAACGCTGCCTCCAGAACTCAGCCCTGCCGTTCCCGTCGCGGACGCGACGCTGGCTTCCACCACCTTGCTCCTCGACGACTCCACCGAACAATGCCCAACTCTTCTTCTGTGGTCCCACACCTCAGCTCGGGTCGCGTGGCACGCGCCTTTCTCCGGCCAATGGTTTGCGTCGACGTGGCGGGGGTGCGCACCATCGGGTACTTTTCCATTCCCCGCACACCATCGACGCATTGCGCTGTCCGGCACGCGCCCCGTGCCTCTTTACTCATGACATTGGGCCCCCTTTTAAGAGTTTTTTCTTAAAAACTGCTTCTGTCCTCCTCCTTATGGTTATGGCCCTCTGCTCTTCTGATAGTGTCTTGTAGCTTGTGCTCCATTTTCCTTGCTTGACTTATGCACACCTTCACTTCCCCACTTTGTCACGCACTTTCACTCACAATTTACTTCACCGCACATAGTTCATACAACACCACTATCATTAGTTCTACACACCACCTGTTCATTGTCCAGAACACTAAAATCTCCAAGGTACGAGATTACACCATGCCACAATCGGTCGCTTCATTGGTGACTTTGCACAAAGTGCTTGACATCTTTCTGTATGCCTGGCCAAAATGCCTCCTTCGTCACTTCCCTACGCAGGTTCTGTGCATCTCTGAACCCATTCGCATACCAATGCTCTAAAATGACCGTCTATAACGTGCTGGCACCATCAGTTGTCTAATTAGTGTCCCTCTTTTCCAAAACTTACGGAAAATTAACTCCTTGAGTGATTCGTAGGACACTCCGTCTCTACATCCCTCTCTTGTTGGTTCACGGCCAATTCTATCTATCGCGTGCTTCAGAGTTCTGTCCCTCCTCTGTTCATTTGAGAACTCCTCAGAGGTTACACCTACACACTCCAACATTGGCACTCTACCCTTGCATCGTGCCTCGCTATGCCCACTTCCCCTACTAGCTTCGATGCTCTCGGGGCTTCCAGTCACCTGTTTCCTTTGTTTAGCGTATTTCTCACGCTGTACTGGGTCATCCACCCTTCTTACCCCTGGCCTATATCCCAATATCACATCATAGATGGGATCTTCCATACACTTTGCTGTGAGTACACCTACGAAATAAGGACTATCTAACCTTATTTTCGCCTCGGGTAACTCCTTCTTGGATCCATCTACAAAGACCACTGTGCCTATTCTCCCCGTGAAATTCTTTTTATTCACCAGACTTCTCACTAACACAGTATCCGCTCCTGAGTCCCTCAGCACCGTTACCCGTTTGCCGTTTACTTTACCTTCCACAACTGGCATATTAACACCTTCCGACCTATCTATCACTGCACCAACAACCTCTTCCTTCCCTTCTGACCTCACTGCACACGCAGTATGCTCTACCGGTCTATTCCTACACTCGTTCGCTTTGTGCCCTCTTTTCTGACACAATTGGCAGGTAACGTGGGGTTCTTGTTGACTAGTGCTAGTGCGGCAGTTCATAGCTATATGCCCTAGTCGATTGCACAAGAAACACCGCTGCTGTGCCCTTTGTTTACCCCTTGGGGTCTCACTGTTGCTCTCTTTTTCCTTGTGATCGTCTCTGTCGCCCTTTTCTAAGTTCCTTAGACCCTGAGCCTCCACGAACTGGTCCGCTTGCTTTGCCATCTCTACCGTGCTTAGCTTCCTCTCCTTCAAAAATACTGCTAAGCTTTTGCTGCACCTGTTGAGGAATTGCTCAGCAACCATTCTGTCGCGGACCCCTTCATAGGTCTTTTCTGTCTCAGACAGCTCTATCCAGCGATCAAAATAGTTAGCTAGACGACACGCAAACTGCTTGCCAGTTTCTGAATCCTCGGGCTTACATGTTCCGAACTTTTCGCGAAAACCCTCGGTAGTTAGCCGAAACCTCTCCAATAAAGTCTTCTTTACTATGTCATAGCCTAGAGACTCTTGAGCTGGCATGCGACCAAACACACTCAAGGCTTCTCCCACGAGACACAGACAAGGCATTTGCCCACTCGCTTCTCTCCCAGCCTTGCCCTACGGCGATTCTCTCAAAACGATGCAAATAGGCATCGAGGTCGTCCCTTCGCTCATCGAAATGTGCCATTAGCTTTCTTGGGCAAATTTGTCTCGGCGTGGGAGTAGACGAGTTGGCCAACACCGTCGTCGGGGTACTCGCGCGACTAGCGTCGTTACGCGGAGCGACATTTATTTCGGCTAACTTCAACTTGAGCTCGAGAATCTGCTTCTCGCGCTCATGCTGCTCCCGCGCCTCACGCGCACGCTCCTTCTCGCGCTCGTACTCAGTTTCGCGTTCTTTCCGAGCGTTCTCAAAAAACTTAGTTGTCTCCTCCTTGTTCATTCCTAAGTCTTTGGCCACGGCCGCCAACTTCTCCCAATCCATCCTTGCAACCCCCGACGATACGTGACTGGGCCAAACGCTGGAAAAATCCTGGCACAGGCTCGCCACTTATTATGTCATGTATCTCGGGAGCGCTTGCAACGCGGAATGGAATTGGGAGAGTGAGAAAGGCGGGAGACCGTGGCGTCACTGCAAACAAACTTTATATAACACAACACTGCAAACAAGAAGTTAACACTAAAAATTTACATAAAAAATGTAACGTTAGAAAAAGTGACGCTATAGCGCGCAATCTCTAACAAATCGCAAAGCCTACAAGCTATGCTTAACTTCTACACACTCCAAAGTCTGGCCACTATGGCGCCTCTGTCTCGCTACGCGAATCGAACGTTCTTACGGTTCGTGTTGCCCGTCGCCTCGATTCGATGCGAAGATCTACGCCCTGCCCAGTCGTCGCAGCTGCTGTCGACGTCTTGGGGTCGTCGTCGTCGATCCGCCGCGTCGCTAGTCTTCCTCGTCGCCGATCCTCCGGCCCTTCGTCGAGAACATCCGTCTCGTCCAGTTAGGCCTAACTCCTGGCCTCCCCTTGGTGCCACCGGGTCGAACTGTCGACGTGGCTCTCCGGTGATTGTCGGTGGGTCGCCGTCGTCTTGCCGAGCTGTGGTAGTGCTGCAGGTGCCCCGAGAACTGCGTGCTGAGGCTGCCGCAAGCCCAGGACGCCTCGCTCGGTAGACCCCGAGGTCGACGGCCACCCTCCCGGGGCATGCACAACGCTGCCTCCAGAACTCAGCCCTGCCGTTCCCGTCGCGGACGCGACGCTGGCTTCCACCACCTTGCTCCTCGACGACTCCACCGAACAATGCCCAACTCTTCTTCTGTGGTCCCACACCTCAGCTCGGGTCGCGTGGCACGCGCCTTTCTCCGGCCAATGGTTTGCGTCGACGTGGCGGGGGTGCACACCATCGGGTACTTTTCCATTCCCCGCACACCATCGACGCATTGCGCTGTCCGGCACGCGCCCCGTGCCTCTTTACTCATGACAATAAGTTATCTGAAAAAGTTCGTCTAGATGCGCACTCGAGACGTGTTTTCGCATGCAACACTTTCTTCAGCCCTAATGCACACCGCACGTGAGAAGAGTGGTTCAACAAAGGAAGTGTGGGTCAACTAAGAAACTGTCCGGGAGACGGCACCCGCGACCCCCGCCTTCTTTCGCCTGGCGTAGGACGTCCGACAATGACGTTTCACCTTCGCCGCCATCTTGAGAGGTGAAAGTGCTGTTGAGTAAATGAATAAGTTCAGCTCTTCGGCAGCAATTTTCTCAGGAACAAAATTTTTGACAAAGATGCATGGGTACATTTTACGGCCATGTGTTTGAAGAAGCTGAAGCAGTTTCCAAGACAGAGAGAGCTTCTTCTGGCGTAAGGCTCATGAACAAAGCGTTATGCGAATTCTTGCATACTCCCAAAGTTCCACTTAGAGGTAATCTTTTTCTTCTGCTTGTTGAGATAGCGCTAAACGCTCGCTTTGAGCTGCGCGACTCGGCCATAAATCTCCGGGGAGTAGAAGAAGCGCATGCGTACCGACATAAGCTGCTCAGTGGAGGACTGCCGGGCAGTCGACGACACGACTGACGGACGTGAAAGCTGACGCGCTATTGCGACTTCAACCTTTCTGAAGCGTAGTGAGCTGCTTATTTTTACGTGTCGTTTAGTTTTAATTGGTCCTTTCGTGAGCACGAGAGAACATACTTACAGCCAAGAAATCGCGGCGGTAGAGGCGGTGCTATTGCAGCCCCACCGCGCTGAACAATACAAAAAGAGAGAGAGAATAAGTACATAAATAAATCAAAAAATTACAGCATATCCACGTGGTGAATCATGATGAGTGGGGCGAAGCGAACTCGCGCTGCAGCACGGCGATGGCATTGGCGCGAGCGTGGTCCTTCTTGATGGAAGATATTGTGACTAGATTGTTTGAGAACCACAATCTGTTGTACACACCGCAACTATGGCCGAAACTGTTATCAAGGAAGTTCCGCTAGAAGCGCGCGTCGGCGCCTTCGGGCAGAGCCTGCCTGATGCGTTTTGCAGCCACTTCACGTGCTCGCACAGACTCGGGCTCTGCCTGCCGGTACGCGCGCCTTCTCGCCGCTTCACGGTCCTTCACAGTTTGAAGATCCGATTCGCGCCGCAACCGTGCAGCTTGTCGAGCAGCTTCGGCCTCGCGGGCTCGAACGGCGGGGTCTTCGCGCCGCAGCCCTGCAGCTTGTCGATCAGCTTTGGCTTCGCAGGCTCGAACGGCGGGGTCTTCGCGCCGCAACCGTGCAGCTTGTCGAGCAGCTTCAGCCTCGCGGGCTCGAACGGCGGGGTCTTCGCACCGCAACCGTGCTGCTTGTCGATCAGCTTCGGCCTCGCGGGCTCGAACGGCGGGGTCTTCTCGCCGCAGCCCTGCAGCTTGTCGAGCAGCCTTGGCTTCGCCGGCTCGAACGGCGGATACTGCTTCGCGGCGTCGACGTGCAGCTTCGGCCTCGCGGGCTTTCCCCTCAGGATTCTGTCTGCGAGCGCGCGCTGCCACCGCCTTCCGTGCCCTCCGTTCCGCAGCCTTGTCTTCCATCTGGCGACTCCGAGCTAAAGAGAAAGCGTTCCAAGAGGGAGCCTCATGGCGCGTTACTTCTGAAATGTTGTCTTCGGGTGTCGTTGAAAACACGAGACGTACTAAAGAAGAAAGAACGCCACACAGGCGAACACGCACGAGAGTGTCACACGTCCACGTCGTCTTCTTCTTCTACTGCATACCAGAACGTGCGCAGTAAAGAAGAAAGAATGCCACACAGGCGAACACGCACGAGAATCTCACTCGTCTGCGTCGTCTTCTTCTTCTACTGCATATCAGAACGCGCGCTTCTCACGAGCTAGAGGTGGCTACTACAAAGCTAGAAACGGAAGATGGATAGACCCACGGCATAAGGAGCTTCGCCCCTAAAGGATAAGTAAATAAATAAAAATAAACACCGCAATGAGCTTCAGAAAATTGCACCATCTCCCACTAAAGGGAATCTTGTGGGGATGCGAAGGAGCGCATGGGTCGACTTAATAGAGAGTTCGAGAATTGGGGCCCCAAGGAGCTTGGGGACCCAAGAAGCTTCCGAGCCGCCAGGGCGCATGCGCAGAACCCAAGCCACTCTTGGGCTCTTGCGCTGGCGTTGACCCGAGACGCAAAAATTGATAACTAGCGTGGGGCCCCAGGCGTCTTGGGTCACCAGCGAGAAGAGACAGACGCAGCACACGCCACGGCGCAGTATGGCCCGCGTCTCGAATTATTTTAAATTTCGTCACGCGTGGCGCTCCGTGCGCTTGACCCAACGCAGCCTGCGTTGGCCCAATTCTTATACTCTGCTGATCATCCGCACGCAAGAGCAGGATGCCCAACGCAGCTTGGGGGCCCAGCGTCTTGGGTCCCCAATTCTCAAACTCTCTAATGTTCCGTTCATAATGGGCACCTTGCCCGATGTTAACGCGTCCTTGCAATGTGGAGCACACTATGAACTCACTGTAGTTGCTGTTGCTGTTAATCGTCCCGAACTCTTGTTGCAGCAAGCCATACGGGTTCACCCCACGTCTGCAGAATCTCGTTCCCCGACGCCATCACGTGATTGCCGAGAGAGTGTAAGGGGGTGGGGCCGCAGCGTCTTACCCAGCCGCTTACACAGGCCCGAACGCGCTAGCGCGTGCCAGCGCGTTCTGAGTAGGATACAACGCGCTGGTTCAACGCGTGTCTGCAGAATCTCGTTCGCCGACGCCATCACATGATTGCTGAGAGAGTGTAAGGGGGAGAGGCAACAGCGTCTTACCCAGCCCCTTACACAGGCCCGAACGCGCTAGCGCGTACGAGCACACGTAGTTTTGTCTGCGTTACGCCAAGCTAGGACAGCATACGGCAGCCCGGGCCCCTAAAGTGCTCTGCACGTATCATCATCAAGGCGGTCGCAGAACAAGGCGAAGAAGACTTCTTCTTGGCGCGAGCGCGCGCTCAATGTATTACAGATGGCTATGGTAGGTTATAGAAAGCGGACGGTGGTCGCCAATGGAACTACGGACAAAGCCGTGCGCAAAAGCTGGTCCGTATCTAAAAGGTTGAAATCGCATCAGCGCGTCAGCTTTACGTCCGTCAGTCGTGTCGTCGACTGCCCGACAGTCCTTTACTCAGCAGCGTACGTGATTACGCGTGCGCTACTTGCACTCCTCTGAGATTGAGGGCTGAGTTGCACAGCTCCAAGCGAGCATTTAATGCTATCTGAACAAGCACAAAAACATATTAGCTATAAGCGGAACTTTCCGAATATGAAAGAATTTGGATAACGCATTGTTCACAAACCTTATGCCCGAAGTAGCTGACTCGGTCTTGGAAACTGCTTCAGCCTCTTCGAACAGATCCCCGCAAAATGTACACATGCGTGTTTGTCTGTGAAAAATTTCGCTCCTGAGCAAAATACAGCTTACAAGCTAAACTCATTCATTTCCTCAAGAGAAATTTCTCCTCTAAAGATGGCGGCGAAGGTGAAACATCATTGCCAGACGTCCTACTGGCGGCGCAAGAAGGTGGAGATCGCGGGTGCCGTCTCCAGGGCACTTTCAGCGCGATCCCCGTCTTCCTTCAATGCCTGTCACACACGTGTGGGCATTAGGGCTGAAGAAACTGGTGCATACGAAAACCCGACGCAAGCGTGCATCTAGAGTCCTAGACGAACATTTATTATATCGACACTCTCGGCTGGTTTTTGCCGTCGCTGTCATGTCCCGTATATGCATATGTATGTATATGTACATAATAGCCACGAAGAAAAATCTGAAAGTTTTTTCGAAGCGCGGTATCGAATGGGTGACCTCTCGCTCCACAGCGCGCGGCGTTAGACGGCTAGGCCACGAGGCCGGGGTCTTTCAGCATGCTAACGGCCAGTTATTTATATACACCATTTACTGCTGGCGCGGCGGAGCTAGGAAGCATTTTAGCGTCTTTTCTTGGTCACCAGCGAGATGGCGCGAAGAGCGCGAGGGGTGCTCTTTAAAGATCGTCGCCCCGCTCGTTGCGATGCGCGCGCGCCTCCTGCCTCGCCAGGTGAACTTTGCCCTACAGGGCGTGATCGCCTGCGCGCGCGGTTATCTCGTGAGGGGGGTGGTTTGTGTGTATTGTGCTTTCACCGCGATGTCCGCGCTGAAGCTACAGAGCGTATGAAGGTCACTTCGCTCGCTGCAGCGGCTGCGTTCGCGAAAGGGGCGTGTTGTTCAAACAGAAGGAAGTAACAACTGTGACAGTTAGTTCGCGCTCGTCCTGTCTGTGTTCTTTTCGTGCGTCGTTTGCGCTTGAGCGACGCGCTGGAAATTTCGAGCTGCTTTCCATTCATCGCGTTACATTCCAATTTGTTGCTATGACATTCATTGCTTCCCACTTGCGACTAAATGGTGACTTTTTTCGCAGTGTCGTCCTATCTAACCTTAGTATTTACTGGCCGCCTAACCTTATCTGAAAACTTCGCAGCGTCGTCTGACTGTTGTATCTCAAAAACATTTATTCTGAGAGTAGCGTCTCTACTTTCAAATACCGAATTTGGTTTGTATATTAAGCAAACACGTTTGCGTAAGGTTCTGGAGCTCAATAGTATCACTGCAATTTTTCTGCCATATAGGCCGCCAGAAAATTTGTCAAAATGTTCCGCGCTTATATTTTGTCCCTTGCCCCGCCACGCTGGTCCAGTGCTTATGGCGATCGACTGCTGACCCGAAGGTCGCGGATTGAATCCCGGCCGCGGCGGCTGCATTTTCGATGAGGGCGAAAATGTTTGAGGCCCGTGTACTTACATTTAGGTGCACGTCAAAGAACCCCAGGTGTTCGACATTTCTGGAGCCCTCCACTACGGCATCTCTCATAATCATATCATGGTTTTAGGACGTTAAACCCCAGATATTATTATTATTATTATTATTATTATTATTATTGTTATTATTATTATTATTATTATTACATTTCGTCCCTTGCAATATTCAGCTATGTATGAATATCTCAGAAAGAAATACTCTACAAAGGGTATATTATGGCTTAAAAATATTTCCAGGCCACTGAAATATGTAAACTTTACCAGAAAAATTCACGGAATAGAGAAAATAAATAAGTTCGTCGAAATTAGGACGCAAGTTACACCACGTGGTGCTTCTATTAAAAATTAGCTTTATGCCTCAATTGAAAGCAAATCAGAGTGTCGGAACGGAACGAAAACCGAAAACGAAAAACGAAAAAAACGATATTTTTGACCGGGACGAAAACGTAACCGAAACGTTATTTATTATTTCGTTCCGGAGTGAAACCGAAATTTTTTCAATTGTTTTTCGGTTCACGAGAAAATTTCGCAATCCGGAACAACTGAGCTCATGCAAATGTGAGCATATCTCAGGGTATAGTATTAGCGCGTACCTCAGACAGGAAATCCAAAGCAAAGATATGTTGAAATTGTGCGAAAAACGACAACAGTGGCAACCAGAGATGTTTAAATTAACGCAAGTGGACTTTTGCGCACCTGTCAATCAGGCGAGAGTGGAGGGGGCATTGTCGGCGCTGAAGTTTGTTACAGCGAAAGCTGTTATGAGATCACAACAGCCGATTTTGGCTCCATAGTTGTCCGCGGCCGCCGGTGTATGTGACCGCTATCGCGTGGTTATTAGAAAATATATAAGAAAGTCGTTATTAGAAAATATATAAGAAAGAAAAGTCCTGTCTGTCTTTCTAGTCCCGTGTGCTCGCGCTGTTTCCGACGATGAAGCCATGCCAACAAGCTCAAGTTGACACCCTCCTAAATGAGAAACAAATTTCTAGGATCCGGGCCCTCTGCGTGGCAGTCGGGTCTTCCACCAGTGTCACGCTGGTGCGTATAACTCCATCGCAAAAATACTCTGCACAGGCGTCATGTCGGGCAAGGAATCGCGTTAACATATGTAATATAGCGTGGCAGAAGAGTAAAATAACAACCAGTCATCACACAATGCTAATAGAGCAAAAAGTGTGTGGTTTAATGCTTCCCACCAGTGTTGCGGAGTTACCACTCCTGAATTGGAATGACTCCGGAATCATTCCACATTTTCGCGACCCCGGAATGGAATGAGGACAACGCTCGGAGGAATGGAATGGGAATGGAATTACGTCTTTCTCCGAAAATAGAGGACGTTTTCGTCTACGTGCTGTTTTTCAAGCTTCAAACGTTAGTAAGTCAGAACCTCGCAAGTTAACACTAAAGCAGTATTTTTAAAATGGCTTAGCTGATCACAAGCACGGTACATTTATAAGCAACGCGCCTACTACAAACGGAGGCATAAGTTAGTGTACAAACAAATGTATTATCCCAGCAGATACCGAAGGGAGAAACAAATTACCCCTGCGCGTTGGTTCCCATTGATACCCCCACCCGAAAGTGGCGAATACTCTATGCACAGCCTGATCTTTATCTCACGAGCAGTTCAGTACCTGACACACGTAAATAACCTTTGCAACAAGGAAGACATTGCATACCTGCGCACAGGCGAACACAGAAAGTTCTCCTCACCCCATCCATGCTTGCGAGGCGCGCTTGACAAGCGTGAGTGCTGACGGACAGTGCGGCCCAGTGTTCCGTATTCAATGCAAAGGCGCTTTTGTCAGCATAAAAATACGCTATGTCGTCATTTTAGCATTACCAGATTTAAGCTTAAACAATATTGAAACACCACCATTCGTTCAAACATGTTGACCACGCAAATACTATCGGTAGCGGGAGAACTGCCCCTATGGGAATTAGTAGGGTGGCTGTACTGCACGAGATATGTCACCAAGCTACTATTCCTCGACCTTGGCAACGTGTTTTGCGTACTTTTGCAGTTCTTAATGCATTTGATGACATCAGCTTTAGGGGGCGTTCATTCTTAACTCGATAAAACTATCAAGATGCCTTTCCTACGTTGAGGAATTACAGGAATGGAATCGGACTGCCAGGCCATTCAATGAGCGCCAATGGGCTAAGTTTTTTTCATTCCGAGGAATTGAAAGGAATGCAACTGCGGCAAGTTCTAATTCCCCGGAATGGAATTGGAATCGAATGGAGGCGCCCATTCCGCAACACTCCTTCCCACCCACTGCAAAGTGCTCAGCCATAATTCTTCATTATCAGCCACAGCACAAAGTGCAGATATTGCCTTACAGATGTGTAGCGGGTACCGCGATTCTCCGAAGAATGAAGAAAAATGGCATAGTGGGAACTTCGCTACTTTAGAAAAATTGCGACGATTAATGACGTAGTGGGTACGTTGCATGTTTACTTGTATTAGTTGCCCCAAGAGATAACGGGATCTACAAAGTGCGCTCTTCTAGCTGTTGCTGTGACTTGCTGCGTGTTTCACGCAGGCCTGGCGATCTTTTTATCAGAACAGCGGTCTCGCACATCAGAGAGTACACTCAATGACGTGCTGCTCCTGAGATCGTGCTCACTCCCTTGACACAAAGAATTAAGCCAACTAAAAAAATTCGTATTTATCTTGTGAGTAAATAAATACAATGACTTTGAAATGAATACTGGTTTGTGCTAGTTGGTAGGAATACGTGGTACAGTTACTTCCGCTCCTCTGAAGAACGTGTTTTACCCTTGTCCCACTTTCTTAAGAGGAGGGCAAGCAACTACATCACAAATCCAATGTTTTTTTTAATGATTGCCTCACCTTTTTCATACTTTCTTTTTTTATACAAAGAAATAAAAACCGTTACGAACCGTTACGGAACGTTTTTTTTTCGTTCCGGAACAGAAACGAAACGGAACTTTTTGCGGTGAAACGAAACTAAAACCGAAACGAAAAACATTTCGTTCCGACACCCTGCAAATGAAGCGTTCTTCGTATACGGCAAGTTTTATTATTATAATTTTGTTTTGAGTAAGTAATCATTTTTGAAGTTCCCCATTGTCAGCAATGAAAAACATTAATGAGAAACTGCCGTATGACCAAATGGGAAGATAACCGTGAACTGGGAACTTAATAAATATTTTTCTTCCTTAAAACAAAAATTGTAATAATAAAACTTGACACATCAGAACTATTCGTTTGCTTGCCATTCAGGTATAAATCTGATTTTTAGTTGGAGCACCATGTGGTACAAATTGCGTCTCAGAATGGTACTCAAACAGGCTAAAACACAGTACTATAAAAATGAAATCAAGTGTGCTGATAATGATGAAATAGCAATCGAATGTATTAAACTCTTTTTTAGGTAGATCGAATCACAATGCCGAAATAACAGTCGGGAGATCTCGATAATCGCTCTCATGGTGCAAACGATTTTATTGATATCTTTTGTGCGGACAAGCAGGTGCGTGATGATCCACTGACCCAGATTTACCCCCGTGTTCCTTAAAGCTTTGTCTTCACCCAGCGACACCCGAAGAAATAGCCACAGTCATTTGTAATCTAAAAACATACAGGGCCCGGTCTTCATAATTTCTGCCCGTCTCTCATAAAAACGATAGCATGTTTAATATCAGGAATATTTTGTCACATAGTGAACCTTATTTTTTTAACACAGGTATTTTTCCATGTTCTTTGAAGGAGACCAGTATAATCCCCGTTTTCAAATAGGGAAATAAGCGTCACACATACAGCTATCGCCCCATAGCTTTACTTTCATTCTTGAGTAAAGTTGTCGAAAAAGTAATCACATTACGCTTATCATTTTATGTGTCAAAAATTTGATATCCTATCACCACATCCATTTGCCTTTAGGAGGAGTACTCGACTGATTTAGCAATAATATATTCAATAGATAAGATCGGGCAGGCAACTGATGGTGGAAATTTTGCTGGGGCATTATTTATCTTTTAAATAATTCGATTCACTTATTCGTAATATACGTTTTGCTAAATTAGATTCCGTTGGTACACCAGGCCCGGCACTGAAGTTACTACGCAACTATTTGAAAGACAGAGAGTATAGTGTATGGATATCTAACACTTACTCTGACCCTAAAACAACTAACATTGGGCCAGCACAAGGATCATTATTAGGACTTTTCTTGTTTTTAATATACATCACTGGCATTTCAAAGTGCCTAAAGTCACCTGACTGTATTCTTTATGCTGACGACACTACTATTTTCTCCTCAGATAATAACCTTGATTCATTAATGTGCAAGCTTAAGTACGAAGCGGAAAACAGTTACCTGATGCCGACAGAATAGACTAGAAAGTAGTGCTGCAGAATCTAAGCTCGTCGTTTTCTCTTCTAAATAAAAACTTATTTCAGAGTCTCCATCGTTAAACCTTTGCTTCCAACAAACTTTATCCTGCTGACAATGTAACGTTCCTTGGTGTCATATTAGATAAACAGCTAATATTGCATGTGCATCTTTTATCCTTCACAAAAAAGGCAGCTTAAGGAATTGGAATATGAATTAAAGTTCGCAATTTCCTTAAATTAAAAACACTAATCTCACTTTACTATGCTTTCAGTCATATTTAATCAATTTTTGCATATCATCGTGGGGCGACAAGTATCCCGTACATTTATCCCATAACGAAAGAAAAACGACGAGGACAGAGAAGGAGCGACATACGATACGCAGAATAACAATGTTTTATTGCAGCAAGACAATATATAGAAACGCAAAGCCTGATAGCACATGCGCAGGTCACATAGTCACGTCAACGTGAAAAAAAAAACGCGAAAGAAAGGTGTAAAAAAAATTGGCCGCGTATCTGCGTGCTTCGGTGCAAATGTCGTCTAAAGACGATAGAAGATGCACTGCATGAGCTATGGACGCCATCTGGCAATACGTCGGGAAACATGAGTGCTGTGTTGCGGGCTGGTAGTCCCGGCGCAGCAGCAGGCTAAGACCGGCGGTGACCAACGCGACCGGCGGGGGCGCCAGGCAGCCCGAACACGCGGTTTGGCGCGAAGCGCTGAAGCAGAAGAAACGTGAGGAGGGTGTCGACTTGGGCTTGTTGGTTTGTCATAATCGTAAACTGTTGCGCGGAAAGACGTAGACGGGGAACACAAAAGACACACACGGAGCGCAGAAGAAACGTCCTTACTCAACGAGTACTCTCCACACACTCTTTTATTTAAACGCCGCCTGAGTAAAACAGGAATGCCAGAGCGGCACCCCATGGCATTCGTACAGTGCAATACAGAACCGAAACCGAAACACAAAAATGAGCTCGTGCAGAGGGCACGGAGGAAGGCAAGATTCAGCGAAGTCGCATTTTCTGCGCAGCTTAAGAAACTAGCGTCTTTAGAATTACGTATGTATGCATTTTCTATTAAAGGAACACACCACCTAATACTTACCTAGTGATGTTGCGCCTCAGATATGCATAATGTTTGCTTTTTGATCGACAATGTACACAAGTATGAACCTAGTCGGCCGTTCAAGATGGCTGGCCCTTGGGCAAGTGGTTCAACTTTGGCCGAGTGGCTGAATCGAGGGACGTGCCGACAAACAGAAAGACAGACAGAAAGACAGACCAAAATTTCTCCGTTTAAGTGTCCCAAGAAAGACTATCGTCTTTAATAGATGACCAATATTCTTCACAGCCTCTTCAGCAAGAGATAAAAGCGACAGGCACACGTGACCTTAGGGTGCGCTGTCCTAGAACCTGCATTCCTTCCTACTAAGGGGTAACAAAGCTGTGCTAACACCCCTCCTAAGCATTACATGAGTTCCTTCCACAACCTTCTGCTGCCGAGACTCACCGCTGTGAAGAATTTTGTTGATCTGTTTTGAGAACGATGTGAGCTGCGCATGTGCTATCAGGCTACGCGAAGCCTGATAGCACATGCGCACGTACGCGAAGCCAACGTACAGCATATTGCTCCTAGTACAGTGGAGTAGCCACTGCTATTTTTTTCGTTAATGAGGTTTAATTAATTAGTCATAACTATATTTGCAACTCGACAGGTACTCACCTAATTGTCAAAATGTCAATGAGGCCTAAGTAGGCATGTTCAAAGGACATCTAACTGCGCAATTTTTAACAGCGTACTAATTACGTGCTCATTTTTTCCGGCTGATAAAGAAAGCCCGCGAAATACGAAAAATAATGAAAAATAACACGTGACTACGCTCCCACCCGCAAAGGAAACCCGCGGCCTCAAATCAGCTTACTGCAAACAACCGCGTTGCCTGTTGTCCGTTGCGAGAGACAGCGTTGCGCATTTTGGCAAGGGTGCAGGTCGGGCGCCAACGATATGCGTGTAATTGCGCTGGGATTCATTCCGTTCGATAGTACGCCGCAATCCATATCTCACGGCCAACTGTTCTTATTGATAACGCGGCAGATGTTCTGATTACGGTCTGACTGTAAAACCAAGCGGTGCGTTTCTTAGGCCGGGGAGTGGCAGATAGGGCGATGCGTTTTTTTTTCTTTCTGCATTTTTTCCTTGATACTGTCTACCTCATAGGGAGCCTGTTTGAGGGCGCTGGTTCCCGACGCGCGCAACAGTCTAGTCACGTGTCACTTTTCATATTTCGCGGGCTTTCTTGATCAAGCGGAAAAAATGAGCGTGCAATTAACACGTTGTTGAAGGTAGCGCAGTTAGATGCCATTTGAACATGCCTAAATACGCCTCATTGACATTTTGACAATTAGGTGAGTACTTGTCGAGTTACAAATATAATTGTGACTAATTATTTAAACCTCATTAACGAAAAAAATAGCAGTGGCTACTCCAGTGTGAAGGAACAATATTCAGTAGGTTTGCTTCGCGTAACGCCGTTCCTCTTTTTTTAAATCGTGCTGCATGATAGCTGGGACACCCTGTATATTGCCTTGTGCCATAAAATTGTTGTTAGTCTGCGCGTCGTGTGTCGTTCCTTCTCTGTCCTCCTTTCAGCGCTTTTTTTCCTTTCGTTATGCTACACCAAATGGCCCAATGTCGTTCTCTGCTGCAGTCCATTTATCCCCATTGCACCATACTCATTATAAAGCTATTCGCATCATGACAGGTAGCAGCTGCACATCAGAAGCATCTCCATTGCTCATCTCCGAACGCTATTTGGCGGTAGGCAAACTAAACAAATACTCATTCGGAATACTTGTGCACAAATCTATTAAAGGAGCACTGACCCAAAAATTTTGCACCTTGTTTTTTTTTTTTGTTGGAATAGATAGCTTATGATCCACTTATCACGGCTGCAAACCTCGTTTGCGCGAGTGCGCGACGGTTATTTATTTAGAGACGTTTTTAGAGCGCCTAGTCGCAGTTTCGGTTTCAAAGAGCACCGAGCTAGGCAGCATCCTCCGGCGGCCGGGAAAACACAGCTGGCCGCGTGAACACGCAAAATTGTGACGTAGGCGGTGCGCGAGCGTGGGTGCGGTAGGCGCCGAACCAGGTCAAGTGGCGCCAGCTATGGAGGATTGGAAACAACTAACAAACGCGTAATCTATATGTCCTCCGAGCATTGGGAAGCGCCCATTTCGACTTGATAAGCTTACAGCATCGATTATTTGACTATGGCTCTCAAAAACGGCGCCGAATCGGGACGAATACATTGCTGTCGAAGCTTAAGGACATTAATCTAAAGCAAATGGAAGCATCAGTTCGGAACTTACACGTTACAGAGCGCACGGCGGCCACTTGATAGATTCGAAGTGGACGACAACCGCTTTTGGCAGTGCTGCCATGTTTTTCGGAGGCGCGATGCCTCGCCGGCGAAGCTTCCCGTGCAAGTTGGACAGCTCTCGCGTGTGCGGCGACGGCCGACGTTCTGCTGCACCGCGCCGTTGCGGCAGGCTTGCCGCTAGCGTGAGCGGGCCTTAGCATCTACCAACGGGCACGACGAGCGAACAGCGGAAGAGAACACAACTAGCACACGTAAAGCCGCAGGCACGTAGGAAGAAATGGCAGGTAGCACGGCACAAGCGCAAAGGCACAACCAGCCACCAGCCAACACAAACTCGTGACGTCGGTTTGTTTACACATCCGCCGCGTTGATGTCGGAGTCGCGAAGCGCTCGCATCTCGCTCAGTCGCGCGGCATGCATTTTAAAATTGATTTTAAATATGTTCTAGGCAATATTGGCCCTTGATATTTCGTAGACGTTGTGTACGGCTCCACATACATCTATTTCACCCATTATCTCGCCTTCGAAATTTTCTGTCAGTGCTCCTTTAATGAAAAGCTCCCGTTCCCCATAATTTCTAGCAGCCAGTTTCCTTACTCTATGTCTACCCCATTCGCTTCCACTAACATCTATTTATTACCGAAACCTGGAACTAATTATGGTAAATTCACTGCTAACTTTTCAGTCACATTACTTTAGATCTCACTGCGATGCCATATTAAGACGCTCTCTAATTTCCATGCATTCAAATCAAACCTTCGCAGTTATTTGCACTCAGCATAATCATTTCGTCATCACCGTTTTTTAATCTTTTTTTGTAATCGGAACATCTTACGGTGTTAATCATTCATTGAATACAGTGTTTAGTTTGCATGTAGCTACTTTGTACTTTCATTACTAATTTCTTATGGGAGGTCCCCTGTACAGTCTGTTGACGATGGGAGCTTCCTTTGTATCTGTATCATACCTGCTTGTATTACTAATATTATGCAGAATAGGAGAACTCTGAAAAAATAAACCAAAATGAGGATTTTCTCAAAATCATGTTTTTTGTCGTAAAACTTGCACATTTCAGTTGTCTGAAAATATTTGAATGCATACTATACATTTTGTAGAGTAAGTATAGCTTACTCAGATATTCATACATTGCGGAATATTACAAAGGAAAAAATGCAAACGTAGAACATTGTGGCGAAATTTCTGGAGGCGGATATATTGCAGAAAAATTGCAGATAATATTGAGCTTCCAACACCTTATATTAACGCGTTTGCTTAATAGGCAAACCAGATTTGGTATTGACACGAGAAACGGTACTCTCAGAATAAATTTACTGACAAACTACAGGCAGACGAAACTCTGCGAAATTCCGAAGGCACCCAAGTTACAAAAAAATATTCTTTCCGAAATATTCTAATACTTAGCTCTTTTCCATGCAACAAATAGGCACGATTTTTACACATTAGAGATGGTCGCTAAAATAGCTGGGACGTCTGGGGTGGAATGACCCTAAAAAAAGGGGCAAAGAGAAGTTAGGTTGAGGAGGAAGGAAAGGAGGAGGAGGGGGTAAAAAATAAAATAAGCATGTATAGTATTGTATAGCGGTGGGGTGGGAAAGGGAAGTGAGGATGAACAGGAGTGATGTGAGGATGCGGAGGGTGCACAGAAGGAGATGAGAGGTTAAAAGCATAGCACAGCCATCTATAGTATAAAATAGGCGGGGTGGGAAAGGGAAGTGCGGTGCAGGTGTGATCGGCGGGACCTTGTGTCTGCCTGTGCACATAAAGCCTGACACTTCACCGAGCATTGCATGCGGCAGCGTTCTAGGCACAAGGCAGGCCCGTAGCCAGGGAGGGAGGGAGGGGGGGGGGCTAGGGGCCCGGGCCCCTTTCCGAAATTTCGGTGAAGTGGTTTTGCCTAAAATGAATAATAAATATGGGTGTTTTTCTCAAATAGTCAATGTTTTCAGCAAGTGCCCCCCCCACCCGAAAAAAATTCCTGGCTACGGGCCTGGCACAAGGTGAACCATTTCTTCGGCGTTTTGCAGCAGGTTAGTGTTGCTCTTCTCAGAGTACGAAAATAAACCATAGTCTTGAAAATAGCCGCGACTGCTGCCCGATCTTTAGTATATGCGAATTTTGTGTTATCAACAGTGAGTAACATGAACAAGAATGGATGGAAAAAAACTTTACTTCGTATTTCGTATTTTTGTGGGCTGGGCTCCCGCCTAGGTGTCGGCTAGAAGGTCTTGCCTCTTAGCGGCTTCCTCGGCCCGCTGGATTGCCCAGAACTGATCGTCCAGAGCTGCACTGAGCAGCGCGGCTCGCCAACGCGCGCGGACGCTGTCGGTGGAGGCCGCGTTCTCATCACTTTGTATTAAAATCTGGCGTTCCCATAGGACATGTTCTAAGGTAGCTCGTGCTTCACAATCTTTGAATTGATCGGTCATGTATATATCTGGTTATATAACATGTAGTAGCGCGGGATTCTTGTGTGCCCTGGTTTGTAACTGTTGCCATTGGACAGACTGCGAGTTTAAGGTGAGGTGGTGGGTAAACGCGCCTCTGCAGTTTATAATGTTTAGTAATATCATAGAATGTAGTCATTCGGTCCTCCCACTCCCATACATCAGAAGACTCTGACGATGGACCAACATCTGTCATAGCCCGGAAAGTGAGTCCTCGAGCTACCTTGTGTGCAGCCTCGTTAGGGTTGACCTCTCCCGTGGGGTCGGGTGCGTGGGCTGGGAACCATAGAATGGAGACACATCTGTCGTCTTGGGTTGTTTTGCCTGTACTAAGAATACGCAGTGCCGCAGGGGAGAATCTGCCATTTGCAAAGTGGCGAACTACCGTTTGTGAATCGCTGATTATATAATGTGCGTCAGTTTGTGCTATGGCCATAGCTATAGCGGTCTCTTCCGCCGTTTCAATGGGTGTTGGGTTTATTGTCAGAATCGTGCTGCATTGTTTAATGTAATGAACCACTGCTGCGACGAAACAGCTTTTTTTGTTTGTAACGAGCGGCATCTAGGAAGACCGCTTCTTTGTTGCTTCCGAAGCTCTTTATCATGGTTTTTGCTCTGCTTTGCCTTGTGCCTGCGTGGTGTACGGGGTGCACGTTTTGGGTAACGGTGGTACTGTGAGCATAGCCCGTATGTCCCGAGCAATATCGCATTTGGTGCCATACTGTGTGTGATAAGTGATGCCTAGTTTCTCTAGGATTTATCTACCAGTCTTGGTTTTAGAGAGGCGCTCGTACTGTGCAATACGTTGCGCCTCCATCAGTTCCTCAAGTGTGTTATGTGAACCTAGCACTAGGAGCCTCTCTGTACTTTTGCTCTGCATGAGTCCTAGCGCTTGTTTGTAGATTTTTCTGAACAGGCTGTTTGGCTTCATTTTTTCTGCTGCGAACCATTTATGGTACCCGGCCAGATACGTAATTTCGCTAATGACAAACGCGTGGACAAGCCTCATAACATTTGCTTCTTTCATGGCACTATGTTTGTTGGTGATTCTTTCGATTAAGCGCATCGTTTGAAAAACCTTCGCTTCGAGGTTGCGAACCGTTTCCTCGTTCGTGCCTTTAGCCTCCATTATTAACCCCAGTACCCTTATCTTGTCGACAATGGGTATGGATTCTAAAAAGTGACAGGGCGTGCACACACGGACGCAAGAAGGAAGTGAGGACACCACAAACGCGGACTAACAACTGAAGAGACGCACAACGGCTGAAAAGAAAGAAGGCACGAAAACTTATCTGCGCATGCCCATGCAACAGGCGAACCTATCAATCCGGCACGCGTGGCGGTCTACGTGGAAGATAACTGTTAAGGCATATGATTTCATCTTTATGCAAGTTAATCGACGGTTCGCTCACGCATGCGCTACCACTATTCTCGATATGCCATGCTTCAATCAACAGACGCGTTTCTTCATTTCTATGCCGGTACAACACTGCGCATTCAACGAATTTTGGCGTGCACTTACAATCTCGACAATGTAAAGATAGATTAGAAGGTGAGCCTCCTGTTAGCGATCTCTTATGTTCCAACAATCTCTGGTTAATGCATCGGCCCGTCTGTCCTACGTAGCGGCCGCAGCTGAAAGGGACCTTATACACCACACTCGTACGGCGATCAGAGAATTTGTTCGTGTGTTTTACGAAACAAATATCAGTCCGCTTCTTGTCTTTTACTCACTCATTCTTCCTCTGCACAGCGGCACAAATCTTGCATAGCTTATTGGCAGCTGTGAAAACAACATTAACGCCGTATCTACTTCCTACTTTCTTTAGCCTCTGTGATACGCAATGAATGTACGGTATACCTACGACACGTTTCTTCCTATCACTTTCTGCAACCATGCTCGGGCTTAACACAATATACTTCTTTAAACGTTCAGCGACAGTGGCTACTGCATTAAGAGGATACCCTACATCTAAAACACGCGTAACCTGTGCGCTAATGCTATCACTCATTTTGTGCTCACACGACTTGGTGAGGGCTGACATAAGGCAAGACATGGCGATGCCGTTTTTTACAATCTTCGAGTGCTTCGACGAAAAATTTAACAGCGGTTTCGAAGCTCTACGAGAATACTGCCAGCACACGTGGTTCTTCTGGAACGTTAAAGAAATGTCTAGAAATTGTATTTCATTATTCTGAGGCACCTCTTCAGTAAAGCTCAGCCCTCCTCCATTTAATTCAAATTTTTCGCTCACGGAAGTTACCACCTTTTCAAAGTCCTCACCACTGCAAAAAATCAAGTAATCGTCCACATAACGAAAAATCTAATAACCGAATTACCTAAGGCGCCTGTAGAATAAACCACGCCAGTTGAGAGAGAGGTAATGAATATATGTACACCCAGGCAGACTATAGCACTGACATAGTGTTCATGGCGAACGCTGCCGATGATCTTCTTTTTCTTCTCTATGTCCGCTCGCGCTCGCGCTCTTGCACAATAAAAGAATTCTTCAACATTCTCCGCCCCCCGAAAAGGCGCGCAGTTCGAATTGTCGAAGACAAAGAAAGTTCAATGGGGTAGAGATGTTGTACAGCTCTCCGTATGACAGAGCCGTTGGCTAGCTTCACAGAACAGGCTCTGATGTTCCGATCCCGTCCTCGGTATCGGTCTACGATTCTTCGTGTCTTCCAAAGTTGCCGCGGTGCTTTATCTTCATAGACGAGCACCAATTTACCATCTTTAAGACTCAGATTCTTGAGCTTGAACACTGGCATGGTGCGCTGAACGGAGGCTCAGAAGGTACTCCTTTCTCCACCTTTTCCAAAAGTGCTCAATTAGCTGTGCGCGATGAATCCATCCTTTTGTAACTGTGGCCTTGGAGCTTGAAAGGTCGCTTTCGTGTTTGTGGTAGCGAATGCCAGTGATTCTTTTACCAGTCAAGAAATGGGCTGGTGTCAGTACTTCCATTTCTTCTGGTGACGATGATAAGTATGTGAGAGGCCTGGAGTTTATCACGGCTTCTACCTCGTACAGCACAGTGGTCAACTCTTCCGGTGTGAGTCTTTGCTGACCAAGGATCTTCCGTAGGGTTGACTTCACTGTTCTTATCATTCTCTCCCAGAAGCCTCCCCACCATGCAGCCTTTTCTGCGATAAACTTCCATTCAATTTTTCTTTGAGAGCAATATTCTTGAAACTGGCCATTGAATAAGGCACTCGATAAAGACGAGATTTCCTTTGAAGTCTTCTTGAAGGCTTGTGCATTGTCCGTATATACAACACAAGGTAATCCACGACGTGAGGTGAATCTTCGAAAGGCCAGCATGAAACTGTCGGCTGATACACTGGAGATCAGTTCCAAGTGTATAGCTCTTGTGACAGCGCACGTGAATAGAGCTATATAACTTTTTGAGGATAAATTGTCCGTTTTCA
Source organism: Rhipicephalus sanguineus (assembly GCF_013339695.2). NCBI lineage: Eukaryota > Metazoa > Arthropoda > Arachnida > Ixodida > Ixodidae > Rhipicephalus > Rhipicephalus sanguineus. Next base: position 141,884,278 of record NC_051186.1, on the reverse strand, counting down.
CGTACAGCGGACCGGCGAAATCTATTCCCACAGTCTGAAAAGGATCGGAGCGACACACTCTTTCTCGTGGTAAGGGTGCCACAGGTGCGATCGCTGGTTTGGCTCTACACTTCGCACATGTGTTGCATGCACCGATAACTTTCTTCACGACCTCTCTGCCACGAGGTACCCAAAAGTTCTCTCTAACTTCAATAAGAGTGTCTTGTACACCTCCGTGAAGGACGCGCAGATGACAGTCACGGACTAGAAGTTTAGTGAAGTGATGATGCGGAGGCAAGAGTAGAGGATGCTTCACTTTTTCTGTTTCTTGAATTAACTGGCCTGCCTCTTATACGTAGCCGCCTTTCCGCATCCAGAAAAGGATGGAGCGTCTTCACACTCGTTCGTTGATTTAACAATTTCCCTTTCTCGAGTTCGTGAATTTCTTCCAAGTATACTTCTTCTTGCACTACTTTAATCCAATAGTCTTCAGCTTTGTTCATGTCCTTCTCTGTTATGCTCGATAATTTCTCTCGAGGGCTTCTGTTTCGACAATTCTGAATAAATATTAAGACCCACGCTGTAATTCGCAGGACTCTAATAAGATTCGAATATCTTCCAAGGTCCAAAATCGGCCCAAATGTTTTCACATGTAAGACTTGCACGACGCTGGACTCGTTGAACTCGGTTTCATCCCATGGCGTACTCAGTGTGTTCGTCGGCCATGTTGTTTCCTCCTCTCTTAACCATGATGGACCTTGCCACCATAGTTTGTCGCGGCTCAGGAATTCCAACGCTGTGCCCCGTGTAAGATAATCTGCGGGGTTATCAGTCCCAGGAGAATGTCGCCATCGAGTTTTGTCAAAGCTGCGTTGAATTTCTGACACTCTATTGCCAACAAACTGTTGCCGTTGGGATGGCGCTCCTCGGATCCAATGCAGCACGATGGTGGAATCGGTCCAGAAGGTCACGTCTATATTATGTTCAAATGTCTTGAGGGTCCTAATAAGGAATGTCGCCAACCTAGTAGCAAGCACCGCTCCCAGAAGTTCGAGTCTGGGCAGCGTAACTTTCTGCAGCGGTGCTACTCTTGATTTAGCCATTATGAGAGCCGTAGATATGGTCTTGTTCTGTCCATCGTATCTCAAAAACGCACAGGCTCCATAAGCTTTCTGACTGGCATCACAAAACAGATGTAGTTGCGTAGTTCCATCTCCTGGCAAAGCATCCACCCATCGACTGATGGCCGTCTCTTGAATTTGATGCGATTCTGAGCACCATTTACTCCACTGTATACCAAGATCTTCTGGTAGCTCATCATCCCAATCAACCTTTCTCTTCCACAGCTCTTGAAAGAGTAGCTTCGCCTGTATAATGAAAGGTGCTATCACTCCCATTGGTTCAAATATTCTTGACACCGTCTGCAGAACAGACCTCTTACACGGTTTTCGTTCCGTCTGCAAGAATCCAAGCGCCGACTTTGAAGCAACCGTCATAACGTTTGTCGACGGGTTCCATATAAATCCGAGCAATTTCACGGAGCCCGAAGAAATGCCGGTTTCCTCAGTCGCAGCAAACAATTCACGTAGAGTCTTCGAGTTTGACGCCCATTTCCTCAGACGCATACCTGCTAATTCTATCATAACATTGGCTTCCCGGTAGATCTGCTTAGCTTCTTCCTCTGTTGGAGCTCCCACGAGAACGTCATCTACATAAAAAGATTCAGCTTACATCTGGCCTGTAGGCTGTAATTTGCCCTGGATGGACGTCAGGTGTTGTCGCAAAGTGGCATTCAGTAGAAATGGGCTCGCTGCGGTTCCAAAGGGAACTCTGGTCATCCTCCACTGTTCAATTTCAGGTTCCGGATTTGCTGTAGTTGGAACGTCTTTGAACCAGAGATGCATAACGTTAAGCGCAATACTGAATCGACGAGGACGGGACAGGGAGTGACACACACACAAGCGCTAACTTTCAACAATGCTTTATTGTGAGCCGGATCACTGCATAAATACATGAAAATTGCGGACATCAGGCATGCGCAAATGTGAAGGATCTAGAAATGACAATTCTTTTCTGGACAATGATAATGAAGGTGCGCTGACACAATCTTGGCCTAACTCGTGTATGGTGGCTGATTCAACTATCAACCGCGTGGTCTCATCTTTGTGCGTGCGTACGACAGAGCACTCATGAAAAGCAGGCGAACACACACACGTGCTGCAATGCGCGGTTAACAAACCATCGCCACCCTTCTTCACATTGTTTTTGTGTTCTCTAAGCCTGTCGTTAAGGCAGCGCCCTGTCTGCCCATACCTTCACAAGATTTCCCACAACTTAAAAAAAGTGGGCGCTCGAGCAAACATTGGCGTCGCTTTTACGGCTCCAAACAAGCTGGGAAAGCTGTGCAGGCTCAGCAACCCAACTGCTCACAAAGCGCGCGGCTGCGTAAAAAATCACAGAGTTCGCCACGTGGAATGCAAAGAAGGGGTCGTGTACAAGCTCCCCCTTTCGTGTGGGAAATTCTACGTGGGGCAGACAGGGCGCTGCCTTAACGACAGGCTTAGAGAACACAAAAACAATGTGAAGAAGGGTGGCGATGGTTTGTTAACCGCGCATTGCAGCACGTGTGGGTGTTCGCCTGCTTTTCATGAGTGCTCTGTCGTACGCACGCACAAAGATGAGACCACGCGGTTGATAGTTGAATCAGCCACCATACACGAGTTAGGCCAAGATTGTGTCAGCGCACCTTCATTATCATTGTCCAGAAAAGAATTGTCATTTCTAGATCCTTCACATTTGCGCATGCCTGATGTCCGCAATTTTCATGTATTTATGCAGTGATCCGGCTCACAATAAAGCATTGTTGAAAGTTAGCGCTTGTGTGTGTGTCACTCCCTGTCCCGTCCTCGTCGATTCAGTATTGCGCTTAACGTTATGCATATGCCGCACCAACAAGGCCAAAGATCCACCCTTGCTAAGAACCAGAGAAACCGCAGGGCGTCTCGGTCTTCCTTTCTAATACTGATCTGTAGAAAGGCCTTCTCTATATCGGCCGGTAAAGCAATTTTATACATCCTAAATCGTATGAGAAGAGCCACCAAGTCAGTCAGCAGATTGGGACCTTTTTCTAAGCATTCGTTTAGGGAAGAGTAGTCAGGTCCATGGGCTGACGCGTCGAAGACCACACGTACTCTTGTAGTCGTAGACTCGCTTCGTATGACGGCATGATGCGGCATGTAATAAATCATAGATGGTACCTTGTCACTTTCTTCAGGTTCTTTGGCCACTCTTTCAGCGTGTCTCATCTTCATATAATTGCTTATGGTCGACTCATATTCTACTGCAAAATCACGGTTACGCTTCATTTTCTTTCCGAGTGACAACAATCTCTTTAAAGCTTCCGGCCGATTGCTGTCAAGTTTCTCGCCATCTTCTTTGCATGGAAGGGCAACCTCATAGCGACCGTCGACAAATGAGAGCTTTCTCTGAAACTCTTCCAGGACCGAAGCATTGACTTTGGCTACGCTGTCATCATCTGGTAATATTCCAATGCTCTCAAGTTCCCAGAACTTTCGTAAAACCTTGTCAGTCGTTTCGCTGGAGGTGTTCACCCGTAGTACGCTCACTTGTGTGGCTACGTTGACCAATGCACTGAGGAGGAGTGGCCCTTGAAACATCCATCCGAATGTAGAACCAAGAGAGACCAAGTCGCTGTTACTGGAACAACGTCGAATCTCTCCTGTCATGAATTTCCACAAGTGATCCGCTCCAAGCAGGAAGCTTATTCCAGGTACCGTGGCCATTCCAGGTGAAAATAGGTTGTCAGCAATGGGGCACCCGCTGTCTTCAATCTCTCTTATGAACTCATGGTTCACTGGTACCTGCAGTACGTCGTTGCAAATGAAGGGAATTTCAATAGCTTGAATTACGTTCTCGGTGTTGTCGTACTGACTACGCAGTCGAAGTTCTACGAGGTGGTGCAGCCTTGAAAGGGATCCTGTCTGTCCAAGGATGTTCATACTAAGGTTAATTTTTCCAAGCTCTTTCAGTCCGAGCGTCTTGGAAACGTCTTCTCGCATGAAGGTGCGTTGGCTACCACTGTCTGTTATGCCACGGATGTAGGCGCACTTCATGTGCCCTATAACCCACAGCCGAAAGGTTTGCAGCAAAACGTCCGCGCCGAGACTTGCCTATGAGCTGGTATGAAGGCTGTTCATTGCGACTGCACTTGTGTTACTTGGAATTTCGGCCTTCTGTGGCTTCTATGTCGGATCACACATTGAAGACACATGTCTTCCTTGGCATTTTGTCGCATTTTACTTTTCGTCGGCACGTTTTGGCTCGGTGACTCACCATGGTACAGCGAAAGCAGCGGTTTTCTGAAGTCAGCTTCTTTAGTTTTCCTTCTCTGCTTATATTGCAGGTACACTCTTCAGTAATATGGTTGGCTGAACCACAGAATACACACGCCTTGTTGTCTGTCTTCGAGGACGCGCATAGAGCTGCTGTTGTCGGTGGCTGAGAAGACGAAGCACTTTTCACTCCAGGTCGGGAGTATCTCTTTTCCATACTTTCATTGCTTTGGCTTCGTTCGCGGCTTTCTACTTCTATTCGAAGGTACATGAGCAAACCTTGCAAGTCATCGTCTGCGCAAATGTCGCGGCTGCTACCGGGTGTCTGGTTGGAAGATGATGCACCGCTGGCTTAATCCCGGTAGTATCCAACAACGACGTCTGTCGGTAAAGCCCTGAGCAATATGTCGGTTATCATCGTGGCGTAAGTAGCCGAACTAATGTTGAGGCCTTTCAATCCGCGTATGTGACATTGGACAAAATCGTACAAAGTCCTTAAGCCCTGGACATCATTGGAGGGCGTGACGTTCGGCAGCTCTCGTAAACGTCGCAGGTGCTCCTGAATTATGAGACGCTTGTCCCCGAAGCGACTTTTGAGGATGTCGATGGCATCATCATAACACTCTTCCGTCGCCTGAAGGCCTTCTATCGCTCTTGCCGCTACGCCACTCAGTATGTTTCTTAAGTAATGAAACTTCTCTCCCTTCGTGAGTCCTTCATTCTGGTGAACTGATGCCTTAAATTGTTCCCAGAATCCAGGCCACTTACAAATTTCACCAGAAAAGGTCTGCAACTGAAGCGTTGGCAGTCTTATGGATCGTTGGGCGCGATTCTCCTCACGCAGTTGAACCATAGGCGTTGCTGCCAGTGGCGCTGTCACGGACGAAGGCTTGCTAAGTCGCAATAGTGCCTGTCTAGCCTTTAATTCTCCGATTGTTCCTCTAGCAGCATCTTGGTATCTCATGACCGCCTCAAATTCCGCAGCGAACTCCTCGTCGGTAATGTGCGCCTCTATCATCTCGTTCAACTTGTCTAACTCCGCGTTGTTCGCTTCGAGTCTTTCGGTCAGTTATGCTATAGTGCCGCGAGTCTTTCGGTCAGTTATGCTATAGTGCCGATGTTGTCGCTTTCTAAAACGCCCTTAGCTTCATTGATGAGGCGCATGTTCATTTGTCGACGCTACGTGCGCTTTTCTTTAAGACGGTTCATTTTCTCTCTCAAGGTTGTGATTGCTGTCGCTCACCTTCACATTCGTAGAACGGAGCTTGCTTTCACTTTCGTTGATGGGCCTGCTTGAAATCACAGTCCCAGTCTGGCTTTCTGTTGCACCGTAGACATCTGTCACCGGCCAGGTTGGCAATGTCCTCCGCTGGCTTTCCGAGAGGCTGTGTTCCGGTAGGGAGGGTCCTGGCGCGTAGAACTCCCGACGGGTCTTCGGCACCACTTGTAGAATAAACCACGCCAGTTGAGAGAGAGGTAATGAATATATTTACAACCAGGCAGACTATAGCACTGAGATAGTGTTCATGGCGAACGCTGCCGATGATCTTCTTTTTCTTCTCTGTGTCCGCTCGCGCTCGCGCTCTTGCACAATAAATAAATTCTTCAACAGCGCCTTCCAAAAGATTGTCAATCTTGCAAAGCTATAAATCACTAAGAACCGGAGGAACCTTAGAACCAATACATATCCCTTATTTCTGCATATAAACGCCTTCCTTCCAACCTAACAGCGTCGACTTTAAATACATAGAAAGGATTTGTAGATATGCCCCGGTAGAAGCACCACATTTATCGGTGAAAACCGTCTGGTGCCCCTGTTCGTTAATACATTCATTAATACATTTTAACAAGTCCTCCTGCGGCAAAGAATAATACAGGTCTTCAATATTCATACTAAAAGCTTTACAACAGCCGGGTTCTCCTCTGAGAGGAACTGAATTAGCGCCTGAGAATTACGCATACGAAAAGGGTCTGAAAAACTCAAAGAGGTTAATCAGTTCTGCAAATAACTAGATACAGCGACTTGCGAGGTGCCTTGCTCTGAAACGATTGAAACACAGTAATTAACCAAAGGCCGGATGGAATCAGAACACTTGAGATGCATATTAGAACCCTTGATGCTAGCAACGCAGTCTGAAATGCAGTGCGAACGCTCTTATTCATGAACAAGTCTAGTGATAGTACGAGGCAAACTTAAAACTTTTATTGGTTTCAGGTTCGGCTTAAAACAGTATTTAGGACCTAAGGCTAGGGTTTTGCAGTGACTATCATCTAAGGCAGCTCCTCCAAGGACTAGCAAGTTATTTTGCAGTGAAACAATAGAAATAATCTTCCTCTTACATGGGTGGCGTTTGTGGTGTCCTGACTTCTTTCTTGTGTCCGTGTGTGCACGCCCTGTCTCTTTTTAGAATGAATACGTACCAACTAGCTCAGCTGTCTGTTATTCTAAGCTTCATTTCTAGTACTTTGAGCCCTTTTCCGTGTTCTCCTACTTATCTGAACAATCCTTACTCTTTGGCTTCTTTAATTGCTATTAGCTTGGTCCGTGCAAGAACTTTTTTATGGTTTTGTAAGAATAGAGTGTGCCCAGTTGAAGTTCAACTTTTGTGCGGCTTTTTACAACCATATAACGGATATGCCAGGAGGATATTGCCATATTGACCGCGGAATCATGGCGTCAAGTGAGATTTTACCAGGAATGCCTCAAGGTCCGTTGTTCGACTTCGCGTGACGATCGCGGCCAGAAGCAGATGTACGCCGACTGGATGAGGGTAGCTAACCAGCATGCGGAATTCATATGGAGATTAAAACTTCGAGAACTTCAACCATGTAAGAGGAAGATTATTTCTACTCTTTCACCGCAAAATAACTTGTCAGTCCTTGGAGGAGCTGCCTTAGATGATAGTCACCGCAAAACCCTAGCCCACGGTGTTAGAATAGTTTAGGTGGAGCAACGGCGCGTTGGAATGAGGCGAAATCGGGGACCTCTTCCCTTCCTTGCCGAAAGGAGGCGCGCGCGGGACGGTGGCCGCCTGGCTATACCCAGCGCAAACCTGACGCTTCTAACATTCGGTGTTTTAGCGTGTTTAGTGATATCGCAAGGCCCTGTGGGGATTGTGTGGTATTGTAATATCATACACATAAGTTAAATATAAAGACTTAGTAGTGTTTTATGCATGACGGTTGGGCATTCTGCGTGAAGCTCATATACCACCTTCGGCCACCATGGCCTAGGCGATCGTGCCCGTATTTTGTCTACAAAATAAATCTGCACTTGCGTGACGCGTGTTGAATTCACCCTTCATTTGCCCTCGAAAGATTAATTGATGTATTTGTGGTCAGCATCATATAAAGAACAGGTATCATGCGTAAGGGGCATTTCGCTTATGAGATCAAGTGACACTGCAGAAACTTTTACTACGGACCGCTTATTTGCAAATTCCGTAAACATTTGCGAGACGACGATTGCTTTAATGTAATGGAATATAATAACTCTATTTAGGTATTTCGGGTCGTGCACTAGCATGTGACGCGCCGCTCCCACGTCGGAAAATACAGGATTGAAAGGGAATGCAATAAACTGGGAGCCAGCTTGTGACCGATGGCTACGAAGCCGCTCTTTGATATATTCAAAATAAGTAGACTGCAAGATATATTCGTTATGGTGGGCCAAGAATTTTATCACAATATTGGCACGATCTACGAATTTTACATATTTTTGCCTGAAAAAGCTGCTTTTGCTCGAGTATTTATGGTGCGGCTAAATGATGCGAAATAATGTAGAATGATACGCCGAAGACTTTTTCAAGAACGTCCTGGTTGAATTTAACTGTTATCACATATTTAAAGCCACACTGTTCTAAGAAATACACTGAAATCTGAGTTGTAGAAAGTATTGTTACTCGCATACCTTCAGCAGTTGATTGAGACAGGAAGTTGTGAGGATTTACTTTACCTAGCTTGACATCTTTATCCCAGTTGTTCAGGCATTGCAATGCTGATTCTAGGATGCTGAAATCTTTGCTTCCTTTCCTGAGGCCTTCCTTGGGGTGCTTGCCGTTGAAGGCATCGAACAAGTTATTCATCCTTACCGTAAAATCAACTGTCCCTTTTACATTGCATAAGCCAAGCGTTCCCTTCTGCGAGTAAAATTCTAAACCGTTTGCTACAACGAGGCTGAACAGCTGGGTTGCATGCTTCACACGCATTTTTTTCGGTGTTGCCTGGGTTTACATGTGAGAAAGAAAGTTTGTGCTTGCGAACGTATCGACTGGCGTTTCGACTGGCGAATAACGTATGTGCACGAATGGGGCCTCGTCTGGTTTGTGGTTTGGCGTGTTAGCTTTAACGGGTCAGACAGTGACGTCACGGAATATGGTGTCACTCTGAATTCCTGTCATTCCCGAAAGAAGAAACTGGAAAGCAAATGGTTAGGATGCTGAAAAGGAAACGAGCACGACCATTTCACGTTTGTGCACCCAGAGCAGGGCACAAAGTTCTACTTCTGCTACTGCAACAAACAGCGTGTCTGTGACGAATAACGAGAGGCACAATAAGAATGGCACTTGGTAAGTCATGATAGATTGGTCGGTAAACGGACGTTAACCTTCTTTACCACGCGCCAGCCAGCACGTGTAAACGTTGCAAAGGCGGCTGCTTGAATCCATCTGATATGGTGCATGCACAACGACAACCCATGAGAGGAATTTCTAACCTACCATTGTCAAATGTGGTGCTTTCTTCTGACAACCATCACTTATTGAAACGTCCCCCCCTCGCCCCCGCTTTCTTTTTCAGGGAATACCTTTTTTTTTACTAACACATTTGGGGTCCGCCACGGTGGATGATTGGCTAAGGTGCTCGGCTGCTGACCCAGTGATTATTAACCCAGTTCGTCACGGCTGCCTCATACAATTTGCCACAGTGGCCATATTTGTACACGAGCTAAACTATTTTTGAAATCCGTGTTCACCTGTAAACTCATTATCGCTGTTCGCAGAAACTATATTTCCTATGTGTTTCCATCTGTTGGCTACCGGCCGCCACTGAATTTTATTGATGTTGTGCATTTACTATCAAATCAGAGTGATATGTGCGGTTATCCTGATAAAAAACGAACGGCCAGCAGTTGAAGATTTGTCGCAAATGCGTCTTTCTAAGCGACGCGGCCCCCGTTGAAGCGGCTGACCTGAAGCCTCGATACACCCAGCGCAGCCTGTTGGATAAAATGCGAAGCGTGTCTCCGTGTTCGGCGGGGAGGCTGCGCGGCGGAGGCGGAGCGTCGGTACACCAACCCTATTCTAACGCCGTGCCCTAGCCTTAGGTCCTAAATACTGTTTTAAGCCGAACATGAAACCAATAGACGTTTTAAGTTTGCCGCGTAATATCACTAGACTTGTTCCTGAAGAAGAGCGTTCGCATTCTATTTCAGACTGCGTTGCTAGCATCAAGGGTTCTAATATGCATCTCAAGTGTTCTGATCCTATCCGGCCTTTGGTTAATTACTGTGTCGAGAAGAAACTCAGGCCAGTAATTTCAGATAAGGAAGGCTATTTTGTAATTATGCCGGACAGTTTGTTCCCAGAAAAAGCATTAACAGCCATAGAAAAGAATTTCAGGACGGTAAAACTTATGCCATCGGTAGTTAGGCAACGTGCTGTCGACCTTTTATTAAGACATAATCTTGAGAGAATAGCTTGTAATGTCAAGAAGGCTAAATCACTTACTTTAGAATTCTGTTTTTCAGCCAAAACACATAAGAAGGAGATTCCGTTTCGAGCAATCGTTTCAGAGCAAGGCACATGGCAATTCGCTGTATCTAGTTATTTGCAGAACTGCTTAACCTCTTTGAGTTTTTCAGACCCTTTTCGTATGCGTAATTCCCAGGCGCTAGTTCAGTTCCTCTCAGAGAGAACCCCGGCTGTTGTAAAACTTTTAGTATGTATATTGAAAAACCTGTATTATTCTTTGCCGCATAAGGACTTGTTAAAATGTGTTAATGAATGTATTAACGAACAAGGGCACCAGACGGTTTTCACCGATAAATGTGGTGTTTCTACCTGGGCATTTCTAGAAATCCTTTCCATGTATTTAAAGTTGACGCTGGTAGGTTGGAAGGAAGGCGTTTATGCGCAGAAATCAGGGATATGTATTGGTTCTAAGGTTGCTCCTGTTCTTAGTGATTTATACCTTAGCAAGATTGACAATCATTTAGAAAGCGCCTCAGGTAATTCGGTTATTAAGGTTTTATTGCGATAGCAATTATATGGACAGTCTCGGCTGAATTTTGCCGTCGCCGTCGCCCGTCATGCACCGTAGATGTATAAGTATGTATATAGATATATATTTCGTTATGTGGACGATTACTTGATTTTTTGTAGTGGTGAGGACTTTGAAAAGGTGGTAACTTCCATGAGCGAAAAATTTGAATTAAATGGAGGATGGCTGAGCTTTACTAAAGAGGTGCCTCAGAATAATGGAATACACTTTCTAGACATTTCTTTAACGTTCCAGAAGAACCACGTGTGCTGGCAGTATTCTCCTAGATCTTCGAAACCGCTGTTAAATTTTTCGTCGAAGCGCTCGAAGGTTGTAAAAAACGGCATCGTCATGTCTTGCCTTAAGTGAGCCCTCACCAAGTCGTGTCAGCACAAAATGAGTGATAGCTTTAACGCACAGTAAAGCTTTCATTTGGCTTAGCAATACGTTTTGTTGGGCTAGTTGGTTCAGGACTTCTGAAGGAAAAAATTGTAGCGCAGAGCAACACACGGACAGACAGAGAGGACGGGATTGGCGCTAGATCGGACTGGCTCCAGAACTAAAGAAAAAAAATTTAACGTCACTAAGGCCTACAGATATGTGGATGACTACCTGGTCATCTTAAATTGCGAAGGTAGCGCTGTTCCGGATCTAATTGTTTCAGACATACAGCAGGCATTTGTCAATGCAGGTGAAGGGCTTCCGTTCACTAGGAAAATTGAAGAGGACAATAGCATTCAGTTCCTTGATTTAAAGCTGTCCTTCACGGACAAGCACATTTGTTGGATGTATAATCCCAGAACCAAGAAAAGTATGTTGCCCTTTGACAGTGCCCACTCAAAACTTGTTGAGAGGTATCGCCATGACTTGCCTGAAGGCTTCTCTAGAAAAATCCTGCAAACATCAAATGCATGCTAGTTTTCAACTGCAAATGGTCCGCCTTAACGCTTCAAAGTTCCCTGCTTTGTTGGTCTCAAGTGTTTGCGAGTCCCTTCTGAAGAAGCTTAAAGGTCCTGGAAACAATGACTCTAATGAGCGTGAGCGACAACCCACGGTAGCTATACCGTACGTACACCGTATCTCGCACAACTTGAAAAAAGCACTCTCAAAGTACAGTGTCAATGTCGTGTTCACAGATCCATGCAAGCTCTCTAAGGTATGCTCCATGATGTCAAAAAGAAAGAGCAAGAAATGTGAAAAGACACATGACACTATTTCACCGAATGTGATACCAATGTCGTATATAAGATCCCCCTCAGCTGCGATAAAGTTTACATAGGACAAAGAGGTCGATGTTTCAATGAGAGGGCCAGAGAGCACGCGCTGTCTGTTAAGAACAACTCTGGAGGGCATTTGGCCGAGCATTGCAAAAGATGCGGGTGCACACCTGAGTTTGCGCGCACAAGTTTCCTAAAGAGGGCACTAGATAGGACAGAAAGGGAGATAGTTGAAGCCTACTATATTTTAAAGACCGGTGACAACTGCATTAGCACGCCTTCAATAACACTCATGAGCAATGAAGTGACCTTCTTGGAAGGACATGTTCAACTTTCACCTCATTTGGGTTATCTAACTTTCATTTTTGCTGTTCTATTGACGCCCCTTAGCACGTTTAAGTATTGTTGCCGTTATTTCTTGTTGATTTTTTGACGCACCCCATCGGACCTTTAAGTTTTGTTGTCGTTTTCATTACAGTTCTGCTTGCAGAAGCACACGCGCTTCCGTTAGAGAGAAAAAAAGAAAAAAAATGTTTTCTTGTTTGTTTTCGTTCATTGGTTTTTCTGATTGGTTACGCCCGCAATTCGTCGTCTGTGATGTATACTGAAGCATCGCTTTTACGTATGACGCATTGCTTCCTAGTTTCTGTTCATGTAGAACCGTTGTTATCGCCATGTAAGAACCAATCTTATGAACAATCTCCAAGTTTTCTTGCTTATTCTTTGGTCCTTTTTCCTTTATCTAGCAGTTTCAAAATTGCAATCTGTAGAACACGCGTAAAAAAAAATAGCGCCAGTCCCGTCCTGTCTGTCTGTCCGTGTGTTGCTCTGCGCTACAATTATTTCCTTTCATTCGGGCTGGTTGCTGCAATCTAGAACACATAATTAGGTTGCGCGAAAAAAAACACGGACGAAGAGGAGTACATCCATCCTGTGTACTCCTCGTCGTCCGTGTTTTTTTTTTCGTGCAACCTAATTATGTGTTCTTTATCGCACAGGTTACGCGTCTTTTAGATGTAGGGTATCCTCTTAATGCAGAAACCACGGTCGCTGAACGTTTAAAGAAGTCTACTGTGTTAAGTCCGAGCATAATTGCAGAAAGCGATAGGAAGAAACGTGTCGTAGGTATACCATACATTCATTGCGTATCGCACAGGCTAAAGAAAGTAGGTAGTAGATACGGCGTTAATGTTGTTTTCACGGCTGCCAATAAGCTAGGTAAGATTTGTGCCGCTGCGCAGAGGAAAAATGAGCGAGCAAAAGACAAGAAGTGGACTGATAGTTGTTTCGTAAAACACACCAACAAATTCACTGATCGCCGTACGAGTGTGGTGTTTAAGGTCCCTTTCAGTTGCGGCCGCTTATACGTAGGACAGACGGGCCGATGCATTAACCAGAGATTGATGGAACATAAGAGATCGCTAGCAGGAGGCTCACCTTCTAATCTATCTTTACATTGTCGAGATTTACGTGCACGCCAAAATTCGTTGAATGCGTAGTGTTGTACCGGCATAGAAATGAGGAAACGCGCCTGATGATTGAAGCATGGCATATCGAGAATAGTGGTAGCGCATGCGTGAGCCAACCGTCGATTAACTTGCATAAAGATGAAACCAAATGGCTTAACAGTTATCTTCCACGTAGACCGCCACGCGTTCCGGATTGATAGGTTCGCCTGTTGCATGGGCATGCGCAGATAAGTTTTCGTGCCTTCTTTCTTTTCAGCCGTTGTGCGTCTCTTCAGTTGTTAGTCGGCGTTTGTGGTGCCCTGACTTCTTTCTTGTGTCCGTGTTTGCACGCCCTGTCTCTTTTTAGAATGAATACGTACCAACTAGCTCAGCTCTCTGTTATTCTAATAGGTATGGAGTGTCCATCTTGTGTTGTAAGTTGGATGCCTGAGTATGTAAGTGTGTTGTGGTGCTTGGGAGGTCGGCCTTTTAATGTTGGTCTGTATAATAGGAGCTCAGATGTTTCGGCTGAGCACGTAAGACCAGTGCCTTCTAAGTATTGTTCTACGGTGTCGATCGCTTCTTGTAATCGTTGTTCTATTGACCCATCGCTGCTATTGCTTACCCAGTGAGTAATGTCACTGCATAGATTGTATGGTGTTAACCTTCAATCTTTAGTAATCTGCTAGGGAGGCCAATTAAGACAGTAAAATAGCATAGGTGATATCACCGATCCTTGTGGTGTCCCTGCACTGCCTATGGATATTTCTTCGAATTGAAGGTCCCCTACTATGATTTTTGTTTTCCTCTTCGTGAGGAAATTCCGGATGTAATTGTATGCCTGCTCACCTAAGCCTAAGGTACTGACATGATTCAGTACGGCTTGGTGGGTGAGATTATCAAATGCTTTATTGAGATCAAGCCGAGGATGGCTCCAGTTGATCTCTCAGGGTAATCTATGATCTGTTGTTTTAATTGTAACATGGCGTCTTTTGCACAGAGATTCCTCCGAACTCCTATCATTGTACATGGGAGTAGGTCGTTGTGTTCGAGGTAGTTAGTGAGTCGAGCGAGTAAGGCGTGTTCCACTATCTTACCTACACAGGATGTTAGTGATATATGTCTTAGGTTTTCAAGCTGTAGGCGCTTGCCAGGCTTGGGTACAAGAACGGCTTTCGCCGTTTTCCATTGTGGCGATACGTGGCCTTGTCTCCAACATTAATTAATAAAGTCTGTTAATTTGCCAATAGACGTATCGTCTAAGTTCCGCAGTGTTTTGTTTGTAATGGCGTCAGGGCCCGGTGCCGATTTAGTATTCAGTTTGTGTGAAACTGCTCTTATCTCTGCTTCGCTGAATTCTTCATCGAGGCCAGTATTCGGTACTCCCATGTATTCTGGGCGAGCACATGGCGGCGCCTGGGATATGTATTTAAGTTCGACCTCTTTGAGGAACTCTTGTTCAGTGCCTTTATATGTATGCATAATATTGTTCATATTTTGTATATGCACTGTTTTTGTGTCCTCTGGATTTAGGATTTGCCTGAGTAAGTTCCATGTTTGGCTAGGCTCAACTGGTTGTCCATAGCGGTACAGGTTTCTTCCCATTGTTGGCGGCAAAGCTGTTGTGCATATTGTTCGATTTCCTTGTTTAGTCTGGCTATCTTTTTTCTTGGTGTTCTGTTATGTTTCTGCGCTTTCCACCGTTTCTGGAGCCCTTGTTTCGCTTCCCACATATGCAAGTGCCGGCTGTCCCTCACTTCAAGCTGAGCGTCCGGTGGAACTATTTGTGTTGCCTTTGAAATATCCTTTCTTAGATTGGTTGTCCATTGCTCAATGTCTGTAATGTTTTATGTGATGCCCTCTCTTATATTTCTGAATTTAACCCAGTCGACGAGCTTTAGCTGTTTGCCCTTGTGTTTGGTGGGGCCCCCTATAAGCTGTATTTCAATAATGGAGTGATCACTGCTGAAGTCTTGCAATGTATTAGGCCATAGAGCTGACTGCGTGTTATTTATAAACGTGAGATCGCGCGTGGAATCGCCACATACACTGTTTCCTTGCCTAGTGGGCATTGTAGAGTCAGTGATGAGGGCTGGACATTCCTGCTGCAAGTCGAGCCAAAGATGCCTGCCCTTGGGGTGAACATGTTTATAGCCCCACGGAAAATGGGGAGCACTAAAGTCACCTCCGATTATCACAACTCGGTCGCCCGCGATAGTAAGCGTGCGCTTAAAGAGTGTTAGGAATCTGTGTCGTGTGAATTTCGGGTTACTCTACACGTTTAGGGCGAAGATACTTTCCGCTGCTTTTCTTGTGGGTATGATTTCAATTAGTATATCAGCTATATCGCTAACTCGTGTGCTGTGTTGCACTGCCTTGTGGTCCCTCCGCACTAAGGTTGTAAGGGCTTTAGTCTCCCCTCGGCACTGCCGATAGACCGGTAGCTTGACAATTTAGCGAGACCGTGCGTTTGTTGTAAGATCATATCTGGTTGTTCCTTATCTTTAAGATACTGGTGTAGAACGCCTTTCTTGTTTCTGTAACTTCTACAATTCCATTGCCATATTGCATATTTGTTACTTCTGTCCATGGCAGCAGTTACGAATTCGAATGCTTAGGAAGCACCGGTGTCATGATAGCCGGCTTTAGGAGTGGGGCTTTGGTACTCGTAGTTACTTTAATGGGTGCTACTCTGCTGGCCTGTAGAAGTCCACCTTTCTAGTTCTGTTACCGTAGTGGATAAGTTCTCTAATTGCTGCTGGTGAATTTCCTGTTGTTGTATAATTGTATTATATTGCTGCATAATAGCCGTTCCCCACTCTTTCATTTGCGCTCCCATAGTCTCCGTAATTTCGTTCATTGACGCAATTTGGCTTTTAGTAGCTCCTTCAATTTGACTTATTCGTAAATCGACGCGTTGTTAGAATTCCTCCTTGCGTTCGTGCAGCATGTTAGCGGCCTTGGTTTTCTTGGGTTTGCTAGTACCCTCGCCGTTCCTCTCTACAGCCTTACGTTTTGTGAGAGGGGAATCTCTGTTCTCCTCCATACTTGTTACACTATCCGCTGTTATAACTGTGGCGTCATTGCATTCCATCTTGCCGTTTTTGTATTTGTGAATTTCTTCCCTTAATTTCTTATTCTCCTCCCTCATGGCGACAATTATCTGATCGTTTTGCAAAATCATTTGTTTCAGTTGTGCTAACTCTTCCTCTAGTTTGGTGACTTTCTGGTCACCTTTGGGGCTCCCTGGACCTTGCCTGGGAGCATGACTTCGACCTGGATCTGTTCCTGGACCTTGAGCGGCTTCTCCTCTTGTGCGGCAACCTGGGGCAGGACTCCGATTGGTCGCTCACGGAGTTGGCGTTAGATGGCCTTTCTTGTGCTGCGTAGCGCGTGTTCTCTTCTTCTTGTCTGGCTCTTTCCCCACGGCGTTCCTTCACTAGGAATGGAGTCTTATACCTTGCCTTGCAGGTACGATCTGCTGTGGGTGGTCTTGGTCGCACAGCTGGCACCTGGCCTTGCATTCGTGGTTTTCAGGAGGATTTGGCATCCTGCATTCTCGGCAGATTTTGTCGTTAGGGTTAGGGCAAACATCTGCCCTATGTCCTAAGCGTCCACAGTGGTAGCACACACCCAGTTGTTTTCTGTACAACGAACAGCGTATTAGAGCCCCTCCGTATTTCACGTAGCTTGGACTCGGTAGCCGTCGAATAGTGCAATCATGTTGGTGGTGTTGCCCAGTCGCTTGGCCACGAGCGCAGTTGGGTTTCTGTGGGTTATGACGTTTGCTGTAATATCTCGGGAGCGGTATTCCCCGGATCACTCCCTTGGAGGTGTTTTCTGGGGCTGCTTCATAGGCGCTGGCTTCATATCCTTGTGTGCCTATTTTGATACAGGCAACTCGCTGGTATCTGTTGGCGTGTTCTTCGATTGGAGTGCTGACCACAGTGATGTTTTGTTGGTAGATGGGGCAGATCACGTCTTGCTCTCGTGCTTCTATGTGTATATCGGCAGCTTGGTAGACGCTGTTGGCAATGCAGGCGGCTCCGTGGTCGCTGACGCGTAGTCCCCCTCGTGTTCTAACAGTTATCTTGTAGTCTTCTCTTGGAAGTTGCGGCATTCTGCTAGCACTGGTGATTTGGCGAAGGCCTTGTTCTCTCTGTTTCTTGTCGCTTTCCCCTATCGAAGGCTGCTCGCTTCGTTGCTCCGGCATTGGCTCTGTAGGCTTGCGCTGTCCCACCGGTAGTCATTCAGTGTTATCCTCAAATTCTTCTCTCGAGACGTTTTCTCCCTGCACGGTCACTTCCATCTGGCCAGAAAACCCGATGCACAAAGCGCGTAGGGCGCCGCGTTCCTCGCTGTCCTCCGCGACGCCCAACTGCGTCGCCGTGGTTGCGGCGATCTACGGCGATCGTTATGCAGGTGGCTCTTCTGCCGGCGTGTCAAACATGAAAACGGGCGTAAAATGGTCAAATATAGATCCTCCCACCTGATTTGGTGTAATGGTGATCGTGGTGATTGTGGCGTCGATTCGTGACGAGAAACCCTGTGGATTTGGTGATTTTCTGCCGAGAATCATCCAGGAAACACGGAGCCGACGCGATGAGTGACTGCTCCTGCTGGGCGTCTCGAACACTCTCCACATGAACAAGGAAGTTGCAGCACTTATCCATAATTTCAAAGATGAAATGAGTGGAAAGAAATGAAAGAAGTGTTAGAGCGAGACATACCATCAGGATAAAGGATTTTGCACCCTGAAATTGATCAAGATTGGGTTGGCGTTACCAAGCTCATTGAAATTCTGAAGATCTCCTCTTCCGCTGGTATTGACCTACTGAACTCAATGATCTTAAATATAACTGAAGTGTACTTAGCAATTTTTCTCTCAAAACTTTTTGAACAATCTTTATGGTGTTCCTTATTCCCCAGCGACTGGAAGGCGTTCCCTATCTTCAAATAAGGTTCAAAACAGGCTTCAAATGGCTCATTCTACATATAACTTTCGACCGGTCTCACTAGCAAGCATCTCATGCAAACTTACAGACACATCACAGATTCGCACCTAGTAGAAATTTTGGAGGACAAATCTTTCTTTAACAATTCTCAACATGGATTCATAAAGATGCTTTCATGTGAGGCCCAACTAACTACTAGTGTTTACTAATGATCTCGTTATAGGAATGTTTGAGAGTGGGCTAGTTGGTAATCCATCTTCAACAATCAGCGCAAGAACGGACAAGGGACAAGAAAGGGAACATAGCTACTGATCTTTGTTTTGATATAGACTGCATTTTTCTCGATTTCGCAAAGGCATTTGACTCGGTCTCGAACGAAGTGCTTCGTTTCAGTCTAAGGAAACTCAATATTGACATTAGTGTATTTCATTGGAATAAAGATTTGCTTTCAAACCGAACCAATATGTCACTGCTAACAATTGTTCGTCTACTCTTTCTTCTGTTACGTCCGGTGTGCCATGGGGGTCTGTGTTGGGCCCTTTGTTGCTTCTTATTTACATCAATGACCTCCCTAACAGTATTGTCTTGTCACATTTGAGCTTTTCGCTGATGTCTGTGTTATTTATGACAAAATAACAAACTCATCTGACTCACTAAATATCCGAAATGATCTTAACCGTTTATCTCTATGGTGTGAGAAATGGATTATGCAGCTAAACATTAGAAATGTGGGGTCATGAGAACAACCCGACACCTTCACAGCACACATTGCACTTATCACCTTAAAGTATACCCCCTCGAATTGCGTTAACTCCTACAAATACCTTGTAATTAATATTATTAACGACCTATCCTGGAATAAGCACGTTGATTACGTAACCCGCAATGCTAACCGTACTCTTGGCTATCTGCGCCATAATTTTTCTAAAGCGTCCTCTTCTTTGAATCTAATTCTGTATAAAACTTTAGTTCATGTAAAACCGGAATATGCATGCAGCATCTGGGACCGCAGTCAATCCATACTTATCAACACACTCGAATCCATTCAGAATCGCGCAGCCCGGTTTATTTTGTCCAATTACTCCTGCTAGGCTTCTGTGTCTGTACAATGAAGAACAGATTACAACAGCCTGATCTGTCTTTACGTCGTAAATGTCTTCGTATTTGCCTCTTACACAAAACTTCAGTTTCAGTTTATTTCAGTTTCAGTTTCAGTTTATTTAGCAATCTTTTTTTCAGCAATCGTGTTAAAGCACAATGTTAAGGTACAATCAATTGTAGCGAGAGAGAGTAGACGTGAGAGACGTGAAGGCGGTCAACGTGGCCGTGTCGTTCTCGCTACTTTATTAGAAGGCCCTAGTACAAGCAGAGCGGCAGCGGCTGCCGGCGTCTGTAGCGGCATCATCATCATCCCTCACAATCATCATCATCATCATCCTTTTTACCACTTACGCGCCGCGCGTCTCGCGCAGCTCATGCTCAGAGCTCGAGGCGCGAGCAGTAGAACGAGCTCACGCTCCTGGCGGTTAGGACGCTTGCAGCCGCTCCGCTTCGGCAATCGCATTCCAAAATAAAGTGGCGAGACAACGACACGGCCACGTCGGCCGCCTTCACGTCTCTCTCTCTCTCACTACAAATTCAATATTTTCATACAATGGTAATGGTCAACACAAAACAAAATGCAAATCATATTAAAAAAAAGAAAAAGATGCAACGACAGAAATTAAAAACTGCTAAAACGCAGCTTGACAGGATTCTTGACCCTAGGCAGATTGGCCGCAGACACGTGGTCATGTAGAAAAAAAAGAATTAAAATAAAAGCAGGTAAACCGGAAAAGTAAAAGAAAGCATAACACAAGCAAGCAAAATATCAGGAAAATTAGCAGCAAATTTCAACTGCAGAGATAATGTAAAAAATCGGCAAACACTGAAGAATACGGTACCACAATGAAGAGTTAAAGAACCATCATTTTCGTCAACCTGACTACATTTCATCTCACGTCGACCACGACTCAAAGGTTGGTGTCCTACTTTGCCGAACTAACCTATAAAACGACTTTTTTTATCCCCCAAATCAGCAAAGAATGAAACCTTCCCGCCTCCATCGATGCAATTACTGATAGGAAGTTCAAAAGTGCCATTCAAGATACCGTATTTTGTTAGCTTATATTTTCAGAAAATGTATTATTGCACACTTCTGTATGCATTAACCACTCCTTTCGGTAATGCCCTCGGGCTCTGAAAGTATTTGTATAAGTAATAAATAGGATTAAATGAACGAGAGAATAGATTTCTTCAGTAAGGCCCTGGATGACACCTATGAAAAATTGGTGCCAACTTTAAGACAAAATAATGAGCTCATGAAGGGAAACGATGTGCTACAGCAAATGTTTCTGCTTTGGAAAAGAAGGCGGGGGACTCGATCGTGCCTCTTTCAATCTGAACAGTACTCGGGAAACCTAAACTAAAGGAGTACCCGAAACACTGAATGATAGCATTGTTGAGGTACTTCAAAAATCGGAGAAATAGTTCGCGGGACTATAACCCCCGAGGACATTGATGTTTGTCACAAAGTTCAAGGGAATCAAACCTATACTATTGTTCAGCTTCAACGCCGGAACAAACGCGATGAACTGGTTCAGAAGTCACGCAAGGAAAGGCTAACAAATGCCTCCCTCGGTTGGCCCACTGCATCTCCTGTGCTTGTAAATGAACTCCTTTTCCAGCAGTGAAGAAAACTTTAGGAATGGCGATAGCACGCGAACGTCAACAGAGCTGGAAATTTGTGTAGAAAAAGTAATCACACTGTTTATTGTCAGTGCTGTGCAGTACCGAAAATACTGCCCAACAATGATAGTATCTAGTATATCTATCTAGCATGTAGTATTTCATTTCATTTATTGTACCCTCAGGGCCGGATCATTACAGAGGGGTGTGGTACTCGTATGAAACAGTAATACAGTACATGTAAGCATAAGAAAATAATGAACGACAACAACAAAAACAACAGAAAAAAGACGTCAGGTAAAAGTAATTAGTTACAGTAGGTTGTCCGGAAACGTTGATGATCAGTAATGTTTGCGATGAGAGCAGGAAGGTGGTTCTAATCTTCACAAGTCTTAGGAAAGAATGAATTGTGAAATGGCCTGCAAAAGGGAACTGCAACCTCATGTCGGTGATCAATGCGCGACGATACATACTGAGGAGGAGAGATGAAGTCATCGTGTAATGAACGGTGAAAAAGACACAAGCGGTAAGTTTTACGGTGGGATGATAATAATGGTAGTTCAAAGGTCCGCCTGCATGCTAGTAAAGCTTGCGGCTCGCGCATAGTTAGACATAATGAAAGGTGTCGAGATTTTCTGAACCATTTCAAGTGAGTAAGTAAGGTTATGAACAAATGGGTCGCACAGTGAGGCGGCTTATTCCTCTTTTGAACGAATTAGTGTTTTGTACAATAAAAGCTTGATAGCTGGAGGAGCACCTGAAATATTTTTTCTGAGATACCCGAGTGTTTTCTCAGCGCTATTGACCATGGATTCAATGTGTTCATTCCAGGTTAGCTTCGATTATGTACATGATGGTTAGCGCAAACGCAACACAGACAAAAGAAGAAGAAACAACGACACAAGCGCTATGTCGTTGTTTCTTCTTCTTTCGTCTGTGTCGCGTTTGCGCTAACCATCATGAGCATTTTCCAACTCGCCCAATTCGCTACCCTTCGATTATGTAGTTACACTAAGATATATGTATGAGTCGTCAAGAATATGTGAAACTGTCGTGTTAGTTGATCGAGTTACACGCATGAACTTACATTTTTAAATGTTTAATCCCATGCACCAAGTTTTACACGGAATGGATACAGCGTCGAGACTTGATTGTAAAATAGTACAGTCGTTAGGGCTGGTTATTTCCCGAAATATTACGCACTCATCTGCAAACAGCTTAATAGAGGGCGAAACACAAGAATGTAAGTCATTAATGTAGATTAAAAAGAGGATAGGGCCGAGTACCGATCCTTGTGGCACACCTGAGCAAACGGGCCTCGGCAGGAGAGTCAGTGTTGTTAGCAGAGACGAACTATTACTAAAGATTTATTGAAAAACATTCAAGCCACGCAAGTAGTTCAGAATCCAAGTTTAGTAGCTGTAACTTATACAGAAGCAGGTTGTGGCACACTTTGTCGATGGCATTTGAAAAATCTAAAAATATATAAAAGTCTGCAAATATAAAAAGACCATACGGAAATACCGTATGGATTTCTCATACCCGGACTAACGTAAAGAAAATAGAGGCAGTACAAAGGAAGGCCATACCATTTATCCACAACTAATTTAAACGTGACGACTCGCCCACTAACCCTCTAGATTTTTCTGGATTTCTTATGCTATAAGCACAAGCGAAACAGGTATGTTTAAAATTTCTTTATCAACTCCTGCATAATTATTTTAAAACAGATATTTCAAATTATATTTCTTACAAACACGAGCTACCAGGCAGAAACATACAAACACATTACTGGGGCAAAAGTGCAACAGCGATGTGTTAAATATTCCTTTCTTCCGGCTGTCATCCGTGAAAGGGATATGTTAGCGCCTCTCGTCACTAACATTGAGTCACTGTCTGAGTTTGAGTCAGGCATTGGAAAAACCTCATAGCATGTTCAATTTGCCAGTAACATCATTCATGCAGCAAGCATATGTATTACCATGAAAAAAGCGCGATAAACGTGGACGAAGAGAGACAAGAACAGCAACAGCGCATGCGCTTCTGATGTTCTTGTCTCCCTTCGTTTACGATTTTCGCGCAGTTTTCATGATGATTGAATACCAACTCGCCCAACAGTCCACTCTTCTAAGCGTATGTACTTGTACACAGGGGTCCACTGTTAAAGGGAACATCGGAGCGTGTGGCGGCAGCTCGGCGCCACCACCTGCCAGCGGCTGCAACGAGTTTTGCGCAGGCGCAGTGCGTGCTGTGAGTCGTGCTCTTTCGTCGTCTGCTGCCGTCTGCTTCCGCGCTGCGAATCGTCGCGAGACGAAGCGTTGACGCGACGCAAGAGCACCGGGCACGGTGCTCACTGCGTCTGCGCGAATCTCGTTGCAGCCGCTGGCCGGCGGTGGCGCCGAGCTGCCGTAATACGCTCCGATGTTCCCTTTAACAGTGGACCTCTGTGTACATTGTGTATGTTGTCCTGTATACAGCTTACAATGTTTATCTGCCATTTATATGTACTCACATTTTGTTCATATAATATGTAGTCTACAGTCCATATGTATAAAGAGCAAGGTTGATGTTACTCTTTTTTTTTCTGCATTGATGATTGGTTAATATGATGAGTATTCATAGTATCGGTACACAGTGCCCACCTGCTATGCTCTCAGTAGAGACTCGCAGTATTCTAAATAAAATAATTACAATCAGCTAGAGATGAACGATCGAGGATGGCATGAAGATGGTGAGTAAGCATAGAAATTCCTTCTTTCCTTCTTTTTTGCCGTTGTGCGTCTCTTCAGTTGTTAGTCGGCGTTTGTGCTGTCTTGACTTCTTCGTTGTGTCCGTGTTTGCACGGACACAACGTGTTTGCACGGACACAAGAATGAACACAAATTGAGTTTCGCACGAGAATGTCTTGCCGAAACCTTGTTGTCAAGATGAAAAAAAGAATTATATTCAAGGAAAGATATGAGATTTGAAAACAAAATATGTTTGATGATTTTACCTAGTATACGATAGTATCTAGACAAATGTATCGAAGATACATTTATCTTAGATTCTATCTCATATACCTTTTAGGTGTCTTGTATCGCGATAAGTCTTGAAAGATGGGTATGCGTATCAATTTCCGATACATGAAATAATGTATCGTGTATCTGAAGATACGGGATACTGCTATCGCAACACCACCACGCGAAACAATAATCACTGGGTGGAACCCGCTTCTCAAACTGGTACTAGTGCCACTAAGCCACCTGGAAAATTACACCATTTCCCGCAAAGGGGACCATCAGGCGATGCGAAGCCGGAGCACTTGCACAATCGCGTTCCGTTGGCGTTCATTGGCATGCTACCACCTCGCTTCGTGGAACGCGAGGAGGAACGCTACGCGCGTCGTGTCTTCCCTCTAGCCTGGCACCATAGCCTGGCCGTTAATTTTAACAGGGCGAGCAGGGAACGCGGTCTACAGGTGTGCGAAAGGGGGGCAGCGTAGGAAAGGATAGAGAGGGGAGGGGACGCGCATGCGCTGGCGCTCATCGCGGCGTTGCGCAGGAGAGACTTTCGGCATGTCGAGCCCGCGTTTCAGAGGAGGTGTGGAGATGTGGAGGGGAGAGGGGAAGTGGACAGGGTGAGGGTGAGTGGAAGGGGAAAGGGGTAGCGAAGAGGGGGAGTGGAGAGGAGGTGTGTGGAGGGGCTTTGCGGATGCGCAGTATGGGTGGTTACGCCGTAACCACCATCGGTTTGAACTCTGCTATAAGATGCTTCGCATCTAAAAAACTAAGGGAAGAGGCAAATTTTATCTTTCCGCCAGAGTCCTCCAGTAAGGGCAGGCGATGAGGTCTGCGCGTTCCTATTGGTGAAGCAGAGTCACGTCGCAGCGCTCGCGCAGTCTCGACAGAAACTATTGCGCGAACGTCTACGCCCAGCCTTTTCTTTTCTCGATTGTTTTCTTCCCAGTTCTCGAGTGACTTGACACTGGCTCTTCGCCGCTTTCCTGCTCCACATACTCCAATGGCTGCGGAGTCTTTTGCTAAAATTTTGATGCCGGTAAAGTGCCGTTACTGAAGACTTTCTTGCGTGGTGCTTCGTTACAAAATTTGAAGCCTGCAAGAATCGGGTTGCGTCGTGTTTCGTGGCTTTCACAACCAGCGATCCGAATGATCTCGTGGATGCGAGTTTGACCTACATGCGATTGACCTATATGCAAATAAGGTTTCAACAACTATAGCACCAGCCGTACCGATGGTAGGTATAATAGAGCAAGTGTTTACCTGATATCTTCGCGAACCGTGCCTTGGTAGTCCTGCTATCTTTATTCAAAGAGTTTTTGAAATCATAATTAGATTGTTAGCACAAGTGCTACGTCTTGCATCCCGCACATTACCTACGTTTCTGTATTGTTCTTCTCGGTATGGCCCCTGCAATAAGTTTTTTGTAAAGCGCTGCCAAAATAAGCACTCGCCTTTATTCTCACTTTTAGCTGTCTGTGTTAATTCTGCAATTCTTACACATTTATATTTAACTTGACATTTCTTCCAAGGCGATTTTGAGAACAAATATTTAAATATGTGGGCGTGCATTAAGTATACATTTTGCAATAAAATAATCGAAGTTATTAGACGCCATCTTATTAAACATGTTATAACGGGGAGCCCAGAAACATTTTTACACCAAATGCTTCATTTTTCTCGTGAGCGTCAAAACCGGTCACTTCAAGCAATTTCCTGTTGTCTCTTATCTTACGAGGTAACACTTGATGCTTATTTGTGGTAACTATTAGGGATGGCACCTGTATCGTGTTCCTATACTTATTTATGGTGAATGCTTGATACGGAACGGCCATTCTGTTTTCCTGATACTTCTTATCCGTGGTCTAGTGGTTATGGCGCTCGACTGCTGACTCAGAGGTCGCGGAATCAAATCCCGGCCGTGGCGGCTGCATTTTCGATGGAGGCGAAAATGTTCGAGGCCCGTGTACTTATATTTAGGTGCACGTTAACGAACCCCAGGTGGTCGAAATTTCCGGAGCCCTCCACTACGGCATCCCTCATAATCATATCATGGTATTAAGACGTTAAACCCCAGATATTATTATTGCTACTTTTTTAGGCCTCCCTGATTTCTATGAATACTAAACGCCAGGTCATCGGAGCTATCAGGGGCAGTAGCGCGAATGGCGGCAGTGTCCTGCGACGCTATACTGGCGCACGCTCGCATTTCGTTATTTTGGTGTGATTGAGTTTAACTGACAAAAGAACTCACAGGGCCCCTTATGCATTCACTAAAAATGACACGAAGGCGAAAGCCATCTTCTTCTTCTCCTTCTCAGTCGATGTATTGATCGTGGCTCGCCACCCTCCGAAAGCTTTGCGCAACAAGCGTGGTTTGACGTTGCCTCCAGGATCGGAGGCACTTCACCTGGTTTTGCACTGCCTCCATGATCTGCCCACGTTTGACCAAGTTACGATGCCATGTGATGACGGCATCATGCGACGTCACGTGACGTGATGTCATGAAGGCGTCACAACGTTTGGCGATCTGTGATGTCATGATGACGTCATAGGATATGATTTTTCCCATCACCCGTCCCCGACGCCGTGGCACGCCGACGGTCAAATCTTGCGTTTCTTAGGTGCACGTTAAAGAACCCCAGGTGGTCGAAATTTCCAGAGCCCTCCACTATGGCGTCTCTCATAATCACATCGTGGTTTTGGGACGTTAAACCCCAGATATTATTGTTCTTGAGTTTGATGAGGCATCTAAGGCTTTCGCCTCAATACTGTTAGCACCGCTCGGCGCAAGCCGCGTCGCAATGTTTGGCAAGCGTCGCGGCTGTTTGAGATCCTTCTGTTTAACACTAGGCGCAGGACGCGAGTATTAACGTTTATTCGGGAGCTTACGCGACTACCAGGGATAACGCTCCAAGTTTCGATCACTGATGTGTGAAAGACGACACGTCCTGCCGGCGATCGGATTGCCGGCGGCTGACAACTGCAACCGCCGCTATCAGTGTACAGCGTACTTCGCTTGCACTTTGAGGTACTTAGTGTTCTGGGCACAAGTTCATCGAATAAAAACTTTCGTTTCTACCAGTTGACTGCAACCTTCTTCTTCGTCACGACCACGTGACGATACGACACGTTTGAGACGTTTCTGGGTCGCACACGCTCTCCCCTTGAAGAAAAAATGTTAAAATTTGATTGCACGTTATCGAGGTGATGAAAGGTCATTTGAAAGGTCATTGCAGCTTTATGTCCTGAACGTACACGAGATTTGTCACAAAAATGTCATTGCCAGCGTTCATGCTGCTGTACACCGTTGAGCCCGTTTTTGCATGAACAGTCTAGCGCTCAATGCGCAGCGAAAACGGGCAGCACACGCATCGGACATCGGCAATCAGGTAAGCTTTAAGACGCCACGCCATTTATACACGTGGCATAACGCTGGTGGCCGCGTTAGTTCCAGAATGAACTCCAGTGACCGCGGTGTGGGCGTCATCCAATCAGAGGTAGCTAAAATAATCGGGCAGGTTCCCAGACATTCCGGCTCGGCCTGCACAAGGCTGTGGTTACACGTGTTACGGGTCAGCTGCATGACGCACACACATACAAAAGAAGCATGTGTGGCATTGCCCCCCCCCCCCGCTTTTTCTGAAAAAAACATCATCCTAATGCTTGAAACAGAACGCGGAAGCGAAAAAAAAATACTGATGAACAAAGAAACACCTACAATAACGAAAGCAAAAACTAGAGTCCTCCGATTGCCTAAACGCGTATTAAACGGCTTAAGGCGCACGATGGTGACGACTTGAGTTCATGCGCGGCGTCGCTGAGACGGCGGCTATCTTCTGGAGGTTGGGGTGCACTCCAGATCTGTTGATTTCCCAGGAAGAGCAGCTGTTCGTATGCAAAGCGGCACTTTTCCGGCCTCAATGTAAACCCGGATGACCTGATTGCCGGATGACCTGAAGGACTGTTTCCAAGGTGCCCGACGTGTTCGTCAAAGCTCGATGCAGAGACGACAACCTCGTACAAGTAGACAAGACAAGCCTGCCAGCACTGTGTCCATCACGCGTTGGAACGTCGCGGGGGGTCCGCCGCGGTGGTGTAGCGGTTGCGGTGCTCGGCGGCTGACCCGAAGGTCGCGGGTTCAATCCCGGGCCGCGGCGGTCGCGTTTCAATGGAAGCGAAATGCCAGAGGCCCGTGTAATGCGCGATGTCAGTGCACGTTATAGAACACTGGATGGTATAAATTTCCGGAGCCCTCCACTACCGCGTCCCTCATAATTATATTGTCACGTGGTCGTGACGTCGACGAAGACAGCAGTCAGCACGTCCGAGATGAAACTGTTTATATGGCCGAACTTGTGGCCGGGAAACTGAAAGTCAAACTACAGCAATACGCTTATAGCGGCGAACAGGGCTTCGACCGTCGATGAACTCACAAGCAGTCAAGCGCGTCGGCTTTTATACAGGCGATATCGAACTTTCCAGCGATATCGCTGTCGGCGGCGTTATCTCTCGACAAAGCTGGAACATTCTCGTGCGGCGCGCAATCTTAACAGATTTTTCCAAAACAATCGCGAAGCTTCCTACACATCACGGCGAGGCCTGCGCAGCGCGTTGCCCACAGTCTTTGTGGGTGAAGCTTCAACTCATGAAATATAGACTCGCGGCAATGCCCCCCTCTGAAAACGCATCGTCCCGATGCTTAAAAACAGAACATGAATACATGCAATACTAAAGAAAAAATAATAAATAAAGCAAACATTACAGTCCTCAAGTGCGCTAACGAGCATAGTACGGTTAAAGGCGCACCACAAGCACGACCTCGGGTCGAGCTCGGCGCCTCTGAGATTTCGTGATGCCGTCGGGGAGAACCTCGTAGTCGAGTGCGCAGAGACGTCGAAGTACCCTGTACGGTCCGAAGTATCGTCGAAGAAGCTTCTCGCTCAGTCCGCGTCGTCGTATTGGCGTCCAGACCCAGACACGGTCGCCGGGCTGGTATTCGACGAAGCGTCGTCGAAGATTGTAGCGACGGCTGTCGGTGTGCTGCTGGGTCTGATGCGCAGGCGGGCCAGCTGTCGAGCTTGTTCGGCTCGTTGTAAGTAAGCGGTGGCGTCGACATTTTCTTCGCCAGTGACGTTGGGTAGCATGGCGTCGAGCGTCGTCGCCGGGCTCCTTCCGTAGACCAACTTGTACGGCGTCATCTGCGTCGTTTCTTGGACGGCCGTGTTGTAAGCGAAGGTCACGTACGGAAGGACGGCGTCCCACGTCTTGTGCTCAACGTCGACGTACATGGCGAGCATGTCGGCGATGGTCTTATTTAGACGCCGGCTGAGGCCATTGGTCTGCGGGTGGTAGGCGGTGGTGCGGCGGTGGCTCACCTCGCTATACCTCAAGATCGCCTGAGTTAGGTCCGCAGTAAAGGCGGTACCTCTGTCTGTGATAAGAACCTCTGGGGCGCCATGACGCAAGACGATGTTTTCCACGAAGAACTTGGCTACCTCGGCGGCCCTGCCTTTGGGCAAGGCCTTTGTCTCGGCGTAGCGGGTGAGGTAGTCAGTCGCTACGACGATCCACTTGTTGCCGGAAGTCGACGTCGGGAACGGCCCCAGTAGGTCCATCCCGATTTGCTGGAACGGCCAGTGCGGTGGTTCGATTGGCTGCAGAAGTCCCGCTGGCAATCTCGGCAAGTCTTGACGTAGTGGGCGACGTCGGCAGCAAGGCGTGGCCAGTAGTACTTTTCCTGTATTCTGGCGAGCGTGCGGGAAACACCGAGGTGTCCAGCCGTCGGGTCGTCGTGTAGGGCCTGGAGGACTTCTGGTCGCAATGATGAGGGCACGACAAGAAGGTAGTCCGTTCGCAGTTGCGAGAAGTTCTTTTTCAGGAGAACGCCGTTCCGTAAGAAAAACGACGGCAGTGCTCGCTTGAATACCTTCGGAACAACGGCGGTCTTCCACTCCAGGTACTCCATAAGGCCCCCCGTTCCGCGTCAGCTCGTTGCCTTTCGGCGAAGTCGTCGGCACTTATAGTTCCGAGGAAGCAGTCATCGGCGTCGTCTTGCGGCGGCGCCTCGACTGGGGCACGAGAGAGGCAGTCGGCGTCAGAGTGTTTTCGTCCGGACTTGTACACGACGGTAATGTCGAATTCTTGAAGCCTCAGACTCCATCGTGCGAGACGACCTGAAGGGTCCTTCAAGTTAGCTAGCCAATATAAGGCGTGATGGTCACTGACAACTTGGAAGGCCTGCCATAGAGGTAGGGGCGAAACTTTGACGTAGCCAAGATGATGGCAAGGCATTCCCTTTCTGTTGTGGAATAGTTGGCTTCTGCCTTGGATAGTGACCGGCTAGCATAACTTATTACCCTTTCAAGCCCGCACAAGGATGGCACCGAGTCCTACGCTGCTTGCGTCGGTGTGTATTTCCGTATCGGCGCAATCGTCGAAATGCGCAAGTATGGGTGGCGTCTGCAGGCGTCGTTTAAGTTCCTCAAATGCTTGCACTTGCTCCGTTTCCCACCTGAATTCCACGTTAGTCTTCGTAAGAAGCGTCAGTGGTTCGGCGATGCGTGAAAATTTTTGACGAAGCGTCTGTAATAGGCGCATAAGCCGAGAAATCGGCGCATGGCCTTCTTGTCGGTGGGAGGCGCGAAGTCGGCGATGGCATCTGTTTTCCGCGGGTCTGGGCGCACTCCAGACTTGCTGATCACATGACCCAGACACAAGACCTCGTTGTACGCGAATCGGCACTTTTCTGGCTTCAGGGTCAGTCCAGAGGCCTTGATTGCTTGAAGTACTGCCTCAAGCCGCCGGAGATGCTCGTCGAAGGTCGAGGAAAACACGACGACGTCGTCCAAATACACAAGGCACGTCTGCCACTTCAATCCGGCCAGCATGGTGTCCATGACGCGCTGGAACGTCGCAGGTGCCGAGCAAAGACCGAAAGGCATGACCTTGAACTCAAAGAGGCCGTCGGGTGTTATAAAAGCGGTCTTTTGTCGGTCTGTTTCGTCTACTTCGATCTGCCAATAGCCGGTCTTGAGGTCCATCGACGAAACGTACGTCGCGTTGTGTAGTCGATTTAGGGTGTCGTCTATCCGTGGGAGGGGCTACACGTCCTTCTTCGTGATTTTGTTCAGGCGCCGATAATCAACGCAGAAGCGCAGTGTCCCGTCCTTCTTCTTCACTAACGCCACGGGTGACGCCCACGGACTCTTAGACGGCTGGATGATGTTGTCGCGTAGCATCTCGTCGACTTGTTTCTTTATCGCGTCGCGCTCTCGAGTCGAAATTCTGTAGGGGCTCTGACGAAGGGGTTTCGCACTTTCCTCCGTTATAATTCGGTGTTTCGCCACCGGACTTTGTCGAATTCGTGATGAAGACGAGAAGCAGTCCTTGTATTGCAGGAGCAGGGTTTTCAGCTGGTCTTGCTTGACCTTCGGAAGGCTCCGGTTGACGTCGAAATCTGGTTCGGGACCTGGATTCGTTGAAGCATGTTGGGCAGCATCGAAGAGGGCGAAAGCATTGCTGGCGGCCACACATTCGTCGATGTAGGCGACCGTCGTACCAATGTTGAGGTGCCTATATTCGTGGCTGAAATTTGTCAGCACTACCTTTGCTTTACCGTCACGCAGTTGGGCTATACCTCTTGCGACGCAAATTTGACGGTTCAAGAGTAGTTGCTGATCGCCCTCGATGACGCCTTCAAGGTTCGCAGGTTTTTCGGTGCCGATGGAAATAATGACGCTGGAGCGCGGCGGAATGGTCACCTGCTCTTCTATCACGTTCAATGCATGGTTCCCTGGCGTCGCGTGGGGCGGGAGCGCTTTGTCTGAGGTTAGCGTTATCGACTCAGACCTCAGGTCGATGACGGTGCCGTGGTCACTTAGGAAGTCCATTCGAAGTATCACATCCTTAGAGCAATTTTGTAGGATTACAAAGCTCGCAGGATAAGTCCGGTTATTGATGGTGACTCTCGCCGTGCAGACACCAATCGGCGTTATCAGGTGGCCTCCAGCTGTCCGGATTTCGGTTCCACTACAAGCGGTCTTTACTTTCTTCTGCTTGGTGGCGAACGGTCCACTGAACACAGAATAGTCGGCTCCGGTGTCGACGAGAGGTGTGACGCTGGGGCCGTCGATAAGAACGTCGAGGTCGCTAGTTAGGTCGTGGCGTGGGGTCACGGCTGCGTCGGTGTGTTCCGCTGCTTCCATTTTGCGTCGTCGGGTCTTCTTCAGTCCGCGAGATTTCGTCTTCAGGGGTCTGTCTGGTTCGCGTCGTGTTCTGAAGGTTTCGTCGCGTCGTCGTCGTCGGCGGCGGAGGAGGATCTTCGGTAGTTCGTCGTACAGCAACCGCACCTCCATCGGTTGCTGCCCTTAGTTTTCCGGATACGGGCTAGGCGACCGGCCCCGGTTTGGGCCAGTGTACGGTCGGCGGTGCGGTGACATGTAGCGGCCGGGCGACGGCGAGCGGGAAGGTCGTCGTTCTTGCCACTGTGTTCCGGTGAGGTAGTCGTGGATGTCGCGCGGCCGTTCGCCTGGCTCCGGGCGCGGCGCGTTGATGGCGAATCCGCGTAGTCCCATCTGTCGGTACTGGCAGCGGCGGTACGTGTGGCCGACCTCTCCGCAGTGGTAGCAGAGCGGGCGGTTGTCGGGGGGCACGCCAGACATCGGTCTTCCTCGGGGTGTTGCGCTGGCCGACAGGTAGTCGGTAGGGCGTCGGTGGCGGCGGCTGCGTCTGGCGACGGTACTGCGGCGGTGTGGCGTCTTGGCGGGGCGTGGAGGAGGAGCATGACGGCGGGCTGCAGCAGCATAGCTAATAGCTTGCGGCTGCGGCTCTTCTAGCTGAGGCGCGCCGAGTGAATGCTGGATATCCTGGCGCACGACGTCGGCGATGGACTCTACTTGAGGTTGCGACGAAGGTAGAATTTTTCGCAACTCCTCTTGCACGCTTGCTCGAATCGTCTCACGCAGGTCGGCGGGTCCTAGGGCTTGAACGTCGGCGTAGCTTGTAGCCGAGAAGCTGCGGTTGTATTGCCGCGTTCGCATCTCAAGCGTTTTCTCGATCGTTGAAGTCTCCGATGCAAATTCAGCGACCGTCTTGGGCGGGTTCCTTATCAATCCAGCGAAGAGTTCCTGTTTGACACCCCGCATGAGGAACCTCACTTTCTTCTCTTCGGGCATACTTGGGTCGGCGTGTCGAAACAGGCGATTCATCTCTTCCGTGTAGATGGCAATATTTTCGTTGGGCAGCTGCACACGGGTCTCCAGCATAGCCGCGGCCCGTTCTTTGCGGACCACGCTCGTGAACGTGCTTAGGAACGTCGTCCGAAAGAGATCCCATGTTTGTAGGGCGGATTCTCGGTTGTCGAACCACGTCCTCGCGGCGTCTTCTAGGTAGAAGTATACGTGGCGCAGCTTGTCCTCGCAGTTCTAATTAATAAATGTTGCGACCCTTTGGAAGGTCTCGAGCCAAGTCTCGGGGTCTTCACATGGCGAACCACGGAACGTCGGCGGCTCCCTGGGTGGCTGCATCACGATCGCCGTAGGGGGCACTGCGTCAGTCATCGTCCCTGTTGTCTTCGTTGCCGTGGCTTTTGGCTTTTCCTGTAGGAGTCCGTATTCTGGTGGGAGACCTTGCTGTCTGCGGCTGGATCGCTGGTCAGCGGTGGCACCGGAGTCCCCTCGACGGTGTGGACTTGGCTCACGGTTTGAGGGGGGTGTTCGGTGCATGGACGGGGAAGCACCTCCACCAGATGTCACGTGGTCGTGACGTCGACGAAGACAGTAGTCAGCACGTCCGAGATGAAACTGTTTATTTGGCCGCACTTGCGGCCGGGAAACTGAGTCATACTACAGCAATACGCTGATAGCGGCGAACAGGGCGTCGACCGTCGATGAACTCACAAGCAGTCAAGCGCGTCGGCTTTTATACAGGCGCTATCGAACTTCCAGCGATATCGCTGTTGGCGGCGTTATCTCTCGACAAAGCTGGAACATTCTCGTGCGGCGTGCAATCTTAACAGATTGTTCCAAAACAATCGCGAAGCTTCCTACACATCACGGCGAGGCCTGCGCAGCACGTTGCCCACAGTCTTTGTGGGATAAGTTTCAACTCATGAAATATAGACTCGCGGCAATATCGTGGTCTCGGGACGTTAAACCGCAGATGTCATTATTATTAAAGGGACCCTGCAACACTTTTTCGGCATGGTCAGAAAAGACTGCCGATCGGTAGTCGAAGCTCCCGACAACACGCGAGCCAAACAATACAGTGCCACACGCGGCCTGGGATTTACAATGAATTCTCAATGTGAGCTAAATATCGCTTCCTATGCCCTCGACAAATGATGCTATTTACTCAAGATCACTGCGTCATTGATTGAAGTTCCACGTTATTGGCCGATTTAAACATGGGGCGCTCGGTAGTTACTGTGACCGCCGCAGGCGGCCGCGACATGCCCGCGCGCGCGCGCCATTGCACTGGAAGTACGCCGCGCGTTCGAAGAAAAAAAAGAAAACGAAAAAGTGCTCAAGGTCAGGAGGCGCGCGTGACGTACCTTCAAACACCGTGCCATCCGTCCGTGCTTAGCTTCCAGAACTTTTATCGGGTCGAGAGATGAGAGAAAGGAATTACAGCGTGCGAAAGTATCTTCGCAACTCTGCTCGTACTGGACGTATTCTAAAAATTTTTACGGCCGTCAGTTCGTGAGGCAGTAAGCTCGTTCAGTGAAGCCATTCCATGACCACGTCGAAAAGTGTCGCAGGGCCCCTTTAACGTCGCAGGTGCCGAGCGGAATCCTAACGACACGACATTTAACTCGAACAGGCCGTCTGGCGTGATGACGGCGGTTTTCTCTCGACCCCTTTTGCCAACTTCAATTAGTCAATAGCCCGTCTTCATATTCATGGACGAGAAATACCTTGCGTCGCACAGCCGGTCCAAAGTGTCGTCTATCCGAGCGAGAGGGTACACGTCCTTCATCGTGACTTTTTCCAAACTACGACAATCGACGCAGAACCGCAGGGATCCATAGTTCTTCACTAATTCTAGAGGCGACGCAAGGAAAATACTTTGCTAAAAAAACGGAATTTGTATAGGGGCCTTGGTCGCACCGGTGCTCAGCGACATTTTTGTAGCCTCTGTTGATCGTACACTTGGTGCTTCTATTTTTTAGCTAGGAGTAGTGCGAGTACGCAGATATGTAGACGTTTATTTAGTGTTCGTTACCGCCCACAATGATGCTGTTTTTGATAGCAAGGTTTCAGCTATTGTTGATAACTTTTTCAGGCTTCAAAGGTCTTTCATTCACACACGGGAAGCCAGTTAACGGTAGTCTACAATTCCTTGATGTGCGTCTATGTTTCACCCGTAACCACGTCTGTTGGATGTACACACCAAGCACTACGAAGGCGTTGCTGTCGTATGAAAGTCCACATTCCAAACTCACGAACAGAGCAATCGTGTCCTTATGTTGTCGACCGGCACTGGAAACATCATGCCACCATAAGGTCGATGAAAGCCTTGCACTCCAGGAGGGACGCATTCTCAGTACCGGCTACCCATCAAATGTGATCTTAAGCTCCTGTGAACGGCTGCTTCAGAGCATGAAAGGTAGTGGAAAACGGACACAGATTGTGACGGAAAGAAATCCAGTGCATGTATTGCCCTACATACATCGCGTGCCACATAATGTGAAAAAAGTTGCCAACCGTTACGGGGTTAGAACGGTTTTTACGGCTCCGTGCAAGTTGGCAAAAGTTTGTGCAATAATGCACAAAAGTAGGCGCATGCCCTGTGGTAAGCGCCACGTTGATCCCTCCGTTGAGTGTACACTGTAAACAAAAATTAGCCGAGATGGGAGCTTTTCCAGCATATGAGCTCCTAAAACTCCCATGCCCCAATCATTTACTCCCTGGTAGCGGAGTGATGTCGGCACATGTCGTCGTAAAACGCCCATTGCTTAATGAGGGAGTTTATGAACGACATGACCTTGTTAAACTCTCCACGGAGTTTTAGATCACGTGGTTAGAAACTCCCTATGGGAGGTTTAAAAAGCATTTTTGGTCGTGACGTGCGTGTCACGTGGTTAGAAACTCCCTATGGGAGTTTTAAAAACCATTTTTGGTCGTGACGTGCGTGCGTGTGTGAATGTGCGTGTGTGTACGGGCATCTGTTTAGCACGCCGGTGTGAAGCTCCAGTGCCTTGTGTGAGTCGCCGTGTGAGCATTGTCGACAGACAACGAAATTATCAGTGCAGCGAGGATTTGCAACGGCCGGCCGAGACAAGTTCAACTAACGCCAGCGTCCGACCGCGAACACATCGAGCTGGCTGTCGCGTGTTTATTCTCCCGTCAAGCGGCAATGCCCATGCAAACGAGTGCAAGCCTCCGACACGCCACGGATACCTCGCTTCAACGTGCCGAGTTACGAAGAAGTGCGAAAAATAATTTCATCGGTAACAAAAGTAAGCTGTTGCGATCGTCAGCGGGTTGTTTCTGGAGTTTCACCGGCTAAAACTTCGAAGCAGAAAGAAGTAGGCTTCGCTACGTCGTCGGCATCAAGCCGGCCGGCGGCCGGTGTGAAAGCTGCGCCGGCGACGCGCTCGCCCCGACCACCGGCAACGCTTGCTTCTCGGAGTGTCACCGAACCGATGTTTCACCGGCTGCAACTTCTAAGCGGTAAGAAGGCTTCGCTACTTCATCGGTACCAAGCCGGCGGCGTAGCGAACTCGCACCGCCACACCGGTCGCCGTGGTGAGTTCTACGAGCTCGCATCGGCCACCGGTGAAGCAAAGAATATGTTTCACAGAAAATAAAAGCTGCTGGAATGAATAAGTCTAAATGTCTCTTTTGCGCCATGCAACCACCGCTGTCAAACGTCTAGCGAGAAGGCGAGCGCCGATACGAGACAGATTGAACCAACATGCGACCGCCGATGCACTGCGAGCAACAGGAACCGCGGCTACGAGCCGTCTCGTTCGTTGTAAGTGCATCGCTCCGTAGCTTAACGCGGATAGCGGCAGTGTGTGTGTAAAATAACGGCGACGAAAACTGTACAGCAGCAAGCATTTTGTGATAGCGAGCTGTCGTTCATCGTATAGCCGTGCCGTACTCCTGGGAGAGGCCTAGCGACGCCGTCGGCCACAACGCGGTATATACCGGCGGGGCGACGCATTTCTTCGCCGGTGTTGCTCGTGAATGTGTGCCGCTGAAGCGTTCGTGCACGGCCGCTCGTGGTTCGTGTACGATTATGTGCATTTTACAGACTCACGCACAGTACTGCTAAGGCGGATACATCCCATGCGACAGAGTGCCAGCTGATAATCAAAATTCGCTAATTAAGAAGGCGTTGAATGTTAGGCGGGTTTATAGTAAAAGACAGGTGTGCCTCAGTGGTATCTATAAGCTCATCACAAATTTACACGTACGCCATGAATGTTTGTTGCTTAATTTCGGAGAAAGAAGTGTCCCATCTGAGCCACATTGGAGGTCAAGATGTGGTGCCTATATATACTCGGTGACCAAAGTTTGGTTGTGAAGCGCTGGTGGTGAGTTGTTGTCAGTGTGAGTGTTGTATTACTTTGCGAAAGTTGTGTGCATGTTTGTGTACGTGTGATCCAGTTTGCGTGTTTCGATGCTAATTTAATTAAAGAGCGAAAAGCATTTTTTTTTCTTTTTGATGGTTATAAAAATTTACTCCCATATTTACCTGGAAAAGCTCCCCTATGGATGTAAACAAAAACTCCCCTCTGTCCATCCAAAAACCCCGTCCTGTTGGGGAGTAAATTTTTTACTCCGTCCGGACGGTGTTTTTAAAACCCCCATCAGGGCGTGCGCTAGAGGACAAGCCATTTACTCCCATCTCGGCTTATTTTTGCTAACAGTGTATAACAGGTGTGGTGTACAAGTCCCCTTGTCCTGTGGACATTACTACACAAAACAGACGGGGCTCTGCTTTAATGAAAGGGCGAGGGAGCACAGACTAGCCGTTCGTTGCCACACGGATGGGCACCTGGATTTGCACTGTAGGCGGTGCGGATGTTCGCCGAACTTAAGGGATACACTAATCCTGTACGAGTATAACAAGATAGAAAGGGAAATAATGGAAGCCTTCTTCAGTGCTAGAAGTGACAAACGCGTAAGCATGCCTTCGCTGACATTGCTTCCTCGACGCTGCAATTTTTAGATAGTACCTATTCGTTATGTTGGAAAGTGCGTTTATTCCAGCTTGCAGCCTGTGCGCATGCCTTTGCTGATCATTGTTTGATTTCTTTTCACTATCAACTGTTTCTTTAGCGTTTTCACTGCAGTTTTTATACGTACGGTATCCTTTTTTGTTGCCTTTTTGTTGATTTTTTGTTGTGATTTATGAGCACGTGTCAGGCTGATGTCCATTCATATTGTGCCACTTTTCTGTTTCACAGTTGAAGTTTGCGCGCGTCCTGTGTACTCCCCTTCGTCCGTGTTTTTTCGCGCAACCCAAATATGTGTTCAAGATTGCACTAACTAGCCCAAACGAAAGCTTCACTGCAACGAAGTTCCATCTTCAACTGATACGGAGAGGGTAACATGCTGCCACCGGCAACTATCCTGAACAACGCTTCCGAAAAGAGTCATTTCTGGGCGCCACATTTGTGCTGAACCCCTTTTGTAGCACTCAAGGGCTGCTGGCCGACGTTTAGGCGGGGACCTGGTCCCCAAACTGCTGGATGCAACAAAGTAATCTCTCTCTCGGTTTTCTGAGCCGTCTGTTAATTCGTATGCGGACCTTTGAGCACTCTCCTTGTCGGTATAGAGTGCCGAGGTGTTTATCGACTGCCCCACACTAAGGTGGGCTTTATTTAAAGTCTGCGCATTTGTCGTACGTCAAAATGTCTGTGATGAATAGGGCGTGCTAACCTTCATTTCAGGCCGTCGAGCAAGTTCGGAGGTATGGCCTGTCAGCTGGCATCTTTGCTGCCGGATGGGTCTACGAGACGCAGGACAAGAATGCATTCGTAGTCAATCAGTGCCGGTGAGTTGTAGTGACGCTTGACAACGTTGCAGAGGAGATCGTGATACAGACATATATATAGGAATGTAACCTATTCTCGCGTTGTAGTGATGGTGAACTATAAGTCATATAGTGACGCTGTAGTCTGGGGTTCAAGTATAATTCAGTGAAATAACGCGAAATTAACAAAAGTTCGTTTTCATGAGGGCTTTCTAGTACACACATTTCTAGCTTAAGGCGTCCAATGAAACAAAAGCTGATGAAGAAAACAATATTAGTTGTGTGCACAGCAGCCGATCATTAAAATCAGGTCTACAATTCAAAGGCATCAACTGTTTACACGTGACAGAGAGCGCATTTCACCGGATTCGCTGACAGTGGCATAACATTCTGAATGTACGCATCTACTCGCTTTGCCCATGCACACAGGGGAGAGTTGCCTATACTGCACAAATAGTGGTACAGCGCAAACAAGAGTGTCGGTAACAGTGCTTCGTGCCCATTCGTCGTTAGAGGCGGGTCAAGTGGCAGTTCAATGATGATGATGGTTGCGAGGGCCCGGGAGCACGCACATGTAGCTTGCGGCGCATGAGCCAATCTGTAATTGAAGATGAGGGACCGAGACATCGCGTTGTGTGCGTGAGCTAGCAGACCATGGACGTCTCACACTGGCGCCTGTTGCGGAGGCAGTCCGAAATCGGAAGCTGTTTCAAGGTGCAGCCGTCGACTTCGCCAACGAGCTATGTGCGCAGCTACACGCATGTAGTGCAGGCGAAAGTGAAGTTCCCAGCCTCCTGAAACAAGGCAGTGCAGAACCCGCAGTGCTATATCTTCAGTGAAACGACTCTCTGGTTCAGGATGTCAACAAGGCTTATCGGGTGTAACGCCGCTTCGTCTTGGTGACCACCAGAGCACGCACTCGAAGAGCCTGCGATAAGGACAACCAGACAACCACAAAAAAATAAAGCCATGGCTAAAGCCTACTTGCGCCATGACTAATCGGTAACCAGTATCGTGCCACTCGTATGCTTAATAGAACTTTTTGTTGGGCTAGTTGGTACATGCTTACTGAAAAACCAAAAAGACGCGTACCATCAAGGAAAAAAAGTAAGACAGGACAGAAAGGGCGTCACTCGCAACTAACTTTATTCCCAGAACATCAGCATCATATATAACCACAGCGACCCTGCGCGCGCACATCGCCTCACAAGCTCGTCAAAAACCCGCGATAACAAGATTAACTAATCGAAAAATGAATCGATGAAAGTAAATTCACCCACACGCAGAGCAACGGATGTGTCACTAACACAGCATTCTTTCTTCTTTCTAATATAGTATGCTTCCATAATTTCACGCGCTAAGACATCGTTACTCTTTCCAAGAACGGAAACACTGGCAAACCCAGGCTCACACTTGCAGGAACCACAATGCACAGGCAAATGTGCTGAAAGTTTATTTTTCACCGAAAGTTCGTGCTCCCTCATCCTGTCGTTTATGCACCGGCCTGTTTGGCCGATATATACCCTACCGCAACTAAGCGGGATCTCGTACACCACGCCAACCGAGCAGGCGACAAAGGGCCTTGCGTGCCTCTTCCCACACGGGGAGGGCCTCGGTGCAGAAGAAATGCGTGGGCACAGGCTAGCCAACTTGCGGGGCGCCGAGAACACCAAGGGTACTTTGTACCTGTTGGCCACATTCTTAAGGTTGTGAGCAACCTTGTGCACATATGGCATAACCATGGGCCTTTTTTCCATCGGCTGCCTATTTCTTCTCGATCCCTTCAGTTTCTGAAGGAGGGTTTCCGAGACTGCAACAACGACAGAACCAGGGTAGCCGGCTGAATACAGCCTCGTGACCTGATTATTGAAACTTTCCTGCATTAGATGAGGACAAGATTTCACCAGCGCTCCTTCCAGGCACATGGAAGCAACGGCCCTCTTGACAAGTTTCGAATGCGAGGCATCATAAGGAAGAAGTGCCTTGCGTGAACGTGGGCAATATGCCCAACATATGTGCGTCTCCGAGAAAGTGAGACTCAGGTCTAAAAATTGCAGCACACCACCAACAGGAAGCTCATGCGTGAATAAAAGACCCTTGGCGTGTTGTCTAAAAACAGCTAAAACCTCATCCACTGAGTTAGTGGTTGTCAAAGAAGGGTTAGCTTTAAAAATGATTAAAAAGTCATCAACATACCTAAAAATCTTCACTTCAGCATCGTCAATAACCTGAGCCACTTCTCTGTCAAAATCCGCTAAAAATATGTTACA
This sequence comes from Rhipicephalus sanguineus, assembly GCF_013339695.2. NCBI lineage: Eukaryota > Metazoa > Arthropoda > Arachnida > Ixodida > Ixodidae > Rhipicephalus > Rhipicephalus sanguineus. The sequence goes on along the minus strand of NC_051186.1, from coordinate 141,843,085 downwards.
TAACACAGGTGCCACGCATGAACCTATACAGATTCCTTTTCTTTGAATATAAAACTGATTATCGTGACACACGAACGTGGAACATAGATAAAATTCGAGCAACGTCATAAAGTTGTCAAGGGAAATGCCAGTGGCGCGCTCAAAGGCAAGAACACCGTTCTGCTCAATACAGCTTCTAACAACTAAAAACAACTCTGCGTGGGGAACCGAATAAAATGTTTTATTCGGTTCCCCACGCAGAGTTGTTTTTAGTTGTTAGAAGCTGTATTGAGCAGAACGGTGTTCTTGCCTTTGAGCGCGCCACTGGCATTTCCCTTGACAACTTTATGACGTTGCTCGAATTTTATCTATGTTCCACGTTCGTGTGTCACGATAATCAGTTTTATATTCAAAGAAAAGGAATCTGTATAGGTTCATGCGTGGCACCTGTGTTATGTAACATATTTTTAGCGGATTTTGACAGAGAAGTGGCTCAGGTTATTGACGATGCTGAAGTGAAGATTTTTAGGTATGTTGATGACTTTTTAATCATTTTTAAAGCTAACCCTTCTTTGACAACCACTAACTCAGTGGATGAGGTTTTAGCTGTTTTTAGACAACACGCCAAGGGTCTTTTATTCACGCATGAGCTTCCTGTTGGTGGTGTGCTGCAATTTTTAGACCTGAGTCTCACTTTCTCGGAGACGCACATATGTTGGGCATATTGCCCACGTTCACGCAAGGCACTTCTTCCTTATGATGCCTCGCATTCGAAACTTGTCAAGAGGGCCGTTGCTTCCATGTGCCTGGAAGGAGCGCTGGTGAAATCTTGTCCTCATCTAATGCAGGAAAGTTTCAATAATCAGGTCACGAGGCTGTATTCAGCCGGCTACCCTGGTTCTGTCGTTGTTGCAGTCTCGGAAACCCTCCTTCAGAAACTGAAGGGATCGAGAAGAAATAGGCAGCCGATGGAAAAAAGGCCCATGGTTATGCCATATGTGCACAAGGTTGCTCACAACCTTAAGAATGTGGCCAACAGGTACAAAGTACCCTTGGTGTTCTCGGCGCCCCGCAAGTTGGCTAGCCTGTGCCCACGCATTTCTTCTGCACCGAGGCCCTCCCCGTGTGGGAAGAGGCACGCAAGGCCCTTTGTCGCCTGCTCGGTTGGCGTGGTGTACGAGATCCCGCTTAGTTGCGGTAGGGTATATATCGGCCAAACAGGCCGGTGCATAAACGACAGGATGAGGGAGCACGAACTTTCGGTGAAAAATAAACTTTCAGCACATTTGCCTGTGCATTGTGGTTCCTGCAAGTGTGAGCCTGGGTTTGCCAGTGTTTCCGTTCTTGGAAAGAGTAACGATGTCTTAGCGCGTGAAATTATGGAAGCATACTATATTAGAAAGAAGAAAGAATGCTGTGTTAGTGACACATCCGTTGCTCTGCGTGTGGGTGAATTTACTTTCATCGATTCATTTTTCGATTAGTTAATCTTGTTATCGCGGGTTTTTGACGAGCTTGTGAGGCGATGTGCGCGCGCAGGGTCGCTGTGGTTATATATGATGCTGATGTTCTGGGAATAAAGTTAGTTGCGAGTGACGCCCTTTCTGTCCTGTCTTACTTTTTTTCCTTGATGGTACGCGTCTTTTTGGTTTTTCACTCGTATGCTGTTGTGCGCGCACAAAAGCGTGTCGTCGAAGCATTCAAGGTTTGCACTGAAGTGCCGTGACTGATCGCCAACCGGCCCAGTGGCACCCAGAGGCCTTCTGTGCGTGAGCGTCACCTCCCCGTCGAGCGCCTTTCAGACGCTACCTATGAAGCTCTGTCTGTGAATACGTCAAATTTATACAATCTCATTTCAAGGCACTCGATATTATATTGCAACAAAAAGACTTTCGTAATACGTTCATTGATGTGAGTTATAGCAACTATTGCTAATTACTTTGTAATGAAATATCTATTTATTCTCAAACTGTTTGCAGTATATTGCTAGCATGTGATTACGTTCCTGCAAAAAAATTAGATAAAGCGCACATCTGATGTCATCCCTCATTTCCTCCATGTAACGTGCACTCTAATGCCATATCACTAGTGCATAATGCCGTATCAACTGCGTGGCAATCTATTTTACTTACTCGGTGTAACCTGACTTCACTGCCACGAGTGTCAAATGTGCGCGCATGAATCTATGTCGACTGTGCGTGACCGCTGTTTTGAGGTTGTCATTCTTGCTACCGATAACTTCCTATACACTATCTCATCTAAGCGTGGTTATAGACCTTATGCAAAATTGCTGCCATCTGTCGGAGGTTTGACGTAGCTACCGATTCGGCGCCATGTTGGAGGCTTAAGAAAGGGAAAATAGACAACCACCCATTTGTAGCACGAAGCCACAAGGAAATGTCAGAAATAAAGCCTCTGAGTTGCCGAAAATTTCGTCCTCGTGGCTTGTGTCCTATTGCTGTCGCTGCTATAACTTCTTGCTTGTATCTGCTTTGATAGTGGGCAATCGGGGCATAAAAACGTTAGACGAGCACCTGCACACGTTACCGGCATTTTCTAGTTATTACGTTGACGAATATTACGCGTAAGAACTGCTTCACAACGAGAAGAAGGTACAAGTTTGTCACCGAGTGACATGTAGGCCTGTCGTCGTCGAGAATGAAGCTTAGCGCTAGGTTCTACACTTTGTGTGTTGTCAGTGTAGCGAACAACGCGTTGTTAGCTAGCTGAATATCAGGCTTGTAGTGTACGATGGTTGTAAGGAGGCTTCAGCGCGCGACACGGCTACGCGAAGCGATGGGAAAGCATGTTTTAACCCATTTCAAAGCGTATTTGATAAGGGCAGCGTACGTCGGCCAGATGTATTTTGCATTTAATTTTATATGAAACGTTGTCCTCTTTTTTTATTTTTAAAGCGAGAAATATTTTGCTGCTGTAGTCACCGACGTATGTTATGTATAGAATTACCGCACAATTAAAATGCGAAAAAATTCCGCTTCTCATGCACGTACAAAGTGAACGTGAAAAGAAGTAGGTGCCGGTTAGGTGGTACTTTGTTCAATATCCTTTCGAAGTGTGCTCGTAAATAACACGATACACCAATAATATTCGCGTTCACATAGTCGCTTTCGGAGCCTACTGGCGCCTTACAATTTCAACCCGTTTTCCGGAATGCAATCTTGTGACGCCGACTGAACGCCTGCGAAACCACCTCAGCGTCTAACCAACGGTAGCTCACCCACGGAAGAGTGTAACACATTTGCCGGAACACCATTCTTTTTTCAGTTGCGTACGAAAAGTGCCACACGCAAGCATCCGTTAAGCATTTTATAACAAACAGGGGTGGATACAGGATTTTTCTGAAGGGGAATCAGCTTCAGGGAGAGCCTGATATATGCTCTATACAAAAAAAAATTACAGCATATCCACGGGTGAATGATGAAGAGCTTCGGAGAATCTCCTGAAGCAATCATGGTTACACCATGAAATGTTCAGTGGTTTCTCACAGCAGTAATCAAAGCGATACGCCGCTTTGATTACTGAACGCCATCTAGCGTGTAGGGTGCCGCTGCTTTTTTCTTTTTTTCTTTTCTTTGTTTTTTCCACCTTTTTTTTCTTTTTTTGCACACATATTGCACATATCTCTATGGGACAGCGCCATCTAGTATATCGCCACCCAACTGCAGTTTGCATGCATCTCTATGGGATAGCGCCATGTACTGAATAATACGGAGCCCCGCCACGGTGGTCTAGTGGTTATGGCGCTCGACTGCTGACCCGAAGGTCGCGGGATCGAATCCCGGCCGCGGCGGCTGCATTTTCGATGGAGGCGAAAATGTTTGAGGCCCGTGTACTTAGATTTAGTGCACGTTAAAGAACCCCAGGTGGTCGAAATTTCCGGAGCCCTCCACTACGGCGTCTCTCATAATCATATGGTGGTTTTGGGACGTTAAACCGCAGATATTATTATTATTGAATAATACGGAAGACGCGACGGCGGGGGAACGCCGTACGGAGCGACGACCGACCAGGTGATGCTATAAGGAGCTTCGCCCCTAAAATGTCAGGGGAAGGGAGGGGGGCGGTCAGGTCATACGGGCGGTCCCTCTGAATTAGGCAGTGATAGCGCATGAATTGCTTGAAAAGTACGCATAGTGAAGCAATAGACGCGCAAAGCATCCTGCCAAACGCTATCTTAATTGTTAAACACCACAATCGAAAACAAACTACAAACAACACGCTCCAGTACAATCAGCTGTTCGCTGAGAATCGATGACGCGCTCGAGCTACATGTCTAACATGTAATTGTTATCGCAATGTAATAAACAAAGTAATGGTGTCAACAGCAGTACTAACATGCGCGAGTAGTTGCGAAGCAGCTTTGAAGCTCGTACGCGAAGCCGATTTGTCTGTGCCTGCAAGCACACGGTGCGTAAGCTGCCTGGTTCCGGCATGACACGAGAGAGTGTTCTCTGATGATTGCCGATACTGTCACATGCCGTGTCGGACGGAGCAATGCGGCGCCTGCGACTCTTATAAACAAAACCGAGCTGCAGGCGAATGCCGGGGGTCGGCACGTATATCGGCTGGCTTCGGCGGCGTTTTCCTGGAAGCGCGCCTTCGGAAACGCGTGGCGGTGTTGGCCGGGACATCTCCGTCAGCGCCTCGTGGGGGACTCGGACAGCGACGGCAGCGAGCCTCTGCTCAACGAGCTCGGAGCTCAGATTTACGACTTCAAGTGCTCGCCACGGACTGCGACTCTGCCGAGCTAAATCACCCGACGACTACGGTGTTGTGCTCGCCGTGCTCGAACCGTGGGAACGTGACCTCCGCTCGAGAGTGCCGTGCATGAAATGTGAAGACCCCGTGCAGCAGTGTTTTAAGAGACCTGAAGGGAGGGTCCGGGAGACACGGATTTCGCAACGCGCCGAGTGGGCATCAGAATAGACGAACTGCATCCCAGGCAGCACACAACGTCGGGCCGATATTGGTTTTACGGCGGCTGTGCTCGGCCCCACCTCGGGCCAGAATTGCCAGCCTGGCGCCGATATCGGCGGAGACGTTGATTTTTGCCGGCAAAGTTGGGCCGATTTTGCCGCCTTTCAGCCGATGTTGGTCTTCCACCGACAACGTTGGGCCGAGTTTTCCGGCCTACTGCCGTCTTCCCGCCGATATCGGCTTAGCCGATTTCTTTCACCGGCAACATTGGGCCGAGTTAGCCGCCGTTTTGCCGTACTTTCGCTGACGTCGGCCGAGCCGATGGTTTTCACCGGCAACATTGGGCCGAGCATGCCGTCATTCTGCCGTGCTTCAGCTGACATCGGCGGAGCCGATGGCTTATCGACGATGTTGGAACTTTCTTGTCTCCCTTCACACAGTTATACATGCCCTGTTGAGAACGTCCTCCTGCGTCGCGGCGCTCCAAAAGTCCTCGTCACCGACAGAGGTACGGCTTTCACGGCAGAGCTAACGCAAACCATCTTCAAAATAGAGCCACACAAGTCACCGACGGACATCACCCGAAGGCGAATAGCCTCACCGAGCGGATAAATTAAACCCTCGCCGACATGCTGGCAATGTACTGTACGTCGAACACATGACATGGGACGCCATAATATCTTCCGCACATAACCTGAAGTTAACACGGCAGTGTAAGAAACGGCGCACATATGACGCCGTTCAAACTAGTTGACGGAAGCCCCTCAACGACGCTGGACGCCGTGTTGCCGGCTGTCGGTGACGAGAATAACCTCGACGTGGCGCTCTACCTTTAGCCCGCCGAAGAAGCCCGGCAGCTCGCCCGCCTAGGATACAATCGTAATGCAATAGAGCGTTAGGCGCTTGAATATTTGTAGCTTAAGCTGTAGAATACCGCTACATGGATTGCTGTACTAGCACAAATAACAAAGTTCAAATACTGTACCGTGCTAATGCCGCACGTACGACTCGGGGCGCGAAGTATCGCCGACTGAATAGCTTGCATTCTCTTATTAGTTTCTGCTATGACAATGACTAACAACTATCACTAGCAGAGTTACTTTTCTACCAAAAAAGGTGGTCTTTAGAAGAATAACTGACTGAAATTAGATGTACACTTCGTTGACCAGTTGTTCAACGCTATCAAAAATGTTGAAACGTTATAACACATACCATTAACTTCATGGGCCAAATTCGAAGTACTTCTGTTTTTAAATGTTTTTGCCACTGGTCGGCCGACTTCACTAATGTATCCCGCATCAAAATTCACCCAAACATTCCCGCACGAATGCTTTTAGCGGAAGAAGTTTTATGTGAATACTAATTCTGTGCATAAATCGAGCCTGTCATCATATTTATAGCTCTATATCCTTTCAGCCGCTGAATGTGTGGCGCGAGCGCTCATATACTACACGGACAGTTTCCGATCTCTGTGTTTACACATATTTACTCACGCGCGTGTTTGGGTCAACAGCGCATTTGCTTCAGAGATGTCACATAATTTTACGTTATGAAAATAGTAAAAAGCTCAGCAAGGCGTGTTGCTGAGCTAGTTGGTTCATTACTTGAGAAAAATAGGTATGGTGCAAAAAAGACCGGGCGAAGTGAAGACACGTTTTGTCGTTTCAATGTTTAAGCCCGCTGACCATCTTTAACGAACTGACAAACACGTGTTTGGCACGTGTTTGTCAGTTCTCATTTGCACTTCGTTGGCGTCCATTTTGTGACATACCATATCTTTTTCAAGTAAAAATCTCGCTCAAAGACTGCTTCCCACGTGCTTTCAGAAACAGTCGCATAAAATTTTTATTATGGCACGTGAAATACGATGAAAAATGCGACTCCGACGTGGTGTACGCAAAGTTTTCATGTAGCGACATGTGGCAACAAGTGATGCATTGAAAATTCGACGAACGCCTTTCTCAAACGGCATGCCCATAGACATGCTGGGGGGATCGCACACCATTGTGGTAGGCTGAGCCGTGCTTTCAAGAAGGAAGAATTCGCATTTTTTTTTCGTCTCCTTCAACCTCTACCCCCCCCCTTCTCCTCGTTCAGCGTCATTGTCGCGAAACTCGCTTGACCAGGCATGGTAGGGTAGCCGTCCAGACGGAGGGACAATCGTAGCTGCGGGAGCAGGTTTTTTTCACTCCGACCAGCAGAATTATTCAAGAAGAGCGGTGTGTGGACATGTGTGGTGGAAAGTCAAAATCGCGCACGAGACGGATACGCGGCAGGATTCCGGCATTGTTTTCGGCAGAGATCACCGCAGCGAGAAACCAGTGGCCCCCTGCTTCCACGTTGAACTCGCTCACCTCATATAAGGCCACGTGTTCATACTGTTACGTGTCATCAGATTTTTGTTCTCTTCTTATCGCGTATTCTCTATTGACCATCGTGTTTTGTGTATTGTGATATGGTGCGCTTGCATTTTTTATTCGCTCGTGTTTTAAGCGATCCAACGGGCACACGTGAGTGGTTTTTATGCACGATTGCTTTCTGTTACAATCTTACCTTTAGATTAGGAATGCGTGTGTGTCTATCTTGTTTAAATGTAGAGTTCATGGGATCTTGTGGTACCGCTCGCAATGTTTCTCGCGTCGCGTGCAGCAGTTTATCCATCTTTTTGGCCCTTAAGGTATCACTGAAAAAATTGCAATTCCCGCTTAAAGGATAACGCTAATTTAATTGCCAGTCATGTGTTGCGAATGCCTACCGTTCCTTGGTGAACTTAATAACGTGGGGGGGGGGGGGTGCTCCTCTGCTCGTAATTAGCTCACGCGTATACACAATCTTCTAGTCTAGTTACCACTCTTAATCTCGCTTGTTCAGCAAGCCGCCTAACATTATCTTTCTTTTCTTCGGGTCCGTCTTTAATCCTACTTTAATGCTGCCTTCGTTTACATCTCCAGAATTTTTTTCGTGATTCGGCACCGTCGTTACTGAAAAGCGCGATATCGTCCACAAAACGCAAGTAGCTAAGATATTCTTCGTTAATCCTTATTCCTATTTTTGCCCGTTTTTGTTCTTTCAATATTTATGGTGAATGTGCCGCGCATAACGTTGAAGAGATTGTAACTCTTCGCATAGGCGTGCGCACAGGGGGGGGGGCGGCCCCCGTAGTCACCTAAGAAGAGGTGGGCGCAAGGTCTGCCAAACACATTGACTTAATAGGGAGGGGGGGCGCCGCGATGAACCTTCGCCCCCCCCCCCACTCCCTCTGAAGGGGAACCCTGCTCACGCCTATGATTTTGCGCCTGATCCCATTCTCGATCAGTATTGTCCTGCTTTTTTTTTAGGAATACGGTGGCTGTGGGGTTGTTTTAGATGCTGGCTACGGTATCTATAGATGTTTAGATATTCCTTTATGGCATAATTATTCCGGAACTGCTGGCGTGTGTTGATATCTGTGAATAAATTTGTGTTTATTACCTTGCAAATGTCTTGCTCCTTAATTTCTCAGACGCATGCCTAGTTGGTGCAGCAGGCCTTTCATCAATTTAGTTGTGTTGGAGACAATATTGACTTTCGTTCTCGGCCTTGCACGGTTCGACAGAATTGTGGATCTTAATCGCACACTAAGACATCAGTGGAGCAGTCGTTCTAATTAGGAAGCATTTTTCGAATATGGCACCAATGGTAGTCGATGAATGTCGTTGGGCCGCGAATAGTCTATTTTAGCGCTGCTGACTTACAGTACAGTAACCACAGTAATACCGAACTGCCGTGGTCGGCACGCAGCCATTTTACTTTATAACACGTGTATCAGCCTGCCTGATCAAGTTACTTTACGCATCGAGCAACTACCGCCGGTGTCTCCATATAAACTAGCTATGTGCCGACCACGACGGTACAGTACTATCGTACTTAACGCACGGTAAGCCACCACTGCTAAAATATAATAACGGGTGTAAACGGTCACGCCGGCGGCTACCCGACGTCGGCAGTGCCGACACCGCGCCAGCATCGGCTAGCATACATAGGCCCAATGACGGCTTGCCATCATCGGCTGAATAACGGCAGGCCCGTCTCGGACCGATGCTGGCTAGCCCACGTCGGCCCGAAGCCGGCAAGCCCGCATCGGCCCAAAGGCGGCTAGCCGACGTCGGGCCGATGCGGGTGAAATTAGCGCGAGCGTGATTTGCCGACGTGGGGCCAATATTGCTGCCGTCATTTGCCTACGTTGGGCCGAGATCGGTCCAATGGCGGCGTGCTGCCTGGGATTTTACCCAGTCTAAGTCTCCTCTCATCAGCGACATACGAGAGCCGGCTTTCTCGGTTCACACCGGCGAAAGGGGCACCACGAATTTCACTTACCGCATCTACGAATAACGGCGAACGTAAACACGGCGTTTGTCGTAAGCAGTAGCCGGAGCAACGGAACGATCTGCCGCTTCTCGTCTCCGTGAGGAAATCTAATAACATGGAAGTTAGTCATCTGTAAATCTTTTTGAGCACCACAATTTCCTTAATATGAGCAAAACGGCACACGAAAATGTGTCGGCATTGCCGTTCTTATCAGCCGCCACACGCCGATACGTAAGCTTCGTGTGTGCACACGCGGAGCGCGCTTAGCCTTCAACATGACGGAAATGCGCATGGCGGCCGCTAGATGGCAGCAAGTTTTGCATAAGGTCTATTAGCTCCGAGAAGTTGGGGCGGCGCCGCCTGGCGGGAGGCATGGATGACGTCACGGCACGGGCCCTTCGACGCCCACCGTGACGCGCCGGCATATCATGCGCTTGCTTCGTGCGCTGTTGCGCTGTTTACGTTTGCTTTTTGCCTATCTCAAACTTCAGATGAATGACGAAAAGAGCATCGATAACGTTCCTAGTAAAACGACAAAAAATTCTTTCTTCGCATTCGCCAACGGTGCCGGCGCTCCGTCGAGCACACTTAGAAAGGGGTGATCAGGTTTGTTGTTTTGTCGCGCTGCTAACATCGGTGATGGGCCTGATTCCCGACCACAGAAGCCGCATTCCGACGTGTCTGAAAAGCAACATTCCTCTGCTTAGATATAGGAACACGTTAGAGAATCCGAGGCGGTCAAAATTAATCTGCAGCGTGCCTCACAACCATGTAGCGGTCTTGACACGCAAGACACCTTATTCACATTATTAGGTTGCGTTGTTCACGGGCGTTTCCTTTAAAATATTATGATGGCTTCGCCTCCACAAGTGCTATTTGCATCGGACGCACCCGCGATCTGCGGACAGCGTTCTTGCCGGTGTGCCAAGCCCCGCGCACGATTTCAAAAGCGTATGCAATATTGAGTTTCGCAAAATGTCTCAAAAGCGCTTGCCCGAGAATACTGCTGCAGTTGTGTTTGTTTTTCTTGTGTATTCGCTCACTCATTATGTTGCTGAGTTTCAACTTTTTCTCGCAGTAATTTCGGGGCTTCATTTCACAACATAAACAAGTTGAGGTTAATTGCGGAAACTCTTTATTGCTGTCAGGTTGTGTCTTCCTGCAGCATCATAGCAACGGCGCTGTTACACTCGTATAGGTACTAGTTTAGATAGCCAGCTCGTTCCTTGCATTTGATATACCCCTGTATCATCAACCTTTTTGTGGACATGACGTGTGAGACCATTAATTGACCCAGTGAGGGGAAGGACGTTTAATTAATACGTGGGCCACGTCGCTGAGAGCGCCATCGATACAATTCAGAACGCTCATTTCGACTTTCAGGCGCTTGTTTTGCAGTCGATTGCTATCAACAGAGCTTCCACGTGAATTTAACATTACCGCTTGTGACCAGGTGGTTGATCAGACCAGCAGTGCATGCAAATCAGGTATACGCCACATAATCCCAGACGAGTGTTGAGAAGAATGCTTACACAATCCAAGTATACTAACATCTCAGCATTTCCGAAACCATTGTGTGCGTGGCAGTATTATTTTCTTTAATGATCCGGATGTATTAAGTGATTCATTGTGATAGACAGATTCATCTAAAGTCTCCTGTAGCAGAAAGCGCAATTCTGTCAAATCACCTAGATAATCTGGAAAGGTAGACATAACTTGTACGATAAACCGCAATGTTGTTAGGAAATTGAAAACGTCCCAATTTCATTTGGAATTATTCGAGACGCGTGTTCTAACCGTGGAGTGTACGCCATGATGTAGTGAAGTTAGAAGCATTAGCACAAACTTTTTCAGCACCTATGTCTTGGAGTACGCGGTGAAAACAACGGATGTCTTGCTGTCCTGCATTACAATTTTCACGGTGAATCTTCCGGACGGGAATTTGCCCATTATTAGCTATGTTATCTAAACTTTCTGCAGCTTACCTAACGTTCGCTAGTAGTGCAAACTTCCACCTTGTACCTTGGGAGATTTGCGTCGCAAGAATGTCCACTTACCACTACCGCATCGCGAAAGAGCCGGTACGCGGCGGGCGCAGAAAAAAGCGATCCTCGGCCGCGGAGCAAGCGAGTCCTTGCCGTGACGTCACAACGCCGCCACTTTCGCGCCGCCAGTGTTCATTCTCAGGGCTTATCAGGAAGCCCACCGCACGAAACTTTAGTGAAAATATACAGTGCCAAACCAACGAAAACCGTGTTTCTTTCTATTATATATACATGCATATATATATATATATATATATATATATAGTTCAAAAAAATCAAGCACGTAGGAAAAATTCTTCTGTAAAGGACTGACGTTTCGGCCGCGGGACCGGCCTTCGTCGGAGTGATGCGAACATGCGACGGTACCGCAATATATAATGCGCAGTAACGTATCATAGCGCTGTTATTGGCTGACAAGCGGTTGGTAAAAGCACGTGGGGAAACAGTGCGCGTGATAGGACAAGAAACACGAGAATAAACGCGTGCGCACTTGCGCCAACACAAAACGAATAAAAGAGTAAAAAATGATTAACACTGAGTAAAAATGATGAAGCCACATAACGTGTGTGTCACCGGTACAAACATCAATAGCACGTCATAGGTACAACTGCGAGCAAGTTATCGATAAACATAAACGCGGGTGTAGCATCTTGTCATGATCCGACAAAGCTCAAACAGGGAACTAGTCTATCTGCGTGAAAGCATAGCGGCAATAATAGCGGGGGTAGTCAAGAGTGTTTAGGAAACTAAATGGGTAAAAATGAAAGTTTGCCAGCGCTTTCATTCATACCACAAGTGACGGCTTTAAACTTATAGATTAAATACGATTCTCGAAGCTCTCTTTCGTGGCGGGAACGGAAACCAGATTGAAGGATTGTGGCTGTAATATTATCAAATGAGTGGCCCGGAATGTGCACGTGTTTTGATAGCGGAAGGTTACGAATGGTGGCAGCATGACACTTGTGGTTGTTGAACCCATATCTGAAGGGCGTTTCGGTTTGTCCAATGTACTGTAATTTGCAGACGGAACATTCGAGCAAATAGATGCAATTGTAAGTGTCACACGTAAAATTTCCTTTAATTTTATAGAAGAAATCAGAAGCAGTGCTTTTAGCAATGTGTGACGTCGTCATATGCGCGCAAACCTTGCATCGTGGTTTTTTGCAAGGTCGACAACCGAAATTATCGGGAACCCTTGTTTTAGATGAAGTTAGGATGTCATGCAGATTGCGAGACCGTCTGAAGACTACCCGAGGTGGCAATGGAAAGATTACTTTAAAATGAGCACTCTGCGCTAGTATGTTGAAATGTTTTTTGAGAATTGAGGAAACGTTTGGCACCGATGCTGAGTGTGTTAGAACTAGATTACTTTGTGCCTGAACGGATGGTTGCTTTTTAGCGCTAAACAAATCCTTGCGATTCAGTGCATCGGCTCTTTTGACGGCATCCTCAATAATGCGGGGTGGGTATTGCTGCTGGATCAAAGATTCGCGGAGTTGTACGCAGTTTGCATAAAAGTCTGACTGCTCAGAGCAAATTCTCTTAAAGCGGAGCGCCTGACTGTACGGTATACTGGTTTTCCAATGTTTTACATGTGAACTTTTAAAGTGAAGATAACGGTGCCTGTCTGTAGGTTTCCTGTAAAGCCTAGTGGTTAGATTGTTGTCAGAGATGCAAACTGTGACGTCCAGAAAGTTAACGGTAGAACGAGAGTATTCATGCGAAAACGAAATAGATTGGTGAACAGTGTTGAAATCAGTTATAAAAGATAAAAGTTCATTTTCACCATGGGGCCAGATCAAAAAAATGTCATCTATAAATCGATTATAATAAAGAGGCTTTAACGCGCGATTTCTTAAAAAGTCATTTTCCAGAACAGACATGAAAAGGCTAGCGTAATTAGGTCCAATGCGAGTGCCCATTGATGTTCCACTTACTTGAAGGTAGTGGGAGCCATCAAATTCAAAATTATTAAGCTGCAAGATTAATTTCAATAAGGTAGCTAATGTATCACTTCCAATGGGCTTTTCATCAGACAGTTCTTCGTACGCTTGAATTACTGCCTTGATGCCATCGCTATGGGGTATATTGGTATACAGTGAAACCACATCTAATGTCACGAGCACGGAATTATCTGGTATCACGAGTTCATCAATATCCAACAAAAAATGATTTGTGTCTTTGAGATAGGACGAGAATTTACATGGAAGGCTACTGATTATTACATCAACGTAGCGGGAAAGTTGCTCCGTAACAGTGCCAATGCCCGAAACAATGGGGCGTCCAGGACAGTTTTCTTTATGTATTTTGGGCAGCAAGTAGAACCTGCCAGGGACGGGACTGAGCGGGACGAGGGAGCGTACTGCCTTGTCGCCTAATTGATTATCTTTTACGAGATCGTTGACGGTATCTTGGGCACCTGCTTTAAACTCTTCAGTGGGATCATAGTCTAAGTGCTTATAAAAAATCGGCTTGTTAAGCTGTCTGTGGGCTTCGCTTATATAATCCGCTTTATTCATAATAACAACGGCACCACCTTTGTCGGCTGGCTTTATCACGATATCACTGCGTTTACCCAGTGATGAAATAGCTTTCCTTTCCTCAAATGAAATGTTTGATTTAAACGGTTTTTGCTTTTCGTAGGCTTTAAGCACGTCGCGTTGGACTGCTTCAATATACATGTCTAGATATTTATCATGTTGGGCCGGAGGGGTCCAACGGTTGTTGGTAAACACAACTGGCTGCATGTCGCTAGTGGACGGACGGTCATGGAAATATTCTCGTAGGCGCATGTTGCGTGAAAAATTCTCTAAATCCTTAGCCAATTGAAAATCGTCATATCCACCAGTTGCAGGACAAGTGAGGCCCCGTGACAAGACGCGGAGTTCGTCCCTGTTTAGACTTACATGCGAAAGGTTCACTACGTTGGTGGACGGCGGCGTGCTATTATCTAGCTCAGGAAGCGAGTTTGTCGGGACCGCCGTTATTACCTGTTTTGGAAACAACGAGCGGTCCACGCCATCACGGAGCAACTTTTTACATTTCTTGTCGTAAATTTCACTTAGCTTTTTCACTTTATACCTTTCTAATTCGGCTATTTCATGCATACTGAGGTCAGCACTAGCGTACAGTTGTCGTTCCGTGTTTAGAGAGTCTTTTACCGCATGCTGGTAATGGTTCTGAACAGTACGGGTAAGATCCAAAGAGGCTTTTTTAAGGATTTCATGCCATTGAGCGATATTTTTAGCGGACATATGACTTGTGGCTGCTTTTACAGAAATACAAAGCCCCCTAGGTGCAACACGAACCGCTAAATATGCACTGAGGGTTGAAGCATGCAGTTCGTTTCGAATGCGCTTTTCTCAACTTTAAGAATGCATGAGAGGTATTCGCCTTTGTGGCACAAGGCTCACCTAGTCAGTTCGTCACTTTGTTTTTCGGTCTCCGAGTCTTTCGGGGACTGGTCCGCGTAGCGCTTTGCGTTGCTGGTTGGGGCGGTCTAGGTGGTAGTCTGGTCCCTAGTGGACGCTGATCGGGCAGAGGGCCTGGTCGATTGGTTGGTGGGCTGGTTGAGGACACGGCAGCGGAAGCCAGCTGTTGCACGGAAGGGTTCAAGTCCGTTGTACCTTGCACGGGAGCAGGGAGGCTAAGGTGGGGGGTCGGTTGGTTCGATGACAGTTGAGTAACTGGCGCAAGCGGCGCTGGTGGTGAACGTCGTGGTGCGGTTGCAATTAGGGCAGGGAATTCACTGAGACTAGGAAAGTTTGGGCCATTGAGCGGCTGGCTTGCTGACTGCCGAGAGCGCATTGGCTCTATCGGCAGGCAAGGAGCCGTGTCTTTCCAAAAAGAAGAAAAGGCATTTGTTCTTCCAAAACACAGTCTCTGGAGATGCGTAGCCATTAACGCGACGCCCTCGAAGCTAGGATGGATGCCATCAGCAGCGAGAACGCGAGCGGAAGGCAACCATTCAAAACCATGGTCGATGAAGTACACGAAACTGGAACGCCGGCAGAAGTTTTGCAGTAGGCTATTGAAAGTGCAGGCCTCGCGATTGCAGTGACGAACAAGTCCATCATTTCGCTGGCCATAATGACGATTAGTAGCTCTCGGAAGGACCAGGCTGGCGTACACACGAGTGATACCTGGTCGTTCCTTGGCTATGATGTGAAGCAGGTCACGGTAGTTTTCGAAGGTTACACGTCCGGTAGAAGAGGTCAAGTCGTTGGTACCCACATTGAGGATGAGGGTCGTAGTTGACGATGGCACGAAGTCTAAAAGCACACGCGCGTCAGTTATGCGGGCTCCAGACTGCCACACAAAAGCTGGAGTAGTGGTGCGGTTAGGGTCGAAGTGGTGGAAGAGGTATTTGACATGGGAGTCGCCTAATACCGTCCTATAAATTGGGGTTGACGGATACCTCCAGTTGATGTTTTTCCTCGTGCTGTTGCCGGGATCCATAGTAAATGAAAACAATGAAGTGCTAACAAAGGGCCCGGAAGTAAAAGTTCAAAAAAATCAAGCACGTAGGAAAAATTCTTCTGTAAAGGACTGACGTTTCGGCCGCGGGACCGGCCTTCGTCGGAGTGATGCGAACATGTGACGGTACCGCAATATATAATGCGCAGTAACGTATCATAGCGCTGTTAATGGCTGACAAGCGGTTGTTAAAAGCACGTGGGGAAACAGTGCGCCTGATAGGACAAGAAACACGAGAATAAACGCGTGCGCACTTGCGCCAAGACAAAACGAATAAAAGAGTAAAAAATGATTAACACTGAGTAAAAATGATGAAGCCACATAACGTGTGTGTCACCGGGCCACTCATTTGATAATATTACAGCCACAATCCATCAATCTGGTTTCCGTTCCCACCACGAAAGAGAGCTTCGAGAATCGTATTTAATCTATAAGTTTAAAGCCGTCACTTATGGTATGAATGAAAGCGCTGGCAAACTTTCATTTTTACCCATTTAGTTTCCTAAACACTCTTGACTACCCCCGCTATTATTGCCGCTATGCTTTCACGCAGATAGATTAGTTCCCTGTTTGAGCTTTGTCGGATCATGACAAGATGTTACACCTGCGTTTATGTTTATCGATAACTTGCTCGCAGTTGTACCTATGACGTGCTATTGATGTTTGTACCGGTGACACACACGTTATGTGGCTTCATCATTTTTACTCAGTGTTAATCATCTTTTACTCTTTTATTCGTTTTGTTTGGCGCAAGTGCGCACGCGTTTATTCTCGTGTTTCTTGTCCTATCACGCGCACTGTTTCCCCACGTGCTTTTAACAACCGCTTGTCAGCCATTAACAGCGCTATGATACGTTACTGCGCATTATATATTGCGGTACCGTCGCATGTTCGCATCACTCCGACGAAGGCCGGTCCCGCGGCCGAAGCGTCAGTCCTTTACAGAAGAATTTTTCCTACGTGCTTGATTTTTTTGAACTTTTACTTCCGGGTCCTTTGTTAGCACTTCATTGTTTTCATTTACTATGGATCCCGGCAACAGCACGAGGAAAAATATCAACTGGAGGTATCCGTCAACCCCAATTTATACGACGGTATTAGGCGACTCCCAAGTCAAATACCTCTTCCACCACTTCGACCCTAACCGCACCGCTACTCCAGCTTTTGTGTGGCAGTCTGGAGCCCGCATAACTGACGCGCGTGTGCTTTTAGACTTCGTGCCATCGTCAACTACGACCCTCATCCTCAATGTGGGTACCAACGACTTGACCTCTTCTACCGGACGTGTAACCTTCAAAAACGACCGTGACCTGCTTCACATCATAGCCAAGGAACGACCAGGTATCACTCGTGTGTACGCCAGCCTGGTCCTTCCGAGAGCTACTAATCGTCATTATGGCCAGCGAAATGATGGACTTGTTCGTCACTGCAATCGCGAGGCCTGCACTTTCAATAGCCTACTGCAAAACTTCTGCCGGCGTTCCAGTTTCGTGTACTTCATCGACCATGGTTTTGAATGGTTGCCTTCCGCTCGCGTTCTCGCTGCTGATGGCATCCATCCTAGCTTCGAGGGCGTCGCGTTAATGGCTACGCATCTCCAGAGACTGTGTTTTGGAAGAACAAATGCCTTTTCTTCTTTTTGGAAAGATACGGCTCCTTGCCTGCCGATAGAGCCAATGCGCTCTCGGCAGTCAGCAAGCCAGCCGCTCAATGGCCCAAACTTTCCTAGTCTCAGTGAATTCCCTGCCCTAATTGCAACCGCACCACGACGTTCACCACCAGCGCCGCTTGCGCCAGTTACTCAACTGTCATCGAACCAACCGACCCACCACCTTAGCCTCCCTGCTCCCGTGCAAGGTACAACGTACTTGAACCCTTCCGTGCAACAGCTGGCTTCCGCTGCCGTGTCCTCAACCAGCCCGCCAACCAATCGACCAGGCCCTCTGCCCGATCAGCGTCCACTAGGGACCAGACTACCACCTAGACCGCCCCAACCAGCAACGCAAAGCGCTACGCGGACCAGTCCCCGAAAGACTCGGAGACCGAAAAACAAAGTGACGAACTGACTAGGTGAGCCTTGTGCCACAAAGGCGAATACCTCTCATGCATTCTTAAAGTTGAGAAAAGCGCATTCGAAACGAACTGCATGCTTCAACCCTCAGTGCATATTTAGCGGCTCGTGTTGCACCTAGGGGGCTTTGTATTTCTGTAAAAGCAGCCACAAGTCATATGTCCGCTAAAAATATCGCTCAATGGCATGAAATCCTTAAAAAAGGCTCTTTGGATCTTACCCGTACTGTTCAGAACCATTACCAGCATGCTGTAAAAGACTCTCTAAACACGGAACGACAACTGTACGCTAGTGCTGACCTCAGTATGCATGAAATAGCCGAATTAGAAAGGTATAAAGTGAAAAAGCTAAGTGAAATTTACGACAAGAAATGTAAAAAGTTGCTCCGTGATGGCGTGGACCGCTCGTTGTTTCCAAAACAGGTAATAACGGCGGTCCCGACAAACTCGCTTCCTGAGCTAGATAATAGCACGCCGCCGTCCACCAACGTAGTGAACCTTTCGCATGTAAGTCTAAACAGGGACGAACTCCGCGTCTTGTGACGGGGCCTCACTTTTTGTCCTGCAACTGGTGGATATGACGATTTTCAATTGGCTAAGGATTTAGAGAATTTTTCACGCAACATGCGCCTACGAGAATATTTCCATGACCGTCCGTCCACTAGCGACATGCAGCCAGTTGTGTTTACCAACAACCGTTAGACCCCTCCGGCCCAACGTGATAAATATCTAGACATGTATATTGAAGCAGTCCAACGCGACGTGCTTAAAGCCTACGAAAAGCAAAAACCGTTTAAATCAAACATTTCATTTGAGGAAAGGAAAGCTATTTCATCACTGGCTAAACGCAGTGATATCGTGATAAAGCCAGCCGACAAAGGTGGTGCCGTTGTTATTATGAATAAAGCGGATTATATAAGCGAAGCCCACAGACAGCTTAACAAGCCGATTTTTTATAAGCACTTAGACTATGATCCCACTGAAGAGTTTAAAGCAGGTGCCCAAGATACCGTCAACGATCTCGTAAAAGATAATCAATTAGGCGACAAGGCAGTACGCTCCCTCGTCCCGCTCAGTCCCGTCCCTGGCAGGTTCTACTTGCTGCCCAAAATACACAAAAAAAACTGTCCTGGACGCCCCATTGTTTCGGGCATTGGCACTGTTACGGAGCAACTTTCCCGCTACGTTGATGTAATAATCAGTAGCCTTCCATGTAAATTCTCGTCCTATCTCAAAGACACAAATAATTTTTTGTTGGATATTGATGAACTCGTGATACCAGATAATTCCGTGCTCGTGACATTAGATGTGGTTTCACTGTATACCAATATACCCCATAGCGATGGCATCAAGGCAGTAATTCAAGCGTACGAAGAACTGTCTGATGAAAAGCCCATTGGAAGTGATACATTAGCTACCTTATTGAAATTAATCTTGCAGCTTAATAATTTTGAATTTGATGGCTCCCACTACCTTCAAGTAAGTGGAACATCAATGGGCACTCGCATTGGACCTAATTACGCTAGCCTTTTCATGTCTGTTCTGGAAAATGACTTTTTAAGAAATCGCGCGTTAAAGCCTCTTTATTATAAGCGATTTATAGATGACATTTCTTTGATCTGGCCCCATGGTGAAAATGAACTTTTATCTTTTATAACTGATTTCAACACTGTTCACCAATCTATTTCGTTTTCGCATGAATACTCTCGTTCTACCGTTAACTTTCTGGACGTCACAGTTTGCATCTCTGACAACAAACTAACCACTAGGCTTTACAGGAAACCTACAGACAGGCACCGTTATCTTCACTTTAAAAGTTCACATGTAAAACATTGGAAAACCAGTATACCGTACAGTCAGGCGCTCCGCTTTAAGAGAATTTGCTCTGAGCAGTCGGACTGTTATGCAAACTGCGTACAACTCCGCGAATCTTTGATCCAGCAGCAATACCCACCCCGCATTGTTGAGGATGCCGTCAAAAGAGCCGATGCACTGAATCGCAAGGATTTGTTTAGCGCTAAAAAGCAACCATCCGTTCAGGCACAAAGTAATCTAGTTCTAACACACTCAGCATCGGTGCCAAACGTTTCCTCAATTCTCAAAAAACATTTCAACATACTAGCGCAGAGTGCTCATCTTAAAGTAATCTTTCCATTGCCACCTCGGGTAGTCTTCAGACGGTCTCGCAATCTGCATGACATCCTAACTTCATCTAAAACAAGGGTTCCCGATAATTTCGGTTGTCGACCTTGCAAAAAACCACGATGCAAGGTTTGCGCGCATATGACGACGTCACACATTGCTAAAAGCACTGCTTCTGATTTCTTCTATAAAATTAAAGGAAATTTTACGTGTGACACTTACAATTGCATCTATTTGCTCGAATGTTCCGTCTGCAAATTACAGTACATTGGACAAACCGAAACGCCCTTCAGATATGGGTTCAACAACCACAAGTGTCATGCTGCCACCATTCCTAACCTTCCGCTATCAAAACACGTGCACATTCCGGGCCACTCATTTGATAATATTACAGCCACAATCCTTCAATCTGGTTTCCGTTCCCACCACGAAAGAGAGCTTCGAGAATCGTATTTAATCTATAAATTTAAAGCCGTCACTTGTGGAATGAATGAAAGCGCTGGCAAACTTTCATTTTTACCCATTTAGTTTCCTAAACACTCTTGACTACCCCCGCTATTATTGCCGCTATGCTTTCACGCAGATAGATTAGTTCCCTGTTTGAGCTTTGTCGGATCATGACAAGATGTTACACCCGCGTTTATGTTTATCGATAACTTGCTCGCAGTTGTACCTATGACGTGCTATTGATGTTTGTACCGGTGACACACACGTTATGTGGCTTCATCATTTTTACTCAGTGTTAATCATTTTTTACTCTTTTATTCGTTTTGTGTTGGCGCAAGTGCGCACGCGTTTATTCTCGTGTTTCTTGTCCTATCACGCGCACTGTTTCCCCACGTGCTTTTAACAACCGCTTGTCAGCCATGAACAGCGCTATGATACGTTACTGCGCATTATATATTGCGGTACCGTCGCATGTTCGCATCACTCCGACGAAGGCCGGTCCCGCGGCCGAAACGTCAGTCCTTTACAGAAGAATTTTTCCTACGTGGCTTGATTTTTTTTGAACTTTACTTCCGGCTCCTTTGTTAGCACTTCATTGTTTATATATATATTATATATAATATATAATATATATATAATATATATATATATAAGTCGAATAAATAGAGGAGCACACTTACGGAAATTGCATATTTTTACTCATCTACGTTTCGGCCGTGGCACGGCCTCGGTTATAATGAACCTTTATTCTGACGAAGGCGGTGTCACGGCCGAAACGTAAATGAGTAAAAATATGCAATTTCTGTACGCGTGATCCTTCATTGCTTCGACTACATGTGCACCGGACCTTCAGAACTTTCTTTTGACACACACACACACACACACACACACACACACACACACACACACACACACACACACACACACACACACACACACACACACACACACACACACACACACACACACACACACACACACACACACACACACACACACACACACACACACACACACACACACACACACACACACACACAATCGCTTCTAGATCGCTAACTTGCCTGCGCTTCTCGGTGGAGACGTATTGGCCGCGAGATTGAGCCGAGTCGCCGCCTGGCGGTTACTGGCTGAAGTGCGCCTAGTGTGGATTGCTCGCTGCGTCGTCTGCTAGCCACGTCGTGTTTGCATGTGCGCGTACGTCCTGCACGTTCTCAAAGGGCGGTTTGTTCTGTTATGTTAGCGCGAGTTTAACTGCTCGTACGTACACTTAACATGGTGTACAGAAGCAAATGGGCTTGCTCGGCTGCATGCACATTGTAATAAGATCAGTGAGTGCGACTTTCGAGAGGGCTGTGTATTGGTGTCGTACGTTTCGTTCGCCAGAATCATTTCAGTGTTGGTGCCGCTTTCTGGTTCAAGCACATCCTAAAGTGCGCTTGGCATAGTCCCAAACATGAGGAGCATTAACCAGTGTGTGAAGGCACCGTTTTAGCGACTCGTTGGTAAACAAAAACGACGATCTAGGCCATGCACTTTGGCATTGTTGTTAGGTGTATAACTGTGGCACTGTCGTTCATCGGTTATGCAGTAAGCTTTAGTTGTGGTCCATTTATTGTACGGTCGTGTTTCCGCTACAGCGAAATATTTCTATCAAGTGAAGTCTGAGACTTCGGTACTCAAACTCTCCCCTAAAAAAACAAAGGAATGACAGGGCAGTGATAAAACGGAGTAGCGGCGCGCAGTTATAACTTGGGAGGAAATTTATGCGGAACCACCCGTGTGCTTAGATTTAGATACGCTCTGAAGAACCCAAATGTTCAAAATCAATCCCGACGGCGTGCCTTACATTTCTGTCGTATAATTTCACGCAAAACCTCATCCTTTTTTTAACATTATCTTGAGCGTTTGTGTGGAGTTGTTATAAAAAGGTGGAAGGCAGAGGACATTAGTTTGAAAAAAAAAAAGAAAAGGCACTTATTCCATAAAATACCCGACCTTTGTTGCATCCCTGTCGTGCACGTAATCAATCGATGAAAGCTCTGTGCTAAACTCTTACCTGTTTTTATTGTGTTACTGGAGCAAGAACAAGTGCGTGCGCGTTGAACGTCTCCGTGGCGCTAAAGCGCTGCCCATCACGAAACTTTCCTGACTAAACTTATCAACTGTCCTACATTTCATGGAGAACTGAACAATAGAGAAAAAAAAACGCCAGGCCTGCGCTGAAACCGCAGCACAGTCACAGCGAAAGCTGGAAGAGCGGTGTTTCTAGAGCCCGTTAAGCTCTCTTGGGGTTACAATACAAGTACACTAGAAAGGTACCCACTACGCCATAAATCACAATTTTTGTGAAGTTGGGAAGCACCTACTAAGCCATTATTCGTCATTCTGCGGAGAAGCGAGGCACCAGCTACACGCCTGTAAGGCATTATGTGCACTTTGTTGACGCGACGAGTGATGACGATGAAGAATTAAGGCTCATTCCTTTGTAATGGGTTGGAATCTGTAAACGGCCCACCAGTTCTGTAATTTGCATTGGGTGACGTCCGGTCGTTATTTCCCTCTCCCGTCATGCTGTATAACATAGGTTGACGAGGGAGAGAGACGGGGGGGGGGCGAAGAACTTCACTGAAACCCCAAGGAAATGGATCATGCGCTTATGGGCTTCCTTGGCAACCAATACAATGCACTTGCGAGGAACCCACTACGCTATAAATCAGTGTAATTTTACTGAGACCCCGAGGAAGTGGATCATGCGCTTATGGGCTTCCTTGGCAACCAATACAAGTGCACTTGCGAGGAACCCACTACGCTATAAATCATTGTAATTTTTGAGAAGTAGGGCAGCAGGCACTGTGCCATTTTTCGTCATTCTACGGAGAGCGTTGGTACCTGCTATACGAATGTAAGGCGTTATGCGCACTTTGTTGATGCTGTGCCTGATGACGATGAAGAATTATGGCAGAGTCCTTTGTAATGGGTTGCAAGCATTCAACAACCTACTCGTTGCGCAATTCGCATTGTGTGACGCCTGGTTACAGGATTCGCGTTGTGCGACGCTTGGTGCTTATTTTACGCTTCTACCACGCTATATTGCATATGCTAATGTGGTTCCTTCCCGACATGAAGCCTGTATAGGACCTCTTTGCAAAGCAGTTTCAAGCACTGGCATGGCTCAGAGGTTGAATACTGGGCTCCCACGCAGAGTACCCAGGTTCGAACCTCGTTCCATCCTGGAATTTTTTTCTTATTTCGTTTTTTTTCTTATTTCGAGCGATACCGGTTACGGACACCGGCGGCGGCGGCAGCGGACAACTACGGCGCCGAAAACGGCCGGTGAAATGATCTCATAACAGCTTTCGCTGTAAAATGCGTATGCGTATTCGCGCGACCAGTGCTATTGAACTCATTGCGCAGTAATATGGGTTCGTATACAAATGAACAACTAGTAAACACTTAAGCAGTTCAGTCGTGCTACAGCAGTGCCTAGTACACAGAACACAAGCTAAACACGTACAGAGAAAACAACCATAAACGTCATATAGTGCAGAAGAACGTGTTGTTGGGCGAGTTGGTGCTTGCTGAATGACATAATGCAGCGCTAAAAACACACACACACCACAAAGTAAGGAACACAAACCGACGGGACAGGCGCTACTCACAACTTTAATGAAGACTGCAAGATTGTGGCACATATATACACATCCCAATGCGCAAACGCAACGTCACAAACCCTAGGGGGCGTATCATATCAATGATTTGAAAAAATTGTGTTCCGCATTGTACAGGAAGACTGACGTCTGACTGACGCAATCATCGTTCTTCTTTTTGATGTAGAAAGCCTCGAGAAGTTCACGCGCCGTTTTATCATGGCTTCTGCCCAGAATCCTCACATCATTAAATCTTGGCACACAAGAGCAGGTCTTACAATGCGCCGAAAGGTGCGCAGTGAAATCCTTCTTTAGATTGTTTGCGTGTTCCCTCATGCGGTCATTAACACATCTGCCCGTTTGTCCCACATAGGACTTCCCACAAGTTAGTGGTATTTCATATACCACCCCCGTCGCACACCGAGTGTATGGGGTGGCATGCTTGACTTGGCAGCCCCTCTTTGAGGCGCCCATGATGCGGGGGCACAGTTGGGCCAGCTTGTTGAGTGCGGAAAAAACCACAGGTACATCGTACCTGTGAGCCACTTTTTTCAAATTGTGGCTCACCTTATGCAAGTAAGGCACAACAACCGGCCGTTGGCCGCTCCGCTCACCAGCTGGAGCCCGCGTTTTCCGCGCCCTGCTTTTAGCTTGCGGGCAGAGATCCTGCCACAGATGCAATGACCGAATGAGGGAAGCCGGCTTTTGATAGCCGATCCAATTGGTTGAAGAAAGCTGTCCCGGCATCTTGTGCTCACAAGACTTTTTGAGCGAGGATCCCAGACACAATGTGGCAATGGCCCTCTTCACCAGCTTGGAGTGGGCAGACTCGTACGGCAACAGATCTTTTTTTTGCTCTCGGTAAATAGCACCAGCAAACGTGATCCTCTGAAAAAGTTAGTCTCAAATCTAAAAACTGTATGCTATTTCCAATGGGGTTCTCATGGGTAAAAGTGAGGCCTTTACCATTAGCTTTAAAAACATCTAAAACCTTGTCGACCTCGGAAACTTTAAAAGAACAACGCGTGGTTCATCACCAATTAAAAGTCGTCGACATATCTAAAAACCTTTAAAACAGGCGTGCCCATGAGGCAGTTGTCAATGTTCTGATGTACTTCCGATAGGAAAGTAGATCAGAACCCATGGATGCGGGGGCCCAACTGTGCCCCCGCATCATGGGCGCCTCAACGAGGGGCTGCCAAGTCAAGCATGCACCCATACACTCGGTGTGCGAACGGGGGTGGTATATGAAATACCACTAACTTGTGGGAAGCCCTATGTGGGACAAACGGGCAGATGTGTTAATGACCGCATGAGGGACACGCAAACAATCTAAAGAAGGATTTCACTGCGCACCTTTCGGCGCATTGTAAGACCTGCTTTTGTGTGCCAAGATTTAATGATGTGAGGATTCTGGGCAGAAGCCATGATAAAACGGCGAGTGAACTTCTCGAGGCTTTCTACATCAAAGAGAAGAATGATGATTGCGTCAGTCAGACGTCATTCTTCCTGTACAATGCGGAACACAATTTTTTCAAATCATTGATATGATACGCCCCCTAGGGTTTGTGACGTTGCGTTTGCGCATTGGGATGTGTATATATGTGCCACAATCTTGCAGTCTTCATTAAAGTTGTGAGTAGCGCCTGTCCCGTCGGTTTGTGTTCCTTACTTTGTGGTGCGTGTGTGTTTTTATCGCTGCATTATGTCAGTCATATAGTGCGTAAGCGGAGACTGTCATCCAGGGCGAGCATCCCTTTCATCAGTAGATTTGCGCTTCCCTTAGGAGTAATGGTAACGTTGGATAATCTTTGTGCATTGATTCAACAATGAAGTGCGTATATATTACCAGTAAGCTGCAATCAACGCATGTTTTCGCCGACAATCGGCTCAAACCGCTCACAACGAAGCGCTGCTGTGTGCATTTGTATGCGCGCCGCCGACGGCCTCTCCACACTAACGCGGCGACGGTGCGGCCACCTATAGGTCGATCTCGCGGCCAATAGGCGATGTGCAAAGCGCCGACGACGCCGTCTGCCGCCGCGGCTCGGGAAGCGTTGACGGGTCTTGGCGGGCAGTGTTCCTGCGAGCGTGTACGCGAGTGCACGGATGGATGTGTTTTCATCGTAATTTAAACGCCTCTGTCGGGCTTCAGCGATGTCGAAAAATAACTGCTGCGTTGTCGGCTGCTCAAACACACACAAAAAAATCGCCAGGAACGCACTTCTACAGGTTTCCGGTGCTATATCATGAGCGAGAGCGACGGCGGCGGTGCATTGAGGCCGTACGACGCAGAAGCTAAGCAATCGCGCTTTGTTTACGGGCAGTGGGGCAACGATTACCGTGTTTTTAGTTCTCCATTTATGTCACTACGTCTTCAGCGAACGCTACTACGTTTACACTGGTCGCCTCGCCTGCATTGTAGACGCTACAATGTACATGAGGTTGGTAATTACCCATAAGACGCGATGCCTAGGCTCTCTTGAAAACGAGCGGCGCGAGCGCAATGCCAGACAATGTGGGGCAGGTGACGGCTCCTTTACAAAAGCGCCGTGAAATCACACGTGTGCTGCACGAAATCGGCTGCATTCTACCTACTGATGGCACTGGAATGCCGATCATCGGTGCAGAATGTTCGCTGTGCGCTTCTGCACCGATCATGACAAGCTTATCGTTTATTTTTTCAGAAGTTTATCGTGCTGGTTTCAAGTTTACCAACGCTGACCCATTCGCGTGACCGCACCTGTGAAAATCCATACGCCGGTGCGACAGCGCTCCATCAAAATCTACTATACAAACACATGGCACGTAAACGAAGCTACTGTGTCAAGAAAAAACGTTGGTTCACGCGTCAACGCATGCGGGCATTAGTGATCGGGACGTTACAAAGAAAGCGGTGTACTTACGATGAGTTCCACTTCGTAGGGAAGCTTGTTGACGCTTGTGTATGGCAAAAACTTGGCGCATATGGTGACATTGTCGTCCCACACAGCTGTGACATTGGACACATGTCCACTATTATAAAGTGCGGCTCCTTTGCGCACACTATCGCCGCAAAAGTAATTATCTGGGGACGCGCACAAGCGGCAAATCGCACGCGCGCAAATGAGGCGTCTGCTACGCGACCCGTCAGCGGTTCCAACGGCCGCCGCTACGCGGCTTTCAGTGGCGCCCCTATAGGCTCTGCGCATCGCGGATACACAGTGTCGCAAGGAAAGCCGTAGTGCAAACGCTCTCTCTATCTTTTGCATCTATACCTCGAATTCTCGCTCACGGCCAAAGCTGCTTTTTTGCTCAGAACCAATGACGGCGACACCGCCGAGACCGGAATTTCTGCGAAACGAGCTCTTTGACGCTGTCGCGTTAAAAAAGATATATATATATATATATATATATATATATATATATATATATATATATATATATATAACGAGACTTCCTTTAAGCGGCCGCTAAACGGCAGGCAGGGCTGTTACAAGTGCCCCCGAGAGAGAAATACGATAACTCATGCGCGAGAATGCGCGAGCGAGGAAAGAAAAAAAACGGACACACACACACACACACCAGGAGAGGAAAAGCGTGCGTGCTAAAGTCGAAGTCTCGCCGTCGCCCGTCGCTGCCTTCGCCATTTCTTCCGTTAGGGCCCGCTGACGCTAGCGGCACGGCAGAGCCGTCGATGGGGAGAGTCTGGCGAATGGGCGGGGCAGTGACGTCGCGGCGCGGCGATGACGCTGTTCACGTCACCGCCACGCCTCCGCTCCGGCGGCGTCCGCCATATATAGTCTTTCCGCGCGACGGGCGCACGGCTGAGGCTATATACGCGCTGTTCATTCGTGAAATCTAGCGCTCCCAAACAAATTGCGAAAGCGAAATTGTGCAAGAACATTGTTAGGCAAATTTAATGAAGAATATGGAGTGAATTAGGCGTGTCCAAATCATCGTGAAACTGAGTTGTGCACGCCGATTCGAGTCCACGACGTTCTACGATACGCGCTGCGCTTTTAGGGCGCAGCTCTTTGGCGTGTATTCCTGCGTTGTTCAGCATCGCCGTTGGCGTAGTCGGCATAACCGATAGAGCGAACGAGGACGAAGGACAGCGAACGTGGATTCTGTCGATATCACGAGCCACTGGCCTCTAACATCGCTTTCTTCCTCCGTCATGCGTGCTCGCCCTTCGGTCGGAGCTCGTGCGCATGCAGGGCTGGTGGGTGCGCTGCTACTGTCTCGCTTGTCGTGACGGGGATGTCGATGACGCCTGCAATGCATAGAGTGGCGTGCGTAGCACTCGAGCACTGGCAGTTTCTGTGGCAATATGTAACGAATGTTGCAATGCGGATAGCCAGAAATTCAAACACAGTTCGCGCTGCCTCAACACAAAGCTGCGCTCAGAATTCGCATGAGGGAGTATCGTGATCATCGGTGACTTTTCGAGCTATGAAGACCTGTGGGTTTGCGTCTATGTTGTTTTTTTTTTTAATGCGAAGCATTTCTTAGCGAACTTCTGCGACTTTGAGCGTATCTATCTGTCTATATACCTATGTAGCCGCCTACGAATTTGTGCTCTCCTGGCCGTTTCGTTCATGGGGTGTATACCAAAATTGGTATGGCGTAATGTGACTGTATGACAAACGTAAATGACTGGTCATAACATGACAGTGATGACATGTATGTCATGTCCACGACAGTATCGGGGCACCTCGGCATCCACGTGCGGGATTGTGAGTGTAGGCCCCTCTTTGATAAGACTGCGGTCCTTGCACGCAGTCGGGACCAAAGGGTGAGGGAAATCATCGAGGCTGAGGAAATTAAAAGGTCTGGGGACGCATGCGTAAGCATGCCTTCCTTGCATCTTTCTGACAAAGAGCTTTTGTTTTTGGCGAGACATGGGAAGGGGGGTGGTGTTGGCACACGTGGGTGACTTATCGGCATTTTTCTTCTTTTCACCTTTCGGTTTTTACTTCCTGTTTTTTTATTTTTTCTTTTCTTGCTTTCCCTGTGTGTATATATACATGCGTCCCAATCCAATAAACTTTAGTTGGAAGAATGCGCTGTGTCCTTGTCATATCACTCGTCTGTTGCCTGTTTTTTGCGCTGAACTACGTATGTCATGTCCAGCACGATTTACATGCCACAGTCTTGGTGCTCTTGCGGCCGTTTCGTTAATTTGATATATGCCAAAATTGGTATGGCCTGACAAGAGTGTATGGCGAACATAAATACCAGGAGTTATTATGAAAATCATGACACACATGTCATGTACAGCACGACTTACGTGCCACGCTCATGGTGCGCTGGCGGACGTTTCGCTAGCTTGATATACACCAAAATTGGTATTGCGCGACATGACTTGCGTGACGAACATAAATAACGGAGTTAGTACGAAAATCATGACACACGTGTCATGTATAAGATGACTTACGTGTCACGCTCATGTGCGCTGGCGGCCGTTGCGCTAGCCTGATATACACCAAAACTGGTAGTGCGCGAACATCACTGTGTGACGAACATCAATAACTGGAGTGAATGTGAATATCATGACACGCGTGTCATGTACAGCATGACTTACGTGCCACGCTCATGGTGCGATGGCGGCCGTTCCGCCAGATTGATATACACCAAAATTGGTATTGCGCGATGTTACTCTGTGACGAGCACATATAAAAGGTGTGATTTTTGGAACATGTCACGTAAAAAGTGTTTGCGGGAGAATCATTGCATACCGCGCCGGAAAAGTCTGTGCACATGTTCTGGCAGCAAAGCAGAAGATAAAGAAGAGGACGGATTGCGTGCCGGTTCATGATAATGACAATTTTTATTCGCTACTAACGGGGATTCTCCAAGCTAAACAGCTTGCTTTTAAAAGAAAACAGAGATACCAGCGCACGTCATTGTATTAAGGCCACAAAGCGCAAAAGCAGGCGTACCCAAGCGGCTTTGGTGATCTCGAGCCCTAAAATTCCCTCTTAGAGAATTTTAGTGCCGGACCCACAAAGTGCTTGGCGTACGTGAGCCCCTTACGTTCCTTTGTATAGTCCATGGGTGCGGCTGAGAGTACAAGGGAACGTAAGAGGGTGAATAAGGAAGCGGCTTGGAGTCCCCGGCACTAAAACTCTCGAATAAGAGAGAAAAAATCTCACAGGGTCCCTTATGCATTCGCCTAGACCATTCGATGGTGAAAGCCGTTTTCCTTTCCTTCAGGTGATGTATTGTTCCTCACGCTACCCCTCTTCCCCCTCGAAAGCTTTGTGACCTAACAATGTTTCTGCACTGCCTCCAAGATCGGAGGCACTGCAATCTTTCTACACCACATCTGGTCATGTGCTGACGTCCATCGCGTGAAGTCACGTTATTCGACGCCATAATGACGTCACAATCTTTGGTCGTATGGTCACGTCATTACGTGATGATTTTGACATCCCTCGTGTTGACGCCGCAGACGCAGGACGCCGACACCGCGGACGCCGGCGGTCAATTTTCGCGTTTGCTGAGTCATCTAAGGTTTTCGTCAGAGCAGGTGCAGGATCCCCAGTAGGCGCGTGTTAAATGAAAACAATACCTCGTTCGGCTACCCTGATAGCGGACATCCTGTTGGTTACTTTACAAATCATTTTTCTGCTCAACTTCTTCGCGCTCTATACTTCCTAATCACGAAATTTCATCGAGCACATGAGGCCCCCTTGCTATAGCAGAAGAGCTTCCTGCACGAGCACATACATTGTGCACTATACGTGCATGACTAAAAAGCGCAAGGCACATTCGCTTAGCACAGAGGCGCAGATTAATTTACATGCGCGAATTAAACGTGAAACTGGTAGCATGTACACAAGCGGCAACAAGCGGTAAATGACACCATAGGCTGACAGCCACAGAAACGCAGACCACTTAACGTACTACACATGCCAGGTAAACCGCCGCAGCTGACGCGCGGCGGCACTAACCTGCGATATCGAAATAAATCTTCCCCTCCCAACATCACGGTAACATCCCAAGCTCGTGCTCAAGAACGCGCGATAAATTACGTAAACGCAACACATCACGCTTGACACTTTTAGCGTGATCGCTGCAAATTTCAATTTGCCCAAACGCGAACCATAAAACTCCTTTTTTTCAGTGTGACAAAATTAATTTTAAGTTTGTGCGCCTGAAAGGGCTCCATTGCACAACAAATAAAAAGTTTGTGTTAATGGCACGCTGTTTATAATACCAGCAATGTTCAAGCTAAATACTCGAGTACGTTATCTCGCATAGCACGGAGCAGCCGGTCGGGGTCCATTTGCTGCGTCTGATGGTTCTGATCCAAAGGCGTCGTCGGTTCTTTTCCTTCGGAAGCCTAAAAAGGCGGCAAACCCTGCGCGCTGCTGTTTTGAAATAGCCAACCGCGCAACAGGCAGCCCATCGCACGCACAAATTCACGTTTGAATGCGGAGGAGCAGTCACCATGAATACGCGGCGGCTTCGCACAAGAGCTTCGTAACCGACGCGCGGTCCTCAGCGATCGTGTGTAAGTGCGGCAGTGCGGCGTGCCGGCGTATCTCCGTCGCGGCAGCGCCGGACTCCGCGACGCGCTGCTGTCGCCACTGCACGCCCGCCGCCGCCGGCGAGGAGAGAGAGTTTACGTCACGAGCAAGAGGGCGGTGCTGGGGCGGAGCTCGGGAGCGGCGAGATGAAACAATCGCCAAACTCTCCCGAAGGGTATTATGGCTCTGCGGCACGGCAGCTCGCCGTTTGCCGTTCTCAGGCTGCTGTGCGCAAGCTATTTCGTTGGCGCACGTCAGCCGTTCTTTGCCGTTCGGAGAATAGGTCCAAGACCCATTTTCGCACCGTTCTCTGGCTGCCGGAGAGCGACGTGGCCAATCAGCGACGGAGGAGCGGTTGCCATGACCTACGGCGCGCTGCGTCGTCAGCTTTCGGCTTTCCGCGTTGTCTGCGTCTGCCGCGGGAAGCTTCGAGCTGCTTGCTTTTTGCTCCGCGTTTTTCACGCTAGAGGTGCAGATGTCCGCGTCGTTGCCAGGCATCTTAGAGTTTCCTACAATACTTACTAGAGGGAACTCTGGCGCTAGTGTCTATGGGAGCTGCAACGCATGACGCTTCAGCCAGCATGGGAATGATGGGTAGTACACACATTGTCTAAACTTCGTACTTCGGCTCCGTTTGGTTCCGCGTCGCGTGCGTCCGCTTTGTCGCAAAACGAAGTTCAGCAAAAGTCAGCAGTTTCACTTCGCTAGCCTAATTTCTTAGGCTCAGCGATTCAAATCTGGTCACGAAGTTCACAACGATCCATTCTTTTATATGAAGAAACCAAAACATAGCAATAAACAAAGCCACAAGTACGTTTGAAGCCGCAAGCACGAAGACTAGGCAAACTTGTGTACTACCCATTATTTCCATGGTAGCTGAACGATCGCAGCGCCAGAGTCCCCTCTAGTTAATATTAGGAAACTCTAGTGGCCTGGCGTGCGACCGATGGCGGCGCTGCGAATGGCGCCTGTACGACGTCAGAGCGGGGATTCGCGCGCTTTCGTCTGCTACGTAGGCCAGCGCCGTGTTGAAATCACCGTTGTGAAATCTCAATAAAAAAGCAGTTCAATTGCTTATCTTGCGTATGGTGGCTACTGACGCTGTTCGAACAACCATGGGTCTGCTTTTAACGTTCATTTAGAACCACAGCTCTTTGTTCCTTAGAACTGCGGCCGCTTGTCTCCGCGGCGAGTGCTGCGCATGCTGAAGTACTGCCTGTGTGCCTCAGTGTACTTCGTCCGCTCGTGAAAAAGGCGTTAGCTTTCACAAATATCCTAAGGACCCGAAGCTGAAGAAGTGGATAGTCAAGCTCCGAATGGGAAAGCGCCCCACGCCTTCATCGACCGTGTGCAGCAAGCACTTCGCCGACCGTGACTTTTGCTACCCACCGTACGCACCACTCATAGCTAAGCTTGTGACCCGCGTTTAAGCGCCTCGTCATTACCTAAGCCGTTTATTGCACGCAGGATAAGCATAGGCGACTTACACCAGGTGCGGTGCCGTACCACAACCTGCCGCGAAGGCCCCTAGACAAGAAGCTGATGACGCGGCCTCCGAATCGCATCGCAGGAAAGCGCGCCTCGTGAGCTCAGCTGAGCGGTGCGTGATATCCGAGACTACGGCTGCATTTGGATGGTGTACTACATACGAATTTAACTTATGAGGACAAGCGCGCACCTAGGGGAATGCTTATCATAAATTCATAAGCGAAACCTGCTGCCGCTGTTTAGTGCACATTCTCTAAAAGTTTTCACCTGATGCAGTGCAGACACTTTTTTTTAAAAGCGTAGCTCTTTAAGCTTTTCGTTAGGCTGTGTGGCGTGAAACTCGATCCAGCTTGCCTTTGCCAAGTTAATCTCTGTGGCCCTGTGCGTGGTATAATCAGCGATTAACTGTTTGTTACATTCAAATGTAACAAACAGTTAACAAAATGCGACCGCCCTTTGCGGTGTTAATATGAACTACGACGAAATATCGTTCTCACTGAACCAACATTACGGGACAAACTGCGATCATGGACATCGGCAGGGGAGTGTGAACAGGGCGGCACTTGCGCACTTCCTTGCAGGACGAGAGCTGCAACGGTGATGCGATCTCCGGTGACGGCCTCGACCGCGCATTCAACAACGTGACCTGCGCGTACACCGCCTCGCCCTCGATGAGGCACCGCGACCTTTCACAAGCTCTATCTACATACTTGTAGATGCTGGAGAACGGCACGCTTACTGAAATATCGAAAGAAACACCCAAACTAATTAGTATCGTACGGCGGAAACAAGATAACGAGCGAGAACACTCACACATGGTTTCACTTTCTTACCAGCAATGCGGTCGGTGGTATCGGCGCACTCGTCGGCCATCTGGGGCATTACTTGGCCCTGTCGATTGGGCCGCAACTAAAACAAGTTCAAGATTACACTCGAAAACATTCGTTGCATGCGTTAGTTGACCGTCGCGAGGCTGTTCGTTCGACAAAGTTCCCGCCTGAAGCAGACGATCCGCATACAGGAGCAGCGGCTGCTGCAGCGTGGTTGAGAGCGGAGTCCCCAATCTGACGTCACACGCGAGAGGGCGCCACTCCAAGATCTCGAGGCCAATGGCAGGCATGGTTCCAGCAGTCAGTAGAGCGTTTTAGTCTGTCCGGCGGTAAAAAAACCGTCGCGTAATACCAATAAAGTGTGCGCAAGCTGGCGCCTAGGTTAAGTGGCGCCAGCTTTGAAGGATTAGAAACAACTAGCAAACGCGCAATATATGTCCTCCGTGC
Source organism: Rhipicephalus sanguineus (assembly GCF_013339695.2). Lineage (NCBI taxonomy): Eukaryota > Metazoa > Arthropoda > Arachnida > Ixodida > Ixodidae > Rhipicephalus > Rhipicephalus sanguineus. Next base: position 141,808,709 of record NC_051186.1, on the reverse strand, counting down.
ATTCGGAAGCGCCCACCTCGACTCACTAAGCCTACAGCGTCGAATATTTTAGTATAGCTCTCAAATATGCGGCCGCATCGGCAAGAATAAGTTGCTGTCGAAGCTTAAGGACATGGATCTAAACCAGTTCAGAGCTTACAAGCTACAGAGCACACGGCGGCCACTTGATAGATTCGAGGTGGAGGACAACTGCTTTTGGCAGTGCGGCCATGTTTTGCGAAGTTTCGCCACGAAAGCTTGGAGTGCAAGTTGGACAGCTCACGCGCGTGCGGCGACGGCTGGCGTTCTGCGGCACCGCGCCGTTGCGGCAGGCTTGCCGCTAGCGTCAGCGGGCCATTACCCGGTCATCGAAGTTTCCTAATTGCTCAGCTGTGTCGATAGTGCATGCCCGTGTGTGCTCGACTGAGACCTCGACGCTGGACGTGAACGGCATTTAGCGACGGCAGTGCAACATCCCGTACTTAGAATAACAGAGGGCTGAGCTAGTTGGTAAGTATTCATTCTAAAAAGACAGGGCGTGCAAACACGGACACAAGAAAGACGTCAGGACACCACAAACGTCGACTAACAACTGAACAGATGCACAACTGTGGAAAAGAAAGAAGGCACGGAAACCTATCTGCGCATGCCCATGCAATACGCGAACCTATCAATCCGGCACGCGTGGGGGCCTACGCGAAAGATAACTGTTAATGCATTTGATTTCGCCTTTATGCCAGTTAATCAACGGTTGGCTCACGCATGCGCAACCACTATTCTCGATATGCCATGCCTCAATTATCAGACGCGTTCCTTCATTCCTATCTCGGTACAAAACTGCGCATTCAGTGAATTTTGGCGTGCATTTACGCTCTCGACAATGTAACGATAGATTAGACGGTGAGCCTCCGGTTAGTGATCTTTAATGTTCTAATAATCTCTGGTTAATGTAGTGGCCCGTCTGTCCTACGGAGAAGCGGCCGCAGCTGAAAGGAACCTTCTACACCACACTTGTACGGCAATCAGTGAATTTATTTGTTTTACGAACAAATATCGGTTCGCTTCTTGTCTTTTACTCGCTCATTCTTCCTCTGCACAGCGGCACATATCTTACCTAGCTTATTGGCAGCCGTGAAAACAACGTTAACACCGTATCTACTTCCTACTTTCTTTAGCCTGTGAGTTACGCAAAAAATTTACGGCACAGCTATGACACGTTTCTTCCTATTGCTTTCTGCAACCATGCTCGGACTTAACATAATGGACTTCTTTAAGCGCTCAGCGACAGTGGCCACTGCATCACGGGAACAACCTACATATAAAAGACGCGTAAGCTGTGCGTTAAAGCTATCACTCATTTTCCGCTCACCCGACTTGGTGAGCCCGCACTGTGAGCGTGTTGGTTTCATGATGGTCTGGAGACTCAAGCGAGCTGGCACCATTGTGTATGGATGTTCGGCCAGCACCTGGTTCGGCACAGTCGGAAATGCGAACGGTAAGTGGTGCTTCTGTGTTCTCAGTGTCGCATCTCGTTTTGGCGTCGCTCAGGTGTGTAGTGCTCCACAGTGCGTCGCGTGGAAAGTACAAGTAAAAAGCAGAATGGAAAAGCATTAGGCGCACATACGTGTGACGCTTTTTGTGAAAGCTTTTGTGAAGGCACAGGCTTCGCACGGCCAGTCTATCGAAGAGCGAGTACGCCTCAATAAAGACAATTTGTGCTATATAATATATTTGCTTGCCATAAGCGTGATAGCGGCAGCGTGCTTTCAGAAAATATACGCAAGCGAGAGGCCGTGGTATCACTACGTCCATGTGTGCATTAAGGCTAACTTTTGTTTTCATTTGGTGCAGTTGTAGTTGTCAGCCTCGGTGGTACGATGGTTGCGGTGCTCGGCTGCCGACCCGAAAGTCCCGGCGTCGATCTCGGCCGCGGCGGAAGCATTTCGATGGAGGCGAAATGCTAAACACCTGTGTACTCTGTGATGTCAGTGCACGTTAAAGAAAAACAGATGGTCGAAACTTCCGGAGCCATCCGATGCGGCCTTCACTTTTTTATAAAACGCCTGTTTTCATAATTTTCGGGTTTTTTTAAAACAACCCCCCAACCATCAGAACTTCACCTACTCCCCCCCCCACCACCCCACGCGGCTACGAGCCTGGCGTACGCTATTCCAAAACTCCATATATCAGTAGTGGGAATACTTTTCGATACAATTTGCATTGCGCGCATTGTTCGTCTCTAAGACAAAGAAAAAAAGAAACGGCATGTCATCGGGTAATTACGTCGTTAGGTTGGACTAGAGCGAATGAATATACTGCAGAAATATGATTATGGCCATATTATGTGACAGTGTCTTCATCGTAGAGCATGTAGCGCGAAAATTACGGGACACAAGAAAGCACATAAACACGAGACGAGCGCTCGTCTCGTGTTTATGTTGCTTTCTGTGTGTCCCCCGTAATTTTCGCGCTACATGCTCTACGATGATTCTTACAAACTCGCCCAGATTTCTGTTCTTGACAGTTGTCTCTGCTAAGTGACAGCGTGTATGGTTGACGCACATGCATTTTACGATATTGCCACGCCCACTTGTAACTTAATTAGTGACATACTTGTGACATAATTAGTGACAGCTTGAACTTTCCTGGAGTTCATGTGAATATTCTGATCCAGTTGAAAATGTGTTGAGATGTGCCAGACTTATTCAGTCCCATCAGTGCAAGTCAGCTCAATGCAATCCTGATGGCAGAGGGACAATCATTAAAAGAATGTGACTAGCTTTCAAGCAAGGCTAAGCAGCCATTAAACAATATGAGAGTAAAAAAAACTAACGTTCAGCGAGAACAGAACACCTTTCGTCATTTCTTATGGTTTACTTCTGTAAGTCATATGTAAGATTCCTACCTTCATGCTTCATAAATATTGAGTTTAGTGCAGCACCAGAAGCAGTAGACAATGGCACTCAGGTCACCAGACGACTCTCGTAAATTCTCGATGTGCTGTTGTACACCTACGCCATGCTGTATCATTCTTTGTTTCGAGATCGTTGACTAGCATGATACACGGCAAACAACTTAATTTATAAGAAACTCAAATGCTGTGTTTTTGACGAAATGGTAGGTGTGGTAGGTGATAGGTCTCACACAGACAGTGCAATTTTGGTTGGCTGTAGTGTGAAGGTTATGAACGTTTGTGCATTTGGCAACGCTACAGTACTGAACTTGATGTAATATTTGTAAATGCTGCAAGGCTTAAAATGAAGGAAGGAAAGAAAGAAATAGATAGGAAGACAGGCAGGTTAGCCACTTCTTCAGCTGCCTGGCCATGCTGTGCAAAGGAAGAGGGTACAAGGAATAAAGAATAATACAAAAGAAACTTTGCACAAAAAAAAACAGGAAAGAAGAGTATGACGCCTCTCAAAGTCTGTCTCTAAGGTCACTTTTGCGTAAGAAGCACAGCAATGCTTTCATTGCTAACATCATACGGGAGCAGCAATGACGAAAATCTAACAGCTGTGGAATCTGTTTTCCCAGAGTAAAAAAAACGCTTTATCTACAGTGGCAGTTTCGTATTATGTACTGATTTAGTTCTTGGTGTTCGTGTGCGTTAGGATAATAAATTTAGAGTTAAACGATTCTTTCATGTATGGACGTAAAACTGAATTTATGCCAGTTATCTGAATTAGGTATTGGTGTGCTTTACAGCTGTTTAGCGCAGCCTGAAATAGTGAGTCACTGGAAAAAAATCTGTACAATCTTTTTTTACTTTGCAGATGGTGCTCAAGTTGGCACATGCAACGCTATGCAGCTCTGGAAACCCGCAGACTGATAAGAACTCTTGAAGCTCATCTGCATGCTTCCAGAACCTGGTTGGTAGCAGCAATCTCGTTAGGAGAGTGTGATCACATAGAATCCATTTCTGAATTGTGCAATGCATACCAGTGTGTAATGAAGCAAGTCATTGGTACATTGGAAACCTTGAGAGTACTACTATTTTGAGCCCAGTTTCATGGTAGCTCTTATCTCAGTCATTCGATACAGTAGGCAGAATCTGCACCTGCACTCTGTCACACTTATACCACTATATTGAATTACAGTGCTGTGCCTCGATAATAGACACCTATAGCGTGAAATTGATAGTATTGTGAGCGATTCATAGTGTTCCTGGCGAAATGGTCAGTACTTACGTAATGGCAGTGCTAAGAAGACAAGGACAAGAAGGTTCACAACACGAGCGCTTACCACACAACTGAAATCTTTATTGCTTCAACAGAAAATATACCTAAACCCGAACCTCGCCTATTACCCGCCAACTAGCTCGCCTTTCCGTTCTGCTTCAAACGGTCGGTATTGGGATGCATTACCTTAGCAATGAAGTGGCATGTTCAACGAAGTACATTGAAGCTCACCGGCGCATTGTTACTATGGCGTTGTAACTTATTTTTGTGTTTGGTAGTTACAAAAACGCCAGGCCTGCGCTGAAACCGCAGCACAGTCACAACGAAAGCTGGAAGACCGGCGTTTCTAGAGCCCGTTGTAAGCTCTCTTGGGGCTACAGTACAAGTACACTAGAAAGGAACCCACTACGCCATAAATCACAATTTTTGTGAAGTTGGGAAGCACCTACTAAGCCATTATTCGTCATTCTGCGGAGAAGCGAGGCACCAGCTACACGTCTGTAAGGCATTATGTGCACTTTGTTGACGCGACGACCGATGACGATGAAGAATTATGGATCAGCCCTTTGTAATGAGTTGGAAGCTTTAAACGGCCCACCAGTTATGTAATTTGCATTGGGTGAAGCCCGGTCGCTATTTCCCTCTCCCGTCATGCTGTATAACATACGTCGATGTGGGAGAGAGACGGGGGGGGGGCGAAGAACTTACTGAGACCCCGAGGAAGTGGATCATGCGCTTATGGGCTCCCTTGGCAACCAATACAAGTGCACATTGCGAGGAACCCACTACGCTATAAATAATTGTAATTTTACTGAGACCCCGAGGAAATGGATCATGCGCTATGGGCTTCCTTGGCAACCAATACAAGTGCACTTGCGAGGAACCCACTGCGCTCTAACTCATTGTAATTTTACTGAGACCCCGAGAAAATGGATCATGCGCTTATGGGCTTCCTTGGCAACCAATACAAGTGCACTTGCGAGGAACCCACTGCGCTCTAAGTCATTGTAATTTTACTGAGACCCCGAGGAAATGGATCATGCGCTTATGGGCTTCCTTGGCAACCAATACAAGTGCACTTGCGAGGAACCCACTGCGCTCTAAATCATTGTAATTTTACTGAGACCCCGAGGAAATGGATCATGCGCTTATGGGCTTCCTTGGCAACCAATACAAGTGCACATGCGAGGAACCCACTACGCTATAAATCATTGTAATTTTACTGAGACCCCGAGGAAATGGATCATGCGCTTATGGGCTTCCTTGGCAACCAATACAAGTGCACTTGCGAGGAACCCACTACGCTATAAATTATAGTAATTTTTGAGAAGGATGCCAGCAGGCACTGCGCCATTTTTTTTGTCACTTTACGGAGAGCCGTGGTACCTGCTAAACGCATGTAAGGCATTATGCGCACTTTGTGATGCTGTGCCTGATGACGACGAATTATGGCAGAGTTGTAATGGGTTGGAAGCATTTAACAACCTACTCGTTGCGCAATTCGCATTCTGTGACGCCTGGTTACAGAATTCGCGTTGTGCGACGCTTGGTGCTTATTTTACTCTTCTACCACGCTATATTGCATATGCTAATGTGGTTCCTTCCCGACCTTTTTGCATAGCAGTTTCAAGCATCGGCATGGCTCAGAGGTTGAATACTGGGTACCACGCAAAGGGCCATGGTTCGAACCTCGTTCAATCCTGGAGTTTTTTTCTTATTTCGTTTTTTTTATTTCGAGCGATACTGGTTACGGACACCGGCGGCGGCGGACAACTACGGCGCCAAAAATGGCCGGTGAAATGATCTCATAACTGCTTTCGTTGTAAAACCGTTCACAGATTTGCGACACAAATATTAGTCCTGTTGTGATTGCTTGAAATGAGGCTTTAGTCCTGAACAATGAAATTTAGGTGTAAGTTATAATTCACAGTGGCAGATATTTTCAGCTTTCGAGCTTATTCAAAACCTTGTCTTAAGAAACTCAATTTGAAAGGTAATGCACTGCCTCCATGCTCTGATTTCTATCTTGAAGTCACAAGGATGAACCAGCTTGTTGAAAGTTTTTCACACTTTCCAAATAAGTAAATGTGCTGAATAGAGGTGAACAGTACAAAGGATGGACTACATGCAGCTCGCGATATAAGTTATCACTGTTAGGAAAATTTTTACATTCCTTTACACTTCATAGTTATATTAATTGCATGTCTAGGTTGTGTTGGCTAGCGGACATTGAAGGTAATAATAAGTAGTCAGCAGCATAGAAAATTTTCAGTGTGCACGCATTTCATAGTTGGCAGAAGCAGGATGGTGCAGTGCTTATAGACAGGTGCTTTGTACACCACTGATTTAATCAGAAGTGCAGTGAGAAAGACCACGTCTAGATGATGCTTTGTCATAGGCAGAGTTTTATATTTAAATGTATATTAAAGAATCGAGGCGCTCCACTGCGGCATGCCTCATTAATATATAACATATTGCCGCGGAATAACTGCCATACGTCCGTACAACGCAGGCGTCGCAAACAAGCGAAACGCCGACGGCACCGCTACGACACAGTGTGCCGTAGTGTGCCGGCCGGCCCTGCATGCGCACGAGCTTTGGCCGAGCAGCCAACGCGCGTGAAGAAGATAAAGACGGCGTTCGAAGGAGACGCTCGTGAGAGCTGCGGACTTTCGGTTCCTTCAGGATTTCTGGCGCTTCCTCTTGGCTTTGGGCACAAGTTGCCCCTCAATAAATAGTGTAACTACGAAATCCTTGCGGTGAGCGGTGTTACATTTCTGGTGGAGGTGCGGGGTAGATGATTCCGAGCCCCAGAGAGCGCAGCCCAAGCCCTGATCAACCGGAAGCCGTGGACTTACACCGGTGCACCAACGGGCCAGCCGCCGTATTCAAGGAGATTCCCCAGAATTCGGACCCCTTCCCGTTGCGTCAAGAGTACCGGCGACGGAGAGAAGCGACACGACCACCACCATGACCAGCCAAGTTATACCGTCGCAGCTCAGCGTGAGCCAACCTGTCATACCTAAGGTACTCGAAGGCGACTCGTTCGAGGACGCCGAAGACTGGTTAGACCACTTTGAGAGAGTGTAAAATATCAACCAATGGAACGAAGAACGCAAGCTGCGCAAAGTCTACGTTGCTTTGGAAGACTGCACGAGAGTGGTACGAAAACCACGAGGCATCCCTAACGTCCTGGGAAGAGTTTCGGCGGCAGCTACTGTGCACATTCGGTAACAGTGATCGCCGGGAGAAGGCAGAAGCAGCTCTTCGTACACGGAATCAACGCACAAACAAGACTGTTGCTATGTACATAGAAGACATGTCCCGCCTGTTCAAACGAGCTGATTCCAGCATGACTGAAGACAAGAAGGGGCGCCATCTCAGCCACGGGGTAAAGCATGAGCTGTTCGCGGGTCTTGTTCGAAAACACGCCGCGCACAGTTGCGGAGTTTTCGGTCGGAAGCAACAACCATCGAAACGACGCTGCATCAGAGAGCCCGGCAGTACAATCGCGATGTAAACTGTACATGAACTGGAGTCTACTCGGCTGGCGTTGCGGATAATCTGGGAACACCCTGCGGGAGCTCGTCCGGTCGGTAGTCAGGGAGGAACTACGCAAGCTGCAGTCACCCGATATTTCCCCGGAGCTGTCTATTGCTGATGTTGTCCGAGAAGAAATTAGGCATACCATGCGGGAGCCGCAGAGTGATGCACTACCGACACGACGCGCGGTAACGTACTCTGAGGTGCCTCAGGCGACCTGTTTGCCACTGTGCGCCGATCGAAACGCCAAGTACCTACGCACAGAAAACACGCAGTTCGCCCCATATGGTAGAGGCAGCACACACTCCACCTCGTGCGGCAGAGACAAGGCCTCGGAAAAGCGATGTATGGCGAAATGCCGAACGTAGGCCCCTGTGCTCCCTGTGGAGAGGCTGGCCTCTGTACTGATTTTGCCGATACCGTCAGGCTGGTCCTAGAGGATTTGCCATCAACGTACCGTGTGTTCGAAACGGCGAAAGACCATCCGACATCGAAGAATACCTATGCTCGCGTCAGAAATTTGACCTGCCTCGTTGTCATCAGCCGCGCTCACTATCCCGTATGCGCCCACGCTCGCCCAGCCCACGCCCCTTCCCAAGCGCGCCCACGCATCGTTCGCCTAGGCCAAACCCGGAACTGATGACCGCGACCTGTGAAGGCAAGGCCGCTGACGATCAAGATGTGAAGATCACCACTGCAATATCCGCATGACGACCACGACTGTTTACAGGTAAGATACAGTACGAGAAAATAACTTCAGAATTTGCGCTGCAATTTACGGACTAGAGCTCAATGCTTTTTAATCGATACCGGTGCGAATTACCCTGTTATCATTGACG